>NW_026703967.1:3000000-3483065 GCF_028828765.1 Penicillium canescens
TCTATAATATATACGTTACAAAACTAACACCGAACTTCCAGTCGAACTGGTAGGATACATTGGCCGCGCGATGTCAGCCCAACAATCCCCTAATTGGACACTGGGTCCATACGTTATGCAAAGTACACTCCTCCTCATCGCGCCAGCCCTCTTCGCAGCGAGTATCTACATGGAACTCGGACGAATCGTGCTCATGGTTAAGGGTGAGAAATTGGCGCTTGTGAGGGTATCGTGGATGACCAAGATATTCGTCGCGGGAGATGTGTTGAGCTTCTTGATGCAGGCATCTGGTATGACCTCCTCTCGATTCTTATTTTAAGTCACTGTCACAAATACGATTCATTGCTGATCGTTGTCATTATTTCAGGTGCTGGAATCATGGCTTCAGGCTCATCTTCGTCATCAAGTACAGGCCAAAACGTCATCATTGGTGGTCTATTTGTTCAGATTATCTTCTTTGGATTCTTCCTCATCAGCGCGCTTGTTTTCCAGCGGCGCATTCGGGCTGATTCTGCTGCTAGTGCTGTTGCTGACCAGTACCCCTGGCGCAAGCATATGTGGGCTTTGCACTCGTCTAGTATTCTTGTTCTTATTCGGTCTGTTGTGCGTGTTGTTGAGTATATTCAGGGCACGTATGGTTATGTCATGGGCCATGAGGCGTTTATTTATGTTTTCGATGGGTTGTTAATGTTTGCGCTTATGGTTATCTTTGTGGTTGTTCATCCTAGTGAGGTTAACTACCTTCTTGGGAAGGGGAGGGCTGTGGTGCGGATGGGGGGCTTGAAGGTGGGAGCTGATGTGATGGTTTAACCGGGGAATGTGGAATCTGGGGGAACGAGGAGTTTCGTGTTTCAGGTTTTGAATTGATTTCGGTAATGTACCGCAATTGGAAATTGGATGGGTATATGGTAAATAATGAAAAATAACAGTCAGTCAACCTCCACCCGCTCCAGGTAGTTGACACCGAGGGTTTCCTTCATAGCCCAATGCACCAGTGGTCTCCACTGATCATCCAGAATAGCCCACACAGCCTTGGGGATTCTCACACACCACTCGTCAAAACACCACCGATGCTGCAAATAAGTCAAGAGCACGCCATAGTACGCCAACATGACGAGCGCCAAGGGTTCCCGCTCGCGTAGGCATTCCATAAACCGCGCCGGCAAGCGGATCGCCCAGCGCCCGGCAATGGTATTGGCTGTCATCCCGCCATAAACCCAACTAAGCATCTCCTCCAAATTCACAATGGCCAGCCGGTAAACCTCTTGATCCGCACCCGGACAGGCATCATTGGCCTCGTAAAGTTTGCGTAATGCGGCGCTCGCATCATCGGGTATCACACCGCGGACCTCATCCACCTGGAGAATGGGATTGAAGTTACTTTCTCGTAGAAATGTGCTGAAATCCCGCGGCGCGTAGATAACCTGCTGCACGCCGCGTGTTAGGATCAGGACTTGGTATAGATCGTCCACGCAGGCCCAGGCATCCTGTGCGTCTGGCGTATGCGGGAATCCGAACGTGTAGACGACGACGATGCCAGCGAAGGCGAACACTGCTTTTGCGTTGTTCTCGTTGACATCGCCGAGGAGCTCGCGGAACAGCGCTAGGGCTTGGTTCTGGTGGGCTACTGCGCGGTTGAGATACGAGGCTCGATGGGATGGGTCTGGACCTGTCCTGGCGAGGTGGAGAGCTGAGACGGCGAGGATGCCGTGCATTAGGAAGGGATGTGAGAGGGCTTCTTCTGGAACGATATTGCGCCAGACTGGATCTGTGCGCTCGTCGCGGGATAGGGTGTGGTACGTTGTGTTGCACCACTGCATCATCAGCTCTAGGTCGTGGAAGTTCAGCGTCGGGCTGGACAGTGATGCATTTCCGCTGAGATGGCTGAGGATTCCGAGCGAGTCGGTTTCTGGATTTGAGGGGGATTGCCCTAGGGATTCCTCTCGGTGGCCACTGTCTGACCCGGAGGCGCGAGAGCGGGAGGCTTCTTCATTTGCCCAGAGGAGAGAGCTTGACGACTCATATTCACATTCGGCATGGCGCTTAGCGCAATTGGAACATGAGGGTCGGGTCTCATCGCACTATGGGAGAATGAGTGATTTTTCTGGAATTGTGGAAATGGTGTTACCTTTACTCGTCGCCGCTTGCATTCTACACAGCCGTGACGAGATTTCCGATGTGGTCGTCGGAGCGCCATGTCAATCTGAAGCCATAATTGAATTGAAGTAAGAAAGTGAGGCTCTGGAAGAATTATTATCTTAGGCAACAGGATATTGTATAGGATTACATAACAGAACCCTGTCGATCAAACATGGAAAAAAAGGCTTGTCTAGTGTGAAACATGTCTCTGCACTGCCTCGGACCCCTCGGACTCCCCGACTTTAGTTCTTTGTAAATCGATCGACCTTAATTCTCTCCACCTTATAACCTTGAAAATTAGGCAGCATTGTCATGACCTCGTAACCTTAAAACATAATGAAACAGTCTTGGCTAACATCCTCCACCTCCACCTCCACCAGCTCCAGCTGCGGAACTTCTCTGTCTCCTTGACTTCTCGACCACCGCAATCCCAGTAAAAAGCGTCATCTGGTAAAACTGCTCACCCAGGGGGACATAAATATCAATATTCCCATTCCCTTTGACCAGAGAGCCCGCCGAGAGGACAGCCACAACAGACTGAGTACTCTCCTCAACAAGTTTGTACCATTCAGACCCACGGCCAAGAGAATGAGTGCGTTTCCAAGTGAAAGTCTGTGCTCCGTCTTTAGCCGTCATGCGGAACCAATGCGCTTTCTTGAAAAAGCCCTCTTTGTGCAGGATTTCCTTGACCTTGGGTTGTTTTGGGTCGCCAAGGCCGATCTCTGCATCACTGGAGAAATGTCGGAATTTGACAACCCCCGCGATGGGGCCACTGGTGTCCGTACTTTTGTGGAAGGTTAAATCTGGCTTGCCTGGTGTGAACCCAGAATTCTGCACATGGTAGAGTTGCCTGTTGCCAGGGAGGGTGACTGTGTAATGATGTCGGAACTGGCTCTGTTTGATGAAGTATTGAGCAGTTATCATGGAATCCATGGTGATTTAGTTGGATTGGACCATGTGGAGGATGCGCTTCTTATATATACATGTAACCCAGTCTCCTGATTCAGCCTCGCATCCCAAGGCTTTCTAAGTCTGGCCAAGATCGTCTCGGGCGCTCCAACTGAGCCTTGTTACCCTTGTTGGCAGTGTTGGCCCCGATCCAATGAGGGTTTGGCCCCCATACACTGCCACGTGATTCCACGTGATACCAACCCACGTGATTGTTTCTACACGTGACTTGATACGAAGATCACCTGATTATGTATGCCTTACTGCCTGAGAACTTTCGCCGTCGCGTCAATGCAGAAAGTGTAGTAAAAACACGTCAAACTCGGAGACGAGGGAGCTCCTGTAACAATCAAAATCACTCATCGACCCTTTCTATCACTTTGCAGCAACTGTCTGATTGATTGCTGTTTCTCCCAACCCTCAGAGATATTGCGGCCCAAAACTTCCTTTCTCTGATGCTTCTTAACCGTCCTTCTCCATTGTGATATCTCCGCCGGTCACAATGTCCTTCCAAGTACCTTACGAATCTAGTCCCCCTGAGACCCCGGAGAGAGATCGCTCTCGCAGCTTGTGGAGTAACGTGTCGACAACTCCTGCCGGCCCGCCGCCATCCAGCGCGAAGTCATTCACACCGCAAGGGCTGCCAACATCTACTGTCAACGGTGGCTCGCGTATGGCCTTCTCAAGAAATGAACACTCTTTCTCCACGAACGAGTTCTCCAACTCCGTTTTTACCAAGTCCGGAAACATCAACACGAATGACAGCATTTTTGGCTCCTCGTTTGGCTCGACCGATTATGCCATGCCCCGAACCCAAGCGCCCTCGACCAAACCCACCACCGCGTCGAATCTTCGTTACAGTGTCGCGACAAATGGAACCGCATTTGGCGACTCGATGAACTTCGGCCACTCCAATGGGTTTGCCTCGTCGCAAATGAGCGACTACCAGGAAGAGAACGAAGAGATGGAGCCTGAAGAGCTTGAGGATGAAGTGGAGGAGGAGGAGGTCGAGGAAGCTGAAGAGGATATGGACCTGACATCCCAAAACCAGCCAAAGCCTTTTAGCTTCACTTCGATGTTCGGAAACCCACAACCCCAACCTGCTCCTGCTCCTGCTCCTGCTCTCGCTCAGCGCAAACCCATCTACTCGAATCCTAGTGATGCTAAGCGGCCGAAGCTCGACGAACACTGGACAAATCAGTCGCCGCGAAAGACCAAGCTTTCCCCGAAGAAAGCATCCGCCATGCCATCCATCCTGCACAACCTAGCTTCCCGGACCCGCATGCCTGCTGTCAATGAGCCGAGCGATATGATCCTTGCCACGGAGGATATCCTTGGCAAGCTTGCCGATGAGATGAAAGCCGCAGAAGAAAGACATGTGGATTTCGATGCCGTGTTGGCCGATATCTCCCAAGAACTGGCAGCAACTTGGCAGGCGTCTGCTGACCGCAGTGGAATTAGTCGGCCGTACAATGCGCAGTCCGGCATTGGACCCGGGGAGCAAGCTCCCAACCTGGTCAAAGCAAGCTTTTTAGCTTCATTGCTACTTCAAATCAACCAGCCTGCCCGTGAATCACCCTCCAATTTGGGTCTAGGCATGGTCCAGGCTCTGGCGCGATCCAGCAACCCCAAGCCCTACCCCCAGATTCTGCTTGAGTGGCTCAATGATAATCATGCGCCGCAAACGAAGGGCCTACAAGAATTGAAATATGTGGAACCAAACCCGACTGCCTCGTCGAACTTTTGGGATATCATTACCGCGTCAGTGCTGCGTGGTCACTTGGACGAAGCAGCCAAGATCCTTCGCTCTGCGGACTTCAACTATGCCCGCTCCGCACTGCAGGACGGGCTGCCACAGCCTGGATACCGTGGCGCGCAATTGCAGAACATTCAGCGCGAGGTCAACCGGGCTCTTCTGATCCTCGAATCTTGCCCTGGGACAAAGATGGACAACTGGAACGTCGATGGTGCGGAGTGGGCTGCATACCGGAAACGCGTTGTGACATCTATCACGGAGCTAGAAGAATTTGCAGAGGGCGAGGAACGAGATGAGTCCATCGTACCCGTTCCGGAGAACCGATTCCAAGCCGTCAATTTTGGGTTGAACAACTTGAACCAGAAACCTATGTCGTTCACTCAGTCCGCTCGCATGGCCGAAAGCCGTATTCCCTGGTCAATCTATCAAAGCCTGAGGTCCATCTATCGGATTCTTCTCGGTGACCCGGCCGCCATCAAAGCTCATTCCCAGGACTGGGTGGAGGCTACTATCGCACTGACTGCTTGGTGGGACGGTGAGGACGACGACGGTGCGGACATGGAATTCGATGCTAGCACATTCGGCAACGATTTCCTGCGCTCGCGTGGACCTAGGGTTAAACAGACTCGTGCTGTCGCTATGAACTACCGGGAAGCTTATATCAACCGTCTTGCATTAGCTTCAAGCAATGTCACCAGCGAATCCGGCAGCAGTTTCCAACCCAACACTCTCAGCAGTGTGGAGGTCGGCCTCGCATCTATTTTTGAGGGCAACGTGCAGGGCGTGCTGGAATTGCTCCAGAGATGGTCTCTCTGCATTGCTGCCACCGTGGCAGAAATTGCCAGCCAAGGACTCTGGTTCGAGTCCAGTCGGGGCCAGAAGAGTTTCCCTGGTCTATCAGAGAATGACTTGATGGTTCTTTCGTACGGCCAGGATAACAAGGCTCCGTCCCGGCACCTGCGCAAGGACGATATCCTTCGCGACTATGCATTTGGACTGTATGACATTCCTGTTATTCAGAACGAGACTACCACCCGTGAAGGCTGGGAGTTGGCTCTTGAAGTGCTGAGCCGACTCAATGATACCAACCAGATGAAGAAGGCTGTTTCTGAGATTGTCGATAAGCTTCCGTTAGAAAACTCTGATCAGCTGGATAAATTGGTTGTTCTATGCTCGGATCTTGACTTGGAGGAACAGGGACGCAGAGTCTCCGAGGTATGTTCAGCCCCGTTCTCTCTTTTTACTGAGACTAACACATAACAGAGATTTGGTGACATGTTGACGTCCAAGTCCGAAGACTTCGGTCTTGCTCTTGTGTGCTACGCCCGTGCTCAGAGCCGCCGCAAGGTGAAGTCTGTTGTCGACCTTTTGATTTCATACAGTTTGGTCCAGTCACGGGCATACCCTGCGACGGCGGACCTCGACTCATACCTCCGATCCATGATGAAAGAACCAAAGACATGCTTATCCTCGATTGCCGAGATCGACGAGGAAGCAGCTCGCATCCTTCAATTCTACCTCAGTGGCTACGCAACTCTGCGCCGCTTCTATGAGATTCGTGATGAAGAATTCGAACTCAAAGAAGGCGAGCGGCCACGCTACAAGCCCCTAGCTCGACGCCGCGCCGCTGCCCAAGCCCTCGCCGCTGTCATCGGCAGTGCCGCCGATAACATCTACGGAGGACTGTACGACCCAGATCGCGACTCTGCCGTCCAAGTCGACGGACTACTAGCACTACTTGGCGAAGCCCTAGTATTCGTGAGCCGTCAGTTTCCCATACCACTACTTCATAACACCAAACTGACCCGACTAGAACCAACCCCTGTCCTCACAGTCTCCCAACAATTCACCATCCTCTCTGCAATCGAAGACCTAGAAACCGTCACTCCCCGCGTCTACGCCCAATGCGAGGAATGTTTCCGCTCAACCCTCCTAGCCGCAACACAAAGCTCAGACCCGTCTTTCGCACCCCCCTCCCCACGCGCCCTATTCAAACAATCAGTTACGAATTTCAACGCCTCGACATTCTCCTTGATGGGCAACGGCATTCTCGAGTCAGCGCGCACGCGCTCTGGCTCTGGTTCTGGTTCGGGTCCTGCTTCTATGGGTGGCTCGGGTGTTCTCGTCCCCCGTCCTAGTGACATGTCTGCTGTTGGTGATCGTGGCTGGGATTGGCGTGTTGGATTGCCTGAGTCAACCAGGGGTGAGGATATTCTGCGGATGTTACGTTCTGGTTTGGCTCGTGGGTTGAGTCACGGTGCTTTGGGGTCTGTTTAACCAAGTTCGGCTGTCGTTCAGCTGAAAGGTGTGAGCTGGAGAAGATGGAGATGGTAGATGGGAGGCCTTATGAAAATCGGAGTTTTCTTTGTTTTGGAGGGGGATTTACCACCGCATGCGTGGACCCCGCTTGTTCGCCCATTGAGGCTCTTTTGTGTACGATATCAATATCAGAACAGTATCTAATCCTTTGGAATAGACTCCAGTTGACATTTATCCATTTGCATTTCCATTTACATTCAAATTGACGGCATATAATTGACAAGAATAGTACCCCTCCACTTCTCCAAGCTTGTTTTCTCTTCGCCCCGATATCCTACATGGGTGATTCATCAGCCTGGTCTCCACTTGTCTCAGCCCTATGGCTGTTGACGCTACCGGTATGCATGTAGATATGTACCGAGACGGAGTACATGCAGTGCGGGTGCTGTATGCACCTGGATAACTTATGTGTGGTCTGCACAGTATCAGTATCATGGAATAAGAACTACCATGGATAGTTCTACAATCTGGTCATAAATTCCATCTGAACCACTCTTGCATACATGTACAGTAGTAGCATTGCCAACACGGCTTCCAAGGTAGTTACCAACTTCCAAGTTAATTATTGATCCGTACATACATACGGGCTAGCGACACCAGGAATGCGGGAGCCTAATCGTCCCCACCAGATCAACACACACGAAGTTACCCATCACCGCCAAATCCAAGCGAAAAAGCAGTATCATCCAAAGCATCAACTATATAAATGAGTCGATTCACAGCGGTGTACGGAGTAAAACAACGGAGTAATCAGAAACTGTGGCACTGTTAAGGCTGTGCTATCTTTCACCGTCTAGGTCGGGCTAAGTAAGAAGAGGCTGAGTCACTGGGCGCCCGATTCAAACGCAATACCAAGCCCTATGCACCAACCACATCCATATCCCACCGAGCTAAATCTCCCCATGTGGACACTCCATGTGAACTCACCGACTCACAGGGCTGCAATCGTGCCCCGCGCCGTCTTCTCTCTCTCTCCAGGCTCTCCCCTCTCACCGTCTTTGCGGCTCCTCCGGCCTACTGCAGGTGATCGGCGGGGCATGTCTAGCCCGGTGAGGGAGGCTCTGGGCTTAGTGGTAGTTTAGTTTACTGGGGACATTGCAGCTGAAGGCGGTTGTCTATTGTAATCTAGATTGTATGTATATGCAATATGCAGTAACTTATTGTAGGAGGGGTAGAGGGGTATACTGCAGGGTATGGGTAGGTAGGGTAAGGCAAGGTCAGGGTATACAGTAACTGGATTCGATCTGCAGCCACATAAGCCGTGGACGTTCTGATCTCACTTGGACCCGTTTTCTTTCTGCCTGGGGCTCGGGCTTAGGGTCGTAGGGCTGAGATTTTTTTTTTTTTTGTTTTATTCCTCTTTCGTATCTACACTTTCCTTTGCCCTGTAAGTTATCGATTCGCTTGTCTTTATATATCCTTTCCCTTGGTCTATTCTTCGGTCTTTCCGAGTGCCAGTCGTTCTCTATCCCGTCTCGTCTCTGGTCTTGTCTGGTCCTTGACTATATTTCTTTTCCTTTCTTCCACTTTTCTTCACTGCACTCCACTTCATTTCATTCCTTCTTCGATTCTTTCCTTGTCTCTTCGTTGTCTATAATATAAATCACCGGACTAGCTCGCATCATCATTCCACAACGCAGCCTCAGACTCAAACACATACTCGAGTCCCGCTATCACGACAATCCCTATCCAATTCTCCATTCGGTATTTTCCCGTCTCGGAAATATACCGACGATCTCAACTGAATAGCACGTCCAAGATGTGCTACAAAGTCGTTGAACGCTACTCCGTCTGCAAATGTCTCTACTTCCAACACTCCATTGATCCCTGCCAAGCCTATGGCCAACGTGGTCATTGCGTGCAGGAGAAGACTGTTCTGGTGGGGTATGCGTGTGAAACGCATTCTACTCGCGGGAGTTCGAGCTCGTCTTCACCTACTGCTCCTGGTGCTCCGGGGAATTGGCTTGATTCGGGGTATTCTAGTAAGAAAGGGTCTTGTCGGTAGGGCTGTTTAATGTGGTGTGGTGTCATGGTGATGGTGATGGTGATGGTGATGATGAAGATGTGTCTGGTGGTTGTTCACTGAGCATTGTGTCCTCTGATCATTATTGCTGTCGTTGTTGTGAACTCGAGAGCGGGATGTGGTTGATGCAGGTAGGGGGAATGTGGCCAAGACGAACTGCATCTGCCCAATATCTTGGGGTTCGGAGATTCTCATTGTCAGCACTGGTTGCTGGCAGTCTGTGACTGAGAAGCTCTACCGGTTACATTTTTGAGTGACGTGCTGTTACTGCACTCATCTATTCTCCGAGCTTGTGTCTGCCCCTCCGCTTCTCTTGGCTGTGATGCTTGATTATTCGCTCCTGGAGAGCGCTCCATGGCAAGAACGATTGATTCGATTGTTTGTGGAGTATTCAACCCGGTGTTGGAGTGCTGTGACGAAGCTGGAATGGCATGTTATGTCTGAGATGTTCATGTGCGTGGGTATGAGGGATGAGGGATAAGGGATGAGGGGATCTGTGGGATGTAATCTGGATGATGGCTTGATGAATGGTATGCTTTGAGTGATGCATTGGCAGCGTTTCTTTTGTCGTGGGTCTTGCACATGTCAGTCGCTGAATGTTGCATTTTTTGTACAAGGGCAGGTTCCCTTATGGTAGTGGTACATAATCTATTGCATCCATTCTTTTTGTATTTGACTGTTCTTCGGGGTTGTTTGTGTAGACAAGACAAGGGTAGCTATCTTTGCAGACTGGTAAGCACAGATGAATTATCATCAAATCTCAAGAGTTGACTGTATGTGCCCGAGTGACACAGAGTTCCTATATAGGGGTATATAAATATGCCATATCAAGGTGTGGCGGACATTTGGTCTAGCGGTTATCATTACCAACTTATTCTTACCCTTTTGGGCGCTTGGTCCGTCCCCTTCCATATCGTTTGGGTAATCCTGAAGTGACGTCTGATCTTCGGTCGATGCCAGCCGATGACTTTTTGCTTTTTTCTTTCTTTTCATTTTTGCGGGACTTCAAATTTAATGCTTGGCTCTAGCACTTATCTTGGACATTTCATCATTTTTTTAACATAATTAGTGTTGCTTCGAGGAGCTTTGTTTGAGAAGATTATCCCGTATGTTGACCCCTGTCCGGATGTGATTGCTTTCCTCCTCACTCCGCTGGGTATGTACTCGGTATGTAGTCACTTTCACTTGCGGGTGAGCATGTGATTTTAGAAAAAGGCTACTAGAGGGATATCCAGTAACCTTATATTCTTAGCACACTTTGGAAGAAACTAAAGAGGCAAGCGGATGGATGCATCGGCATCAGATACCAAAGTTGAATTATCAGACACGTTTCTGAAACCTAGCAGAAATTATGCCCTTTCCCCTTTCCTCTCTGTACCGATACATCTATAGATCGGGAAAATCTCCCTGGATCATTGCCCGTGTCACAGTTTAGAACTCTCACCGATACTCTGCTTCCAACCAGGCGGCTTCGGCTTGAGGATCGATAAAAGAGGTTGATATGTCACCCCGGATATTTTATACTCAAGGGATTCTTTTTCTAGTCTTTACTTAGCTAATTCGGATCTTCACTCCCATGTCAGACAATATCATCTCCAATAATACAAAAAGCACATCACATCCAACCTTGGAAGTATCTCGGGTTCTTCATCCATATCGGGAAAGGAAATGCGGTCAAGATCACACTAGCACAGACCTCTGGAATTGTATCAGCTGATGCAAAAGACGAAGTCAAAATCCCCCGACATCACAATTCAGTAGTTCTTAGCTTGCCTTGGCCAGTAGAATAACCCAGACAGCCATGCAGGACTAAAGACGGGGAGATACCTAACATAGGTCTCTGTCATACATCGGCTTGAATCAACACTGGAATGAGGTAAGTCTCGGAAAGTAGTGCCGTCAACCGTTACACACGAGAATAGATAACACACAACATGTCTTATAGTTGAGAATCACTACTTGAAATACTGTGTACTACGATCCACAAAACAACTGCAAAACATTCAGACGAACCCTTAACGGGCTTCAGTCCCAGAAAAATACAATTCGCAATCTAAGAAATGCAAAACCAGCAAAAGCGCAAAGAACTGAAAGACCCCCAGAATGATGAGAGGAAAAGAAAAGATCTAAACCCCCCGTTCCTGACACCACCGTTCAACCTCCTTAGCCAACTTCTCCCGCTGATCCCGAACAAGCTCCATCATAGGCTCAACCTGCTTCCGATGTGAAGCAATCAAATCCTGTCCACCATTCGCAACTACAGTGACACCCTCCTTAGGCGCGAGATGGGTGTCGTAGATCTTAACCATGAGATCCATCACAGCCGAGAGTTGGTTTGGAAGCCACTGTTACAGATGAATTAGCCTGGAGTTCACAAACAAAGATATAATACAAAGGTATTGCAACGTGCTCTTGCATTTCCTTCCATTGGGTGTGGTGGTATACTCACAGTAACAATAGGACTGCCACCGGTAGCAGTAGGATGCGGCGTGCGACGAATGATGTACTCACGCGCAAAGAGCCAATGTCTCCAGCGGAAACTGCGGACATGGTTCAGCGTGCGAAGAAATAGCACGGCTGTCTCGGAATCCTGCACTGCATAATCCTGGACACCGATTTCTTCGGATTTCTCACGGATGTAGGTGAGGAATTCGCGGTGGGGAAGGGGGCGGTAGGCGCGGAATTCGTGGAGGATTTTTGTTAGAGGGGTTTGGGGCATGGGGATTTGGCAGAGGTGGTCCAGTAGGGGGATCTATAGGTTTGTTGATGTTAGTTGAAGACATTGGATTGGGGTTTGGGGGAGGTGAAGTACTTACGATGCTGTCGTTGGCGCCGCTTTCACCACGGAAGAAGAGGGGCTTGTTGTCTTCACAGCCTTCGTAGATCACACCGTTGGGGAACATTGATTGATTGGTGATTCCGAAGATGAAGACGCGGAAGGAGAGGTACTCAGATGGTTTGGAGTTTCCCCACATGTCTATTTTATGTGAGTTTTTTTTATTTTGTGGAGAAGGGGGATTGATGAAATACCTTCCATGGAAGTTTCGATCTTCTCCATTGACTTCAGGATCTCTCGGAATCCGTCGTTGATCTCCTGGCGAGAGCCGTGCTGCTCAAGGGTGTCGACGACCTTGAGAGCTCCGGCAATTAGGGGACCGGTCTCCTTGACCATATCCACGTGAGTGAGGATGAAGCCTGCCTCGGAGCTCTTGGGGTCAAGACCTCTCTCGAAAGAGCGGATGAGACGGAGGTTGGAGTACTCGCTCAGGCCCTTGGCAGGGTCGGCGACGGTGTAGTTGAATAGAGCATAAGAGGCGGCATAGGACATGAAAGGTGGCAGGTCCAGACTGGGATATGATTAGACATTGTCATAATATAATGGAAGTATGTGAATGGACCGAGAGGATAGGAAGGTAATATGAAATGAACTTACAGCTCAGCGCAGCGATACATGGGACGAGCAACGGCCATAGGCAAAACATCACGGCCAAGACCGTAACCACCCTCGGGGTCCTTGTTCCAGTGCTCCCAGCAAGGCTCAAGGAGGTAAGACGAGGCCAGGAAGGTATAGTCACGGAAGACAGCAGCAACAGTGAAACGATCTGGCGAGCCATCAGGGAGGACAAGCTTCTCAACCTCATCAGTCAGGTCAGTGAGCTCGGCCTTGACAGCAGGGCCAAGCTCGTAGGTAGCCAGCAGACCGGGCTTGCCATCAAGTCTGACGACAGGGAGACGGTTGACTAGGGACAGCAAGGCGCTAAATGCCTCTGGAAGCTCTGTAGGGGCAGTCTCATAGGGCAAGAAGCCTGTCTTGGTGGTGATGGTGAAGGGGTCCAAGGAATGGGAGATGCTTGAAGGGTCATCATGGATGTGAGGGAACCGCTTCAGGGTAGCCGGGGAGGGGTAGGGCACTTGAGTACGGGTCATAATGGGAGAAGAACAATAGTCAAGGTAAGAGACAAGGTGTCTATGGGTGATTGGTGATGGACAGTGAGGTAGTGTAGATGTGTGAGGGTTGATGTAGGTCAAAGACCAAGTCAGGAACCAGGGAAGTAATAAAAATGAGAAAAAAAGGAGGAAAGAGAAGTCAGAAGACCTTTGAGGATGATGAAGAGAACAGAAACTCAAGGATTTGGGCGGGTGAGGAGCAGATTCTTATAATACTTTGAGGCCGGTATCAATTCCGGCCTCAAGTCCACCATTACGAAAGAGATTAAGAATAGCGTGGGACTGATGACATCTCCTGCTACATGATGCAAATGGCTTCCATCTATTATGAAGGATACTCGAGGCACTTTATATGGACATTTTTGTCCAAAACAAGACATTTCGACTTTCTTCTGTCTATACAAATGAACTATACAACTGCCCAGTAAGAGAGGGCTGGGGATGGTCACGGGGATGCGCTAGGCCCGATATAGTAGAAGCTGTCAAAGGCAGTTTGTCTGCCTCATCTTGGGGTTGGCTGGATATTATGATAGCGAATGTCCAGTAAGATGTTTAAAATTGCTTATAATGTAGAATTGACCACTTATTGGGGACTTATTACGGATAATTGTCTGATGAACGCTCTACAAGTCATGATGTATGCTCTATATGTCATGCCGTGCCAAGGCCCGACCGTAAAATCCTATTTTCTGATTGGACGATAATGCAAGATTAGACTTCCCTAGCGTCCGGAGGCCGGAATGGTACCGGCCTCCGATTATAGCCGGCCTCGTTTTAGTCCCGTCGCTTTATACAGGCGGTCAACCCTTTAAACAGGATATGAACCAACGAACAGACTTGGACAGCTCATTGCTTCCCACCGGGTCTATGGTCAATCGCTTTATTACACTCGTGTCCATACTCGCAATAAAACATAACAAAAGATAATAACCGAGAGAAACAAAAAGCAAAAACCAAAAAAAAAAAGAAATGTGCATCATCCGTGAATCGAACACGGGCCTCGTCGATGGCAACGACGAATTCTACCACTAGACCAATGATGCTACTTGATGTAGGGAGAGCCCACTATTGACAAAATGAACCAAAGTCGCTTCAAATTGTTCTTTTTTAACATTATCGTATTTCAAAAGTTCAAATGCTATAACAGATCTAAAACATTCCATTTAAATGCTAAGTCGCATCAGGTGACTTACGAGCTTGCTTTCTATTTACATGTGACGCTGGTTATAATTGGTGGGGACATCTTGGACTTCATGCCTGGTATTGTATATTTTAGCATGTCGTTAGGGTAGGCTATGGGCAATGTGAACATTCGCCGCAACCTCATATCCAGGGTTACGTACTAAAAGAAGCATGCGCCCATTTATCTCGCGCCACGCTTGAAGAACATGTTTGGACCTTTCCAAAGAGTGGGGTCATTTTGCTGCCGCTGAAGGTAAGGTCAGCGCAGTCAGTGTGTCCACAGTAGCAAACCAGAAGTCCGTTCACACCCAGACCTTTATACAATCTACATGATGCATCTGAGGCACTCGAAAACGAGCAAAAAAGATGTGAAAAAAGAGACGGCAAAGTAGGGCGAAAACAATGCACGAAAAGTTATACTCTCTTCGATTTTTTCGCGTAAAGACTGTTCAATACTTCACGACAGGGTATACAAATTTATGACCCCTGTTGTATATGCAGCTTATTGCGATATGGTACTAGGGGAAAGGATTTGAACAAGCGACTACAGTGGCTGATTTAGGGTTCGCCAACACCAACAGTCAACGCCGAGGCCATGGACACCTGCCTATAGATAACATTCATGATCTGACATAACTTTGGACGTTTTGATCCTTGAGCTTCGGCCAGGACTAACCCTGTCGGCCAAGCCATACTAGACGCACAGGGATCTCACGGCCCAATAGATCTTCAGCTACCCCTCAATAGCATAGTTATCTATCACCTCCAACTCCAGCCTTTGCTCTATCTTATATTCTTCTATTCAAATAGTCATGGCGACTCAAACATTCGACTATATTATCGTGGGCGGGGGAACAGCAGGTTGCGTAGTAGCTTCCCGCCTTAAAGAAAAGAATCCCACGCTCTCCATCGTGATCGTCGAAGCTGGCCCCGATGTTAGCAAGCACCCCCTAGTACCAGATGCAGCGGACTACCCTCAGCTCCTCGGCTCTGAGCTCGATTGGAACTATACCACAGTACCGCAGAAACATTTGGATGGGCGCTCTGTCTCCAACCATGCTGGGAGGGCACTTGGAGGTAGTAGTGTGACTAACGCCGGTGAGTTTTGGAAAGTTGTTCTATGCAAAAGACCTGTCACCTGATATGAGATATTTAATGACTAGGGGGTTGGTTCCGAGGCGAGAAAGCAAACTATGATCTCTGGGGAGAGACGGTCGGCGACTTGCGTTGGAGCTATAGTGGCTTCTTGCCCTATTTCCGCAAGGTTGAGTCGCATTTTGATCCAAATGGCGATAAGCTACAGCATGGCTTTAATGGCCCTATGAAAGCGGAGTCTGTTACATTTACGGGTCGCAATTATCCTCTGCGTCAGTTGGTGAAGGATGCATGGGCTGCTGTTGGTGTGCCTTTAGTCCCGGACTTGAATTCTGGTAATCCCATCGGATTGGCGGAGGTCGTTGAGAACAAAGTCAAGGGTATGCGGCAAACTGCTTCCTCTGTATACCCACTCAATGTCTCTATCTTGACGGATACTATGGTTAAAAGAGTGGTTTTCGAAGAGCGCAATGGGAGAAAGAGAGCTATTGGCGTGGAAGTTGTGGGCGAGGAAACCCGTGTGATTTCTGCAAAGCGCGAAGTCATCATCTCGACTGGTACATACCGGACACCCCAAGTCCTGAAGCTTTCAGGCATCGGGCCAGCCGAGGAACTGCAACGCCATGGCGTGGACTTGGTACTTGACTCACCTGACGTCGGCCGCCATTTCCAAGACCACCCCGGTGTATTCCAGTGGTGGAAGCTAAAACACCCCGAACAAGGACTCGCAGTTGGATCACCGGCATTCAGTGATCCTCTGTTTTTCAGAGGTCAACCAATCGACTTTGCAGCAACACAGCCCGTTCCTCTAGACGGATTACGCGCTGCATTAATTCGAGATAATCCCAATTGCAACCCGGATGAACATCCACTTATCTCGCAGAAAGGGCATCTCGAGATGCTAGTATTCTATGCAGGAGGAAATCCCGCTAACCCAACCATCGAAATGGACGGGACTCACATCGCCACGATCGTGGTTGGTATGCTTCCAACTTCGCGCGGGAGCATTACCCTCCAGGATAACAATCCAAACTCTATGCCGCTTATCGACCCTAACTACCTTGCCACCGAGGCTGATCGGTATATGATGCGTGCGGGTATTCGGAAGATCCGCGAAATGGTCCGTGATACACCAGCCGGGCGGGCAATGATTGACGATGAAACGGTCGAAGACGGGGCCACGCCCGTTCAAGTGGATACCAGTGATGCAGAGATCGACAGTCTGGTCCGACGTCGAGCTATGTGAGTATATGAAGATATATGGCCATTGACTGCATGCTGATATCTCCTTCTAGGACTATGTTCCACCCCGCAGGAAGTGCCTCTATGGGCAAGGTGGTTGACAATCAGCTCCGAGTTCGAGGTGTGGATGGTTTGCGCATTGTCGATGCAAGTGTTATTCCTGTGCCACTGACTGCACACATCCAGATGTGTGTTTATGCTCTAGCAGAGCAAGCTGCAGATATCATCAGTGATAGTGTGAGATCTGCGCATAAGCTATGACGATAGACACGCCAAGTAAATATGAATTGACTCTTTTGAGATATTCGGGAGCTGCACTGCACAGGTATTAAACAAAGAGAGGCAAGTAGCAAGTAACAATTAACAGGTGACAAACAGAAAACAGAGAACGACAAAGGTAGAAGGCGAACTATACACAATGCAAACAACACAAACACCCATCAGTATCGCCGTTTTCCCCGCGCTACTGCGCATCAAAGAAGAAAAAGAACAGAAAACATTTATACCAGGCCATTCTTCCCTGTATAATTGCTCAGCCAGTACTACAAGCTATTGTGGTCTTTACCCTCTTGTCGATTTATCCTAGACAGACGTGGAACACAGGTTAACCAGCAAAATGGGCAACGACGAATCTGCGCTGCCCGCCGGCATCGTGACCCTGCTGGACACCGACCTGTACAAGCTGACGATGCAATGTGCTGTTCTCAAGTACTTCCCAGATGTTTGTAAGCACTCCCGCCTCGAGCTAGGCGGTATACAAACTAACAGACTCGCAGCGGTGACCTACGGCTACACAAATCGGACCCCGCACATGAAACTGCGCCGTGGGGCATACAAATGGCTCTTGGAGCAAATGGACAGTAAGCAATACTTACCACCAGTCTCAACCAGCTACTCACACCTACGCGCTCAGAACTGGCCAATGTCCGCGTGACCGCCGAAGAACGCGAATTCCTCCGCCAAAAGTGCCCTTACCTAAACGACGCGTACATCACCTTCCTCGAAACCTTCCACCTCAAACCCGCCGAACAAATCGATATCAAGTTCACCCCGACGCAAGATACAGGCAGCGATGACGACGAGGGCAATGTCGAGTACATTATCAAGGGATTGTGGCTGGATACGATCCTGTACGAGATCCCGCTGCTTGCGCTGACCAGCCAGGCCTACTTCATGTTCAGTGATAAGGACTGGAGTTACGAGAATCAAGAAGAGAAGGCATACCGTAAGGGCTGCACGCTGCTGGAGAATGGCTGCGTATTCTCTGAGTTCGGGTCTCGCCGTCGACGCGATTATCATACCCAGGACCTTGTTATGAAGGGTCTTACGCGTGCTGCGGAAGAGGGCAAGCGGCAGGGTTGGGCTGGTGCTTTGTCTGGAACGAGCAATGTTCATTTTGCTATGAAATATGGTGTTCCTGCTGTTGGGACGGTGGCGCATGAATGGTACATGACCATTGCAGCTATTACGGATGACTATGAGAATGCCAATGAGTTGGCATTGAAGTACTGGCTCGGTTGTTTTGGAGAGGGCGTATGTATTCTTGCTGTCTCAATGTCTAATGTGTTATATACTAACTGGAACACTAGGTACTTGGTATCGCCCTTACCGATACATTCGGTACACCGGCTTTCTTGGATGCTTTCAAAAAGCCAATCTCATTACCGGATCAGCAGCCGGATCCATCTGCTAAGACTTATGCTCAAGTTTACACTGGCGTCCGCCAGGACTCCGGTGACCCGACATACTTTGTCAAGATGGCCCGGGACTTCTATGATGAGCAGGGTATCACTGATACAAAGATTGTCGTGTTCTCAGATTCTTTGGATATCGAGCACTGCCTTGAGTACAAGACCATCGCCGAAGAGGCAGGCTTCAAGCCTACATTCGGTGTTGGAACATTCTTCACCAGTGAGTCTGATTTCCACAGGTTCATTGAACAATGCTGACCCATACAGATGATTACATCAATAAATCAACTGGCGAAAAGTCCAAACCCTCAACATTGTTATCAAAATCGCAACTGCGAATGGAAGCCCGGCCGTCAAGCTCAGTGACAATATGGGTAAGAATACGGGCGACCAGGACAAGGTCCAGGAAGTCAAGAAGAAGCTGGGCTACGTCGAGCACTCCTGGGAAGAAGGCGATGAAAGCAACCGCTGGAAGAAACAGGCATGAGCAATCCAGTCCGACTACACAAATCTCATAGAATGGGCAGGTTTACTAGAGCTCATTTCCGCTCAGCATCATGCGATACTCCATAGAATAAGAATACATGGTATTCTCGACGAATTCTAATACAAACACCAAACCCCTTTTGCTCATAGTGCACATAACAATACAAACAATCCACACACATCCAAGAGCGTCAAAGGAAAAATCCATCTTCCAGTTTCTGGGCCACATCACCAGCCCACGAAGCAGACTGCATCTGAAAAATATCCTCGCCAACCTCATCAACAGAGCTATAAAGACCTCTCCAGCATTTCTCGATTATAATGCTACAAACATAGTCATCTCTCGGAAACTGAGCATTGCGAAACCGGTGTTGGACCTCCACTTCATGTTGATGAGAATCCAACTCCGGAAACACCTCAGCTCCCGTAATGATATGATACATCGCCGTGCCAACAGCGAAGATGTCAGTCCGTTCCTCTGCATGATTGGGGTATGGTCGGGGCATGCTGATTTCGAGCCTTCACGGCTTAGACCGTCCAGCATGTATTCCCCAACGTTGTTTTTTAGGACTCCCTGAAAATCGGAAAGGATGACGTTGAGGTTGATATCCAGCAGTATATTCGAGACGTCGATATTGCAGTGGATGACGTTCTTGGAGTGGACGAATGATACTGCTGCGACGAGTTGCTGGCACCAGTCTAGCCGGATCTCGAGGCTGATGTCTGGATAGCGGATGAGGTATTCGCTCATGTTGCCGTTGGGATAGTATTTCAGTATCAGACCATCTTCGTTCAGACCTTCTGATTGGATGATGGAGGGATGGGGGCCCAGTTTCTGGAGGATGTCGAGGATTCGGGCTTCCACTTTGATGCTTGTTTGGTAGTCCCTGTCATTGGTATCATTGGCGTATTTGAGGACTTTTGTGCAGGGGGATGGTGGGTTATTTGGATCCCTGAGGAGGGATGTTTCGCCGTAGAGTCCCACGATGCATCCGCGGGATGAGATTATTTGTCTCACACCTGGAGGACGTCGACCTGTAAGTTGTGGAAGGCTGCTGGAAGATCCAAGCTTTGGAATGGAGGGCATGTTGGGCTAGTGTGGTATTTGAATGGCCCGGAGGGATTGAAGGGAAAGACCCCAGGGTGTCGTCAAGTCAAAACATATAGGATGGGAAGGAAACATAAGACGAGCTAAAGAGAGTATTGGATGGAGAATGAAGTGAAGTGAGAACAAAGTCACGCAAAGAAGCAGCGTACCCGGTATATCCCCCAAACTGAATGATGTGCAAACTACCCAAATGGTTTGAGATTACATTGAATCTTGAGGTGTACGCCTTATGGCCTCGTCAGTTGCAATGGCGAAGTCTCAACTGGTAAGGCTGATATCACATCTCACCGGGAAGAAAAAGCCAAAAGAACGCCAGAGTTTATGGAATTTCACCTACCAAGGGATGGAGCAAAAGTGTAGAAAATTTCATTTTAAAGCATATATTTCGTGAAAGTAAAATATGCATATAGTACAATACGGCAGCCTGGAGACAAAAGGGCCGCGAACAACAACCGATACTCGTCCCTCGGACTAAAACATATCATCCCCAGACTGGAACCCTAGATCCCGATCTAGGTCACCCGTAATACCAGGCCTAGCATCACTCATAGATTGATGGCGCGAGTGTGTGCCGGGGAGGTCGTTATCCATTTCCTTCAACCCAAACGAGAAAAGATCCTGCTCTTGTTCATGCTGGGGCGCTTTTTGCGACTCGAAGGACTGCGTCTTGCCAAATTGACCCAAGTCAGTGTCTCGGAATAGGTCTCTTGTCCAGTCTAGGTTGTCATCTTGTGCGGTGGTTGGTGATATATTGTTTCCATCCGTGTTGGGATTTGCGGTAGGGGTGGGTATATCCGGGAATGAATCGATGTCGATTGAGAAGTAGTTGAAGGGGTTGTTATCGACGGTGTTGGGGTCGACAAATTGGTCAAAGTCGTTGGAGAAGAGAGGCAGAGAAGAATCCTGAGTGGTCTCTGTGGTAGAGTTCCTCGGGGTTGGGAGACCACCTTGGGTGGGTGTAGCTTGCGCTCGTGGGACTGGGGTATCGGCCTTGGGGGTAGGCGGATCGGTGAGAAGTGGATGATATTGCGGTATGGGTATGGGGTCGGGGTTGCTTGGCTTTCTTGTTGTCAAGGATATGGCTGGGGCGTCTAGGTTGTATTGCATGACCTGGAAGAAGGTACTGGAGGCACCAGACTGCATTTTGATGGCGGCTTCGATATTGGCGTACTCCTGGTCTGCGGCTGGATAGATATCTTTTAGACAATGCAGTACTTGTATACAACGGTGAAAGTTATATACGCTGCTTTCGCGGACAGCCGGGTTGTCGGACATGGTGTTAGACAGATGTGCCACGGCAGCAGGTAGAATCACAGTGACCCCGGACTGTGGCAGGAACCGCGTCAGATTGAGTTGATTCAACCCCTGTATAATATGTGTAATTCCGCTGGCAGCATCGTGCATTTTTATGCGGGCAGTATTGCACAACTCAGTGCGTGACTTGGACTGGTCCTTTGAAGCAGCTGCCCAAGGACGATGAAGTGCGCTACTGGTAGCATGGTAAAGCATACGCAACATTGCGCCATGGAGCAACAAAACATCCTCACCATCACGAAAGTTGTTTTTCGTTTTGGGTATGAATTGTGCATCTTTGGGAAGTGTACTGAGCCATGAGTCGAGCTTTTGACCGCACCGAGCAAACTCGGACTCTGAAGCTTGACGGGGGACAAGTGTGACTGTAGTCCGGTTTGTGGTCCCAAATTGACGCTGTGAAGGTGTGTATTGGGCAAATAATACCCTACCAATACACTGACAAAGCTTCATCTTTTCAATAAACATGATGGAGAGACGTTTCTGATGTGACACGTCTTCCAATTGGCGACAGCGGTAGTTGGCAATCACAGATGGAGCGAAAGGTTCAAAATCAAAGTCATCTAGCCTGAGCATAGGCACATTGCTTGTTCCATCATTGACTTGAAGTGGGCGACGCATGCCCATGGCGATGAGCCGATCTCGGGAGTACAGACACCACCAGAGCCGAGCGCGGAGTCGTCGAGTTCTTACATCCATATCGCCCGAGGCAGGATCTTGATTTAACCCGATCGATTGTGATTGAGTGTTGCATACTCCAATCCAATCCCAGATATCTCGCTGTGGGCTGTTCTCAGGATCAGACCAGTAGGTCATCAGTAGTAATGTTTGTAGAATTACAATGCGGTCCTCTTCGCAGTCAAGAGAGTAGAGTAGCTATAGATGTGTTAGTTGGGCTCAAATTTTCAATTTCCGGTACACAAACCCTTAAGCGGGTAAAGAACGCATTCCGCGCGCTCTTCCGAGTCGAGTATCCTGCATCCTGCAGATGCTTAAGATCAACAAATGCCGTGCCGACGAACATCACTGCCTGAAAAAGCAAGATGCTAACATTCCCCTCTGGATCATTTTCTGCCACACACCGCAAGAACTCCTGTAAGTTCAAGACTGGCATAAAACTATGCACCCATTGAATATAACAGCGAAGCAGCTCATCCCGCAGACCGCTCTCCGGCAGCGAGAGCGCGCCACGGAATCGCAGGAACTCCAAGTCCTCCGGCGCGATGCGAGCTGGTAGTGGCTTTAAAAACCGAGGCTCCTCGTCCAACATCGCCGTCAGCGGATCGAAGTCCGGGTCAATCAGGTCCTGCACGGCAGACACCATATTCGCCAGCGGCAGTGAATGTTGCACATTGGGATTCCCGTGTGTGCGCCATCCTCCAGCAGGCTTGCCCTCATACAGCCACGGGGCTTGCGGATCATATCCAGAAAGACTGTGGCGCTTGGCTGTCGACTCAAGACCAGACTCTGCACTCGGCGACTTGCGCTTCAGAGCCTGCGCCCGGCTATCGGGGGTTGAAGCCATTCCCTCTCATGTAGGAGATATTCCTATTACTCAAGTTGGATAGACGACGAAATAGTTCCGGGGAGACCGAATCAGATATGAGAGATGACCAAAAGTTCAGGCGGTAGGCGGGCGGAGGGGAAATGTGGGGAGCCCGTTTTGCGGAGACCAACCTTGGCGCCCGGGGAAATCGCCACGTTTGATCGGCATTGGTTGATGGCAATTGGCTTTCTGTGCGGGTAGTAATCGTTTATCCACTGCCATATGTAGACATGAGTAACAAAGTGGTAGCAAAGCCATTTGCTTGGCACAAGGGTACATATATAGTACAATTTGCATAAGACGTGAAAACAAAGAACAAGAAAGGCTGTGCTGTTTTTCTAGGGGTTATACCTATGGTGGACTGAAAGTGGCATAGTAATTCAGTCCTCCTTTTAGACATAAATATGCTACCACTTTGTTATATCAATAGCTTCATGTAAATACTATAGGCAACCACTTTCGCTGCCATCCCCGCGATTCTAATAATGAGTATTGGCCCTCCACGGTCAGCTTGGGAGTCTAGATTGCTACTTTGTTGATGAAGTGTCAACTAAATATACCACTGAGATACAAACCAACAATGTTCCGACGAATCCTTAACTTAGTCATTGGGACTCTCAACATGATCACGGTCTCATGCTACACCAAAACTGATCTCTGAATGGCCTCATTGAAGATCATTGCTGTTGTTGGCTTAATTCTCTTGGGCGTTGTACTGCTCTTCAGCGGAAGACGAAACTACGAGCGATTCGGGCTTGCATATTGAAGACATCATCATGCCTTTGCAGAGCCTCGTATTGCGATGCGAGATGAAAGCAGAAACTCAGTATCTCTCTATATGTTTGAAAAACCTAGTAAAAGTCAACTTGAAAGTGACGAAGACGTATGAAAGGACCAGGACATGTGCAGACGAGCCTAGTGCCGGATGTATATGTCGAAAGTTGAATTGCATAGTTGCTGACTATCGAAGAGTCTGAATATGGGCCATAGGACTATCTCTTCAGATGCACATCTATATATATATTGAGCGGCATTTTGTGAAGGCGGGAGGTTAGGAAGGACAACACTCTATTCGAGCTGAACGGTCGTTTAAGATTCTCCGCCAGATATGAAATGAATGATTTCAAGTCCACTTTCTTATCACTGCAACTCAGCTTGTCCTACGCATTCATTCTGCATCATATGTTGTCGCATATTCAAGCCCATGTTCTCCATGACCCGGGTGGTACCTGCCCTCGTCTTGTACTACATGACGCTATGAAAGTCGAGTAGCGTTGTACGGCAGGGTATTGATGGAATCTTACACAGTCCAAGTGTTCCGACACAAGTAACTTGTCATGGAGCAGTACATGTATGAAGCCCCAGTAAATGGATTGAACCACAATACTGAACACCCAATAAATGGCAAATTCCTCGTATTCATGAAACAGGGACAAAGCATGCGAGATGATGCATGCCCTTCCAATAAACTATTGTACAAATTATCCAATCGAAAACCACCGAGCGAAATGTCTATTCATGTGTTTCCATTGACCGACGCCGTATGCTTCCACAGGATTGAAAAGGGAGGTCCGAGTCGTATCACCGGAGGTATAAAAGGTGTAAAAGATTTTACATGCTGCGTCGAGTCAGAGGCTGTTCATCGGGAAACGGACTGAGATGGATGCAACTTACGGAGGGAGGAGGAACTCTCCGAGGCTGCTGTGGAGGAATGCAACACCGGCCTGAAATTAACATGTTAGCTTTTCTGATGGCCTGATGCAATGCCGATGGAGTCGAAACGTACACCGAAGATCAGGAGGCTGCGGACAATGGTCTTGTTCTCGGGGTTGGTGGCCTCATCGTAGATGGTGCTGACGAAGCCCTTCTGGGCGCGGCCAGAGCCGGAGGGAACGATGCGCTGGTTGGGGGCCATTTTGTGTCTGATGGAGATTCGAGGATAGAGACCGTGGGTTGATGTTGTTGTAGAAGGTGATGATCGGACGTCGAGAAATCTGCGGACTCGGAACGGGCTTGGCATCACTGCGTCTTTAGCTCCCGCGCGCAACCGTATATCTTTGCCCGCGTGAATGCGACAGCGTCTGCAGTGACTGACCTTTACGTGAATTCGTTTTATTTCAACTGTTGTTGCGCGTCTATTCTTTGCCCTCGTCTCATTTTCTTCGCGTAAAAGATTGGTGGCCAGAGCTTTGTCTCGCGAGCAGGCGTCCTTCAGCAACCATGAACGTCGACGAGCTCTTCAAAGTGAGTCTGAGAGTATCTACCGGGATACTTACATATCTAACAGAATAGAAACCGTCCTCCACAGGCAATGCCAAGCGCAAATTCGAGCCCGTCCAAGATCCAAGTACGTCGCTCCCCGTAAACACCCTGGTCGCAACCTTCTAACATTCGCAAAAGATGAAGTCTACAAGTCCGCGAAGCTAGACTCGAACGGCGATGCACGGTCTAAAGGGAAGGCATCTATGGTCGAAGATGAAGCCGAGGACGGCGAAGCTGGGCCCGAGCTCCCTCCGGACTTTGACGAGGAGGATGTTCCAGACGACGAAGAGGGACGGTTCTTCGGAGGTGGAATGGACCGAAAGACAACACAGGCAATGGAGTACATTGACCAGCAAGAGGACGATGAGACTGCGGTACGGGGTATATGCTCCATGATCACTGGCCAGGTGCTGACAGCTTTCATCTAGCCCGAGAAGTTCGATTCCGCATGGGTGCGACGCTTTGCATTGAACTTCGAGCGGAAGATCTCGAAGAATGCTGAATTGCGGGCAAAATTTGAAAGCGATCCTCAAAAGTACGTGGAACTGTGGGAGATATTTGTACTGGTGCTGATTGAGTTAGGTTCATGGTCTCCGAGGCCGATCTCGATACTGAAATCAAGGGCTTATCAATCCTATCTGAGCATCCTGAGCTTTACGAAGAGTTTGCGAAGATGGGATGCGTTGGGTCTCTGATTTCTCTCTTGTCGCACGAGAATGCAGACATTGCGATCGATGTCATTCAGATCATCAGTGAATTAACGGATGAGGATGTGGAAGCCGAGCAAGAACAATGGGATGCTTTGGTAAATGCAATGGTATGTTGAACTCACAATGACATGGGGCAAGTACTTACATGGCATAGATGGAAGCCGATCTCATTGAATTATTGGCACAAAATCTCTCACGACTTGATGAAGGATCGGAGACAGACAGAGCCGGAGTATATTACGTGCTAGGTGGGTATTGAAGGTTTAGATATCGAACAATTGCTGATTAAAACAGGTGTACTGGAAAACCTGGCTTCCCAGACTTCCCACGCCGAGACAATTGGACAGGATGGTTCAATCTTGCCATGGATTCTCTCCCGCATCCAGAAGAAAGAAGCTGTTGTTAGTCAGAACAAGCAATATGCTGCTGAAATATTGGCGATTCTTCTCCAGTCATCACCAAAGAACCGCTCGAAGTTTATCGAGATGGATGGCATCGATGTCCTTCTCCAATTGCTCAGCGCTTACAGGAAACGTGACCCAGTGAAAGATTCTGACGAAGAAGAATACGTGGAGAATTTGTTTGATTCTCTTATCTGCCTCGTCGAAGAAGACGCGGGCAAGCAGAAGTTCGTGGAGAACGAGGGAATTGAACTAGCATTGATCATGCTCAGAGAGGGCAAGTTCAGCAAGTCTCGCTCGTTGAGAGTACTTGATCACGCTTTGGGTGGAGTTGGAGGTGCCCCGGCATGCGAGAGATTGGTGGAGGCGGCTGGCCTGAAGACCATTTTCGGGATGTTCATGAAGAAGGTAAGTACCTCTATGCCTGTGGCATTGGTTGAAACTAACATCCACTCAGCAAGAGGGACAAAATATCGAGCATTTCTTGGGAATCTTTGCTTCCCTTCTGCGTCTCCTGCCTGGTGGCTCTGCGCCACGTATCCGGGCACTAGCAAAGTTCATGGAAAAGGACTACGGAAAGATAGAAAAGCTGGTCAAGCTGAGGCGCGAATACGCATCGCGCGTGTCACCTGTTGAACAGGCCATCGCGAAAGAGCGCAGAACCTTTGACAAGGAAGAGCAAGAACTCATGGCTGGTGAATGGCTGTCGAGGCGGTTCGATGCCGGTCTGTTCTCATTACAGGTGTGTCCTTTTTCATATTCATATCATTCTTTGCTAACCATCTAGACTATCGATGTCATCTTGGCATGGCTTATTGCCGAGGATGATGGAGCCAAGCAGAAGATCCTCGCACTTCTTGCGGACCGCGATGAAGACTTGTCTCTGATCCGTAGTACGCTACAGGGTAAGCAATACATGCACTTTTCTTTGAGCAAAACTAACTGTTGCAGAACAACTCGAAGGACTTGGAGAGGAGGAACCAGGTCAGAAAGACTTCAAGGATATGCTGAGCACACTTCTTCAGTTTGTTTAAGCGCTGATCTCTCATGCATTAAATGTAATATACAGTCAAAGAATCTAAGAATCCATAACTTGGCGCGTAAATGAATACATGTACAATAAATGCGACTGAACAATATTCCGTGAAGGGATTTATACTCGGAGGCGGTGAGAACTGGATCACATGATCACTACCCAAATAGGACTAGCGTCTTGCCTAGCGGGCGAAGAAGCATCAAGAGTCTGGAGATCAGTCCCTTCATCCCATCATTGCCGGGGAGTTTCTTTTCCATCCCTTTCAGGTTGTCAGGCTCCACCACGCATCTGCCTCCGACTTTCTAACCCCTGCCGATACCACCTTCTATCACCGACAGGCGGGCTTGCAGCGCGTTGGGTGATTCTTCGGATCGTGCACCCAGGCCGACGCGCCTCCGTTCGCTTTTCAGATACAACACCTTCTCCAATCCGCCTCCGCCCTGACCAGGTCTCCTTTTGATCGCCACCATGGCGGATTACGATGAAGCTTATGAGGAGGAGTTTTACGACGATGCGGACGAGGGCATCACCTCCGAAGATTGCTGGACCGTGATCTCTTCGTTCTTTGACTCGAAGGGTCTTGTGTCTCAGCAGCTGGACTCATTCGACGAGTTCATTTCTTCGACGATGCAAGAACTTGTGGAGGAACAAGGACAGGTTGTTCTCGATCAAACTCTCCCCCTCCGAAGATGAAGTCGACCCTGTCGTTGTGCGCCGATATGAGCTCAAATTTGGCACCGTCATGCTTTCGCGACCATCGGTCACAGAAGGCGATGGTGCGACTACCATCATGTTGCCACAAGAAGCGCGTCTCCGAAACCTCACCTACGCCTCCCCCTCTACCTCGAGGTGACAAAGAAGATCATGGAAGGTCGCGAGCGATCATCCAATCCCGATGATGACGATGCGAACGAAGGCGATGGTGATCAAAAGAACCGCGGCACATACCTCCAGTGGGAGCAGAAGCACCTTCCTGGAGACACGGGCAAGGAAGAGACAGTTTTCATCGGAAAGATGCCCATTATGCTCAAGTCCAAGTACTGTATCTTGAAGGACCTAAGCGAAGCGTCTCTTTACAACTGGAATGAATGCCCTTACGACTCCGGTGGTTACTTCGTTATTAACGGCAGTGAGAAGGTTTTGATCGCACAGGAACGCAGTGCTGGAAACATTGTCCAGGTCTTCAAGAAGGCTCCTCCCAGTCCCACGCCGTACGTCGCCGAAATTCGAAGTGCTGTGGAAAAGGGCTCGCGACTTCTCTCTCAGCTTTCTTTGAAGCTCTTCGCCAAGGGAGACAGTGCCAAGGGTGGATTTGGCCCGACGATTCGCTCGACCCTCCCATATGTTCGTGCTGATATCCCGATTGTCGTCGTTTTCCGTGCGCTGGGCGTCGTATCCGACGAAGATATTCTGAACCACATTTGTTACGATCGCAATGATACTCAGATGCTAGAGATGCTCAAGCCTTGTATCGAGGAAGGTTTCGTTATTCAGGACCGTGAAGTGGCCCTTGACTTTATCGCCAAGCGTGGCTCCTCACAGTCGAATCTGAACCACGACCGACGTGTGCGGTATGCCCGTGATATTATGCAGAAGGAATTGCTGCCTCACATTTCGCAAAGCGAGGGCAGTGAAACCCGTAAGGCATTTTTCTTGGGATACATGGTGCACAGACTTCTTCAGTGTGCCCTGGGTCGTACCGACGTGGATGATCGTGATCACTTCGGAAAGAAGCGTCTTGACTTGGCTGGTCCCCTTCTGGCCAACCTTTTCCGTGTTCTTTTCACGCGAGTGACCCGTGACCTTCAGCGTTACGTGCAGCGCAGTGTCGAGACCAACCGTGAGATCTACCTCAACATTGGTATCAAGGCGGCCACCCTCACAGGAGGTCTGAAGTATGCTCTTGCTACCGGTAACTGGGGCGAGCAGAAGAAGGCCGCCAGCGCCAAGGCTGGTGTGTCCCAGGTGCTGAGTCGTTACACTTTCGCATCTTCATTGTCCCATTTGCGACGTACCAACACACCCATTGGCAGAGATGGAAAGATTGCCAAACCACGTCAACTACACAACACCCATTGGGGTTTGGTCTGTCCAGCTGAGACACCTGAAGGTCAAGCTTGTGGTCTAGTCAAGAACTTGGCCCTCATGTGCTACATCACTGTTGGTACGCCGAGTGAGCCCATCATTGATTTCATGATTCAGCGAAATATGGAAGTTCTTGAGGAGTTCGAACCTCAGGTCACGCCAAATGCAACTAAGGTGTTTGTCAACGGTGTCTGGGTTGGTATTCACAGAGACCCTTCGCATCTTGTCGCTACAATGCAGAACCTTCGTCGACGAAACATGATCTCGCACGAGGTCAGTTTGATTCGTGACATCCGTGAGCGTGAATTCAAGATTTTCACCGACACCGGTCGTGTGTGCCGTCCCCTGTTCGTTATCGACAATGACCCCAAGAGTGAGAACTCTGGTGGGTTGATCCTCAACAAGGAGCATATTCGCAAGCTTGAGCAAGATAAGGACCTACCCGCCGATATGGATCCAGAGGAACGTCGCGAGCAGTACTTCGGATGGGATGGTCTAGTTCGCTCTGGTGCAGTTGAATATGTGGATGCTGAAGAAGAGGAGACTATCATGATTGTCATGACGCCCGAAGATCTTGAGATCTCCCGACAACTCCAGGCTGGTTACGCTCTGCCCGAGGACGAGACCAACGATCCCAACAAGCGCGTTCGCTCGATTCTCAGCCAGCGTGCCCACACTTGGACACATTGTGAGATTCACCCGAGTATGATCCTGGGAGTTTGCGCCAGTATCATTCCTTTCCCCGATCACAACCAGTCGCCACGTAACACATACCAATCTGCCATGGGTAAGCAAGCCATGGGTGTTTTCTTGACGAACTTTGCACAGCGCATGGAGACCATGGCGAACATTCTTTACTACCCTCAGAAGCCTCTGGCCACTACTCGCTCAATGGAGTTCCTGCGTTTCCGTGAATTGCCTGCCGGTCAGAACGCCATTGTCGCTATCGCTACATACTCCGGATACAACCAGGAAGATTCCGTCATCATGAACCAGAGCAGTATCGATCGTGGTTTGTTCCGCAGTTTGTTCTACCGAACCTACACGGATACCGAGAAGATGGTCGGCCTTTCAGTGGTTGAGCGCTTCGAGAAGCCTATGCGCACTGACACCATTGGCATGCGCAAGGGTACCTACGACAAGTTGGATGACGATGGAATTGTTGCACCCGGTGTGCGTGTTTCTGGAGAAGATATCATTATTGGAAAGACTGCTCCCTTGGCCCCTGATGCTGAAGAGCTCGGCCAGCGTACCAAGGCGCACACCAAGATTGACGTTTCGACACCACTCCGAAGCACTGAGAATGGTATTGTTGACCAGGTGTTGATCTCGACGGGTAACGACGATCTCAAGTTCGTCAAGGTCCGCATGCGTACCACCAAGATTCCCCAGATCGGTGACAAGTTCGCCTCTCGTCACGGTCAGAAGGGTACCATTGGTATTACTTATCGTCAGGAGGACATGCCCTTCACTCGTGAAGGTGTGGTGCCCGACCTGATTATCAATCCCCACGCTATTCCTTCTCGAATGACCATTGCCCATTTGATCGAGTGTCAATTGTCCAAGGTCTCAGCTCTGCGTGGTTTCGAGGGTGATGCTACTCCTTTCACCGATGTCACTGTCGACTCAGTTTCCCGTTTGCTGCGTGAACACGGCTACCAGTCTCGTGGATTCGAGGTCATGTACAACGGACACACTGGTCGCAAGATGGTTGCCCAGGTCTTCCTAGGACCCACCTACTACCAGCGTCTGCGCCATATGGTCGACGACAAGATCCACGCCCGTGCCCGTGGTCCTACCCAGATTCTGACCCGCCAGCCTGTCGAGGGTCGTGCTCGTGATGGTGGTCTCCGTTTCGGAGAGATGGAGCGCGATTGTATGATCGCCCACGGTGCCAGTGCATTCTTGAAGGAGCGTCTGTTCGATGTCTCGGATCCGTTCCGTGTGCACATTTGCGACGACTGCGGTTTGATGACTCCTGTTGCGTAAGTTTATCTAGCCCTTTCTATCCGTTTATACATTACTAACATCTTTTAGTAAACTGAAAAAGGGTCTATTCGAGTGTCGACTGTGCAATAATAAGCACCGCATCTCGCAAGTGCACATTCCCTACGCCGCCAAGCTTCTGTTCCAAGAGCTGGCCTCCATGAACATTGCCGCCCGGATGTTTACCAATCGGTCCGGGGTGTCAGTGCGGTGATTCTTGGGTTTCTTATTTGTATTTTAATGATCTGCAAAAAATGCGCATATTCTGGCCTGTTTCTGCGGCGTCTGGGAGGGTTCGCATTTGAAACTTAGTTCTGCCATACATAGTTGGATCACATTTCGTGCACATCTTGAGGTAGTTGCCAATGTATCTTCAATTTGATAATCTATAGACTCCAGCCCGTGTCCGTTTTGTCCATTCTGTGTACCTATACCCTGATATCAGACCCGAACTATACCAGCATCACCTCCCAACCTCCTCACTCTTAATAAAGACATCATCCTCCTCCTTAACCGGAATCCCTCCCATCTCCTTATCAGTCGGCTTCCTAGCCCAAACCCTCCTCCTACCAAAAGGTCAGCCCATCGCACCATCACCAATATCAAAGAAACCAAAAACTCACGTATTTTGAAACATATGCAAATGAGGATCCTTCAACTCCCCCCTCACCTTAGCAACAAGAACCTGCACCTCCTCTTTAGTCCAGGGCTTCGGCGACCCCCATTTAGTAAGCATAAACATAGCCCAGCCCTCCATCCCCGTAGCCCAATGATGATAATGCAACCGCCCAGCCTCTTTTAGCGTCGCATCACGCGCCCACGGGCCTATCGGACATCGATAGCGCTTTTCGTGGATATCCACGAACCCGGCCTTTTCAAGACTCTGTCGCATTGTGCGCACTGTGTCGAGGGGGTGGTTCCAGTTCTCGGCCGCGTCGAGGACGCGTTCGCTGAAGTTGGGCGTGTAGGCATCTTTCGGGAGGCTGTTGTCGCTGCAGCTTATTCGCGGGTCCATTTCTAGGTGTTCGATCCACGAGCCGGCTTTTAGGTTGCTTTTTCGGTTTTGTTCCGTTGGTGAATTGTTCTAATGGGAGAAGGGAAACGGGGGGATGGATGGTTACTTACTCGTAGCAATGCTTGTATACGATATCCCATTCCTCGGGTGTGAATGAGCCTAGCATGTGTCGCAGGTGGATAAGGTCGAATGGATCGCGCCACGTCCATTCTTGGAGGATGTCGTCTACTTCCATTATGCAGTTTGGGGGAGCCACTCTCCTGGTGGGGGGAAGAGGTCTACGCCTCGGACGATTGCTGTGCATGTTAGCTTAGGGTCATTTTGGAGGGTTGAGTACTTACTTTCTGGGAACAGATCTGCCGTATCACTTTGTGCTTGTTAGTTTGATATCATGGAGTGACGGGGTGGATGCATACACAGCCCAACTCCCTCGGCCGGTTCCAATGTCTAGAATATGCTGAATTGGTGAGCGGGTTGTTTGTCTGATCATAGTCGATAGATAGATACCTTGGGGTTTTCAATAGGTGCATAAAATAGTGGATTTTCCCTGTCCGAGTCTAGGATTATAGCGATCAGATGTCTGTCGGGGTCAGCTTTGGGTTCCAGTATGGGGAAATAAACAGACCCTGCTTCTAGACTCTCCCACTGCTGTTCATCTGATGGACACCTATATAAAATAAGTTAAAATTCGTTCAGTCGCATTGATTCCAATGGTATATACCAGGATCTGCCCTCCTTGACGACTTGGTAGCTATGCGTAGTTAGCGGGTGCCCCTGGATTGATATCAGGGCACATACCGTCTCCCATTTTCGAATACCCCGCGATAGATGGTGGATGCGAGGGAAGTCGTTTCTCTGGAATGGATCAGATTTATTGTTTCGATTGGAGGATATATATTCTCACGATTCAAAATCCCCCGGTTTATAAGGCCGAGCGTCATAGCAGTCAGGATCCTGGCAGTGTTAGCCGGAAGGCGCACGCGGCCTTTGCGGCTTACTTACGACTTCGAGTATGTCGGACATGCTTGGATTCGTGGAAGATGAATGTATATTAAAGTGCGAAAGATAGGCACACTCTTGTTGGCGGATCCCCTGAAATGTTTGAAATGGTTGACATCCGATCAAGAGATTTTCTTTGTTTGGGCAATCCACCGTCTCCTTAACAACATTGCCATGTCCACTAGACATGGGACTTTGTTTGCCCTATCCGTATGCATCCATCATACGAGTCAATCGTTTAGCCGAACTATCCCCCGGTCAAGTATGGGTTGTTTACAGTACTGCCGGTCATCCTTACGGTGGTGTACCTCCGTCCGCTTCCCTACATAAAGTACCCAGGGTAAGACGGGTGGTTTAATTTACATGATCTGTGCGATGTCATATGTACTTGTACTTGTGCTTGTGCTTGTGCTTGTACTTGTGCTATGACATGCCCCTCCATGTCGAGGCTTCTAAGACCTGCATGCGTCACTCCGTCAGCCAGCCCACTTGCGACTTCTGACTGGCTTGTCGTCTTCCCGTCTTTGGTCTCGGCACCTTTTCACCGGCCTGCTGAGAATTTGAGGGAAACTCGACTGTCTCGAGACTATCAAGTGTGGATGTCGAGTGTCTCTCTGTCCAGGTGGTCTGCCTGTCTGCCTTTGAGCGGTGACTGCGCAACCAACAACCAACAACAACATCGCAATCCACCTGCACACACACTGCGCACTGCGCACTTCGAGTCTCGACCTCTTATTTAGTCTGATGAGGCTGACTTTATTCACAAAACTCTCCCCTCACCCGGTCCGAGCCCCAGCGCGAATTGATGGGCGATCATTGGCCACCGCCATGAGGGCATCCCATCACTGCGCACAACCGCGTCGGGCCAACCAACATCGCTCAATAACCGCCCAGTGAGGTCTGCACGACAATTCGGATTCTACAGTGCTGATCAAATCGAATCCCATAAAAGATGCCATAGCCACCCTAGGCGGATTTCTTTTTCTTCTTTTCTTCAGCGAGCGTTTGTTGTGTTAGTGCTGCATATTCGATCGATCCTGGCACTGGTTGCCCGATCTTTTTTCTTTCTATCTATACTATCTTAATTCTTCCTTTCAACTTTACTCCTCAAACGAGCTGTGCTCTTTGGGATTCTGCCTTGCTTCGGATCTTTCGACTTGACTTATACACAGGATTACAGCTTGTCGCCGGTCGACTTGTTCCTTCAGTTTCTATCGCAACAAACACACCTAATTTAATCTCGCTCGATTATTTTTCATTTCGTGGACCGGTTCCCGAAAGAGTCACTATTAACACAACTGAACTCTGGTAGTTTCTGTTGTTCCAACTATACGATACTCTTTCACCCTCTACGACCTTATTTTTATCTTATTCTATCTTACTTGTTCATCATGGCCGCCGTTCAACTCAAGTTCTCCCTCAGGACCTCGTCCAACGTCAAGACCGTTCACCTGGTCGGCTCCTGGGATAACTACCAGCGCCAGATCCCACTCTCCGCAGAGGACAAGCCCGGCGCCTGGGTCGGCAAGTTCCGCTTCCAGACCTCAATGCTGCAACTCGGAGGCCGCTACTGGTACTACTACATCATGGACGGCTACCACGTCTCGCACGACCCCGCCGTGGAGTACACCGTCGAGCCCACCACCGGCCGCAAGCTCAACATCCTCGATGTCCCCGGCGGCAAGTCCTCCAGCACCAGCACCCGCAAGTCCCGCAGCGCCAACATCGCCACCGGTCGCGCCCTGTCCCCCTCGCGCATCCAACACCCCAAGCCCTCAAAGCCCTACGCTTCCCGCCAGCTTCGCGAGGCCGACTTCGCCCCCACCGTCGACGACTTGACCCGCCGCTTCGCCGGCTCCCGTCTGTCCGACGAGTACTCCTACTCCAACTCGCCTCCCAGCTCTGCCGGCTCCAGTCTGTCTTCTCGCTCGTCGGGTTCTACTTCGCCCTCGTCGCTCTCGTCTATGAGTGACCCGCCCGTCCAGTGCCGCTGTGAGCGCTATGGTATTACCCGCAAGGGTGACCGTGTCAAGCTTGACTGTGGTGGTTCCCGCTGTGGTTATCTGACCGAGTCTTCTGATGATAGCTGCTCTGAGTCTGAGTATGAGAGTGATGAGGAGTACTGCCGTGCTCGCAATGCTGCTCGTCGCCAGGGTATTGTTGTTCGCCGGTAGATGGTTACTCCGGTGTCTGGGTTTCGACCTGGAACTTGTGTTGATCTATCTTGCGCTTGACGTCTCTTGACTTCACTGCGTTTTTGTTTTTGGATAAACGAAAAGGAAAAAAAAGCCCTGAGCCGCGGGTGAACCGGTTTCACGCCGCGGTTGGGCGGGGATGATAATCGTGAGATGAGAGAAGGAGAGAAGGAGGGAAGAAGAGGAAGAGAAGAAGAAGATATCGAAGTACTCGTACGTCGACATCGATCCAACACCGACAACTCCACCTGGAAAATCCAGCACAGTGGACGCCGACAAACTTATCTTGAACCGGTCAAGATCCGCAACCCCGGCACAAGCTATAAGAACCGACAATATTCGCAAGGACATTCCATTCATGTCCATCCAGCGAAGTATGACTCGGCATCTCATCAACATCAACCAAGGCAAATCACCGACGTGATGCGCCTGTTTCGCGGCGCTCGCTTTGGTTTAGGTCTTACTCTGAGATGCCATGAATAACGAGATATGACCTGCATTACTTTCTATCAGTAGATTTAAATTCGAGTACAGTTCTGTAAGCTGTAAGCTGTAAATTTAAAATGTAGCATTGCTGTTCTGTGTAGAAATTATGGATATCTTTAATTAAACGAAGAAACAGTACACGGAGCAGGAGAATAGGTTTTTGGGTCGCTCCAAAAGCTACTCAGCCTGCCTCGATACCGCGAATCCGGACATGGATCCTGGCATCAGCAAAGCTCGACACACCAACTCTCCCATGGAGCCCGCGCGCCCGCGGACATCCACCCGTGCCCTCGTGGTTGTCATCCTCCTCGTTCGATACGGTGGCATATTCGTCTCAATTGACGACATCGGATCACCCCCGTACGTTAGAATTCCTTGCCGCCAGCTCGACTATAGCGCTGCTGGATGACATTGCAGAATCGTTATCCTTTTGCTCTTCACCGGCCCCCAAACCCTTCGGCAACACGCTAGAAAAGCTGCATGATAGCGAAATGGTTATACTTACCAAAGCTAAATCTAAATGTGTGGTTGCTCGTGATGGGTTTCCCTGGCCTCCATAATATCGAGAAGAATCTCTATGAGCCAAAACGTTCTTACGGCCGGATGGTTGAAGATGATACGGGATGGGATCAACATATCGACAAATTAGACTTCCTCGAAGCCATTATACCCGTCCGCACGAATTGAGGCTTTTAGACTGGAGACTATTCAGATAGCTTCGGTGTAGGTGCTTTCAATACTTGATATCTATCTTCGAACCCCAACGCCGGGGTAGCGAATCAAGCTGGAATTTCACACTAATAACGCCTCTCTACCGAGAAACAACTACGTCGACAAACTTCGTCAATTAAAGCTGTTATTTGTACGATATCTCGACTACGTAAATCTGGTATCAACAAATATCAGCAAACAGCTAACAGCAGCGGGTCAGGAAAACCCCGAAAATGGACTAGTTTGCTTGGTATGCAAATTCGACGAAGCAGAGAGTACGCGGTAATGAGAGCGAATTTTAAGATAGACTTACAATTTGATAAGATGAACGCCCACGTATCCAAGTTCAAAGTGAAAGTATAAAACCAAATTTCCGAAATTGCACGCAAATAGATTGTCGTTGATACTTGGGGTTTAGCGCTGAAAGAGCTGTCCACCGTTACTGAGTAGTATACGACCGAGTGGCTGTTCCCGGCCGTTTTGCTTCAAACCTTGGAGAAGCCGATTCTCTGGAGCACCGACAAACAGTTGTCCGACGACCCAAAATTTTCTTTGTAAAAAACCGCAGCTAATATTCACATGATCACCGTAAAGAAGTCTCAACGTACCACCTTTTGTGGGAGGTCACACGACAGACTATTCAATTGTCCAACATGGCCGCATGCAGCATGATCCACACAACTCAATCTTAATTAGGGTTCTAGCAGCTACCGGCTCATTCAAACCTTAATTTATCCCCTCGTATATGTTCGTAATCACCAATACTTATTATCTTTGCCCAACTATTTCCGGGCATAGGCTTAAGAGATGGTTTCAGGCCCATCGAGCCCCTTCAAACTATGGTTAGTACGCTAACGTTACCCTTCTATATTCCACTAAAGCATAATCCAGCGCTCTCGTATAGTGAATGAGCGTTCTAGTCTGTTCTATATATGCTATAATGGCTAAATCTGTAAACTAGAGGCCGCCGGTGCTGGATAGCCTCCTTGCCATCCCAGCTGCAGAAGGCATACTAAACGACATGTAAAATTAAAATTATACATGCGCCAGTTCGTGAATACACTAAATGGGATGCTTGTTCCGGAGCTAAGAGGGAAGTGGCTGAACTGCTAGGGATATTGCGTTGCTGCTCATAGAACATAGAACAGTCTAGCCAAAAAGCAGCGACGCAGTGGAACCCTCTCCAAGAGGGACTAAGTTATCTAGATCGTCTGACATGAAATGACTTGGCAATGACGCAAGGAAAAGGGTCAGATGGTCATGCTAGGTGTCTAAGAAATATGTGCGTCCTCGTATATTTAAGGGATGGTATTCTTGAGTAGAGGAGAATTCTGGACATCTCGTCTATCATCATTTCAAGAAGTGACCACCCAAACTTTACTATTCTGGTTCTTTATCCTTCAAACCGAACAAAGGGTATCTACCGATAAACTTTACCGGGCCGTGAACATGGCTCCTCTATGTGCCATTGTACCACAATATGTCCTAGAAGGCATCATTGAAAAAGGATTGGCGCCACAGCCTATTATTCATCGGTGCCAATCCACTATTGAAAAAACAAAGCAGCTTCAGGATGCTCGTGAAGCTCAGGGGCAGAGTATCGCAGCGGTGCAGCAGCAACAGCCCTCCCAAGGTATTATTCCACCTTATATTCTTGAATCAATTGCCCGCAATGCTGTGACAGAACAACAACGCGAGGCAGCTCGCCACACACTCGCACATCGTACTGAACATCGAATAGCGGCAGGGCGTGTACGTCGTTTAAACCGTACAGTATACGATGCGCAGAATTCAAAAGATAATCCTCCTCCCCGTGATAGCATCCTGCTTAAGGAAGGTGATAAACTTCTCTCTGCGGCGAAGGATCCAACCAACAATGCAAATGAGTGTTATATTGGTCTTGGGAAGACTTATGACTTCTACTTCGATTTCTTCCAGCATAATTCATTTGATAATAAGGGGATAAGCCTCGATGGCTTCATACATGCTGGGGACCTTCTTAACGCCTACTTTGACGGCGAGCAGTTAGTCTTTGGTGACGGAGACGGCGTTATCTTCAATGGCTTCACAGATGAGCTCGATGTCATCGGTCATGAGTTTACCCATGGAGTGGTGCAGTATACAAGTCCACTTCCATACCGATACCAGACTGGTGCTCTCAATGAGTCTCTTTCGGATGCCTTTGGTGCTATGATTAAACAATGGGGTGAAAGCAACCCACAGACTGCTGACCAAGCCAACTGGCTTATTGGAGAGGGAATCTGGGCTGCAGGTGTCAATGGCAAAGCTCTCCGCGACATGAAGAATCCTGGAACAGCTTATAACGATGCCCAAGTGGGGAAAGATCCTCAGCCCGCGCACTGGAACGATTTCAAGAAACTCCCTTACAGTAACGACCAGGGCGGTGTTCATATCAACTCCGGCATCCCAAATCGCGCTTTCTATCTTGCTGCTACTATGATTGGAGGATATGCTTGGGAAGGTGCTGGTCCTATCTGGTACCGCGCTCTGAGCAGCGGTAAGCTTCGGCAAGATGCCACATTCAAGGGCTTCGCCGACCTCACAATTGAGAATGCTGGTCAGCATGTGGATAAAGTCAGGGAAGCTTGGACACTTGTTGGATATCCATTTTCTGAGAAGAGGGATGAGCTGTAATGATTATTCGGAATGGACCGGGTTAATGAGCCGGATTATCGTGTTTAGGAGTTTGAATTCTGTTTGTGCAAAAGTCTGGTATATTAAGTGTGCTGATATTTCTTCATAACGAAGCTATTTTCCCACAGACATCCCGCTTGATGTATGCCTTCAGTTTAGAGGTAACTTTTAAACAACGATGTATCGTATACGAGCGGGTTCAATGTTTCCCATCAAGCAAGCTCCTTCGCAGTAGCTCTAGGTCTGTAAATGTTTGTTTTATCTGATCGAGAGACGGATCAAGATAAGATTAAGGTAATCCCATATATCATAATTCGGGTTCTTGCTAGCCAGAATGATCTGACCCACGAGACGCTAGGACAATTACCAGTTATAAGTTATACTGTTCCGGAAGCCTCCAAGTCGTACAAATCCTCAGGCAATGTCAGTTTGTGGCGCCCTGCTTGCTGTCTTAGAGAATATTAAAGTATTACGTAGGCGTTAGGCACAGTAGTTACAGTAAGGAAGAGCTATACAATGTCATCCCTGCTCGGTTGGGTGAAAACAATCCGCCAGCCATAGGAGAATATTGAGATTTATTTGCTTGGGCAGCGTGTGAATCTGATTCAAGCTTGTGCTTCTGCGTCTGTGTAGTACTTAGGCCCCCGACATGTCATATTTATTTGTATAGTTCGCAGTAGACTGCAGGAGCATGTAGCACGAAAACGAAAATACCATTGGTGGGCTTATCTGGCTTTAGATGCAGCAATAACTATAATCCAGGTGATATCTTTAACAAGCTGCATAGAAGCCTGTAAAGTAAAGGTAAAGTAAAGAAAATATCTAGTTGAGGGCTGTTTGAGGCCCTTTTCCAATAATTCCCTCCAAGAAATCAAATCCCTCCCTTTGCAACCACCAAGTCCTCGACCCAACCTTCATAAGCATCATAAAAGTATGTTCCTCCCCTGGAACCTCAGTCATCCCACACTGCACCCCAGCCTCCCTCAACCGTCCATACAATTCGCGACTAAGCCCGATAGGAACCATTGTATCCTCGAGTCCATGCACAATCCACGTAGGCGGGAACTCGGCGCTAACGTTCTTCACCGGATCAATCCGCTCCATATCGGGATCTGTAGTTTTACCGTCTGGGTAGATAGCGTCCATAACGGTTCCATTGGCAATCTGCGTGAAAGCGAAAGCGTCGCGCGGTCGAGAGAAATCAGGGCCTTTGCTTCCTCTGGCTTCAGATTGGCCTTCTAGGGAAACAGAGCTATCTGTTGGGATTGGGATTTCCTGGTATATTTGGGAGAGGAAGGCTGGGTCCAGGTTTGAAGGGAGTTTTGAGGCGACATGGGAGAGAGGTGTTTTCCAGAATGGGTCTGTGAAGTGGACTGCGCCATAGAGGGACAGGATTGCTTTTACTGGTCTGGGGATGTTAAAGCCCTGTATTTTTGTTAGCTTTGTTGTTTCTTTTAGTGGGATGTACGGAAGTATAAAGTAACATACCAGACCCAAAGCAAGAGTCCCGCCAGACGATGTCCCGAAGGCAGCGATATTGTCAATATCAGCGCTGTATGTCTCATGACCGCAGAGCACTTTGTTCAAATGCCCGTCATGGATCCAGGTCAACAAATCGCGTATATCCTGCATTGGTCCCTCGAGGATATTCACTCCCGGACATAGCCGGTGGTTTGGAACTAGCACGATCCAGCCACGATCGAGACAGTCTTTCACCTGGGGGAGGGAGACCATGCGTGAATGACCGAGCATGAAGGCGCCGCCATGAATGTCAATTACTACTTTTGTTTTAGTGGGAGTCCTTATGTTGGTGTTGGTGTACATGGTACTCACCCACTGGGTATTTCTGTGGTGATGCGGAAGATGTGGACGGGAGATATATATCTGTTGTGATTTTGCTACCATTGACCTCTTTGTAGAGGACTGTCAGGGGGTCATCGAGAGACATGATGCTTGAGTGAAGAATTAAGGTCAGACGCGCGTTTCTTATGTTTCTGCAGTGCGGGGACGGAATTCCCCGAACTGGGGATCTCGGCTTTTCCGGATCGCCTCGGATAGCTCGTCGCTTATACACGCTCTTCTGCTGATTATATAGATATTAATTCTACGGCGTTAGCTTTCGAATTTGCTTTTGAATCCACTTTTGAGACCAGTTTTGGAGCTATCCGAAATATAGAAATATGCACTAACTCCGAAGCACGCCCGCTATAAGCGACCCGTCTATTGTATTGGAATTAAGAATAGATCAAAATTACATTATACGAACATCCCCTAGTATCTTCACAAATCTTTCCAAAAGTACGAAGAAAATAAGGGCCAAGTTAGAAAAGTTTGCGGTCATAGGGTAATTCCACCGTAAACTAAAACATGAGCTACAGTGAGTCAATATTAAGAGCAAGATAGCTTCAAAACAGCCTCAACCACCATTTAACAGTAACTATTGAGCAGTGGCTTGTGGTAACATCGAAAGGACCTTAAAAAGTATGATTGAAAGCGGACCTGATTATCAGTTTTGAGGCTAGCAATGACCTCGCCGTTATTCAAGCTTATACTTTCCTAGCGCGGGGGTAGGCGAAAGTGATAAAAGAAGAAAGTGTATGACCAGGGTAATTGTCTAGTAGATAATATACATAGACTTGGCAGCTTAGTAGAATGTAAAAACGATAAAAATTGGAGAACGAGGGCCAACGGATTGAGACTTTAGAGCAACACACGATATTTGTTCAATGCTAGATAGTTTTAACCATATTTCCAAGAAACCGGGCATCATACGTATCTTGTGTACAAGGAACGGGTAGAGGACAACTCCGGGCTTAGCTAGCTCAAAACCCCCGTTAAGTGTCACTTTATACTACCGCAGACGCAAAAAGAACAATAGCTATAGCACGGAAGACGTGACAGGCAATTCAGAACTGCCTAGCCATGGCTCCCAAGTCCAATCGTTGCCTAAATCTCATTCATCTCTTTATTGACTCTATTCTCTCTTAAGGTTTGCCAAGACTTTAAGCCGCACCCTGTTTCTACAGATACTAGTCAAATGTTCCTTCCCACTCCGCCCCACTATATTGGCCCAACAACCAACCCAAGTTTTTTTTTCACTCCTACACCTCCCCTATTGCTCCGATTGTAATGAAATTAGGACCAAAAAGTAGCAAAACGGCGCAGCTATCTACGTCCCAAAGGTCAGCTATTATCTATGCTCACGAGAATGGCGCTACGCAAGTGCAATTAGCTAATGACTTTGGCTGCTCTCGGCGTACAATCTACAATACGCTAAAACGCTATTCAGAAGGCGAAAAGCTAGAGAATCGCGAAAAAAGCGGCCGTCCCGCTATTATTAGTGAGCGCGCTTGCTCTCATCTCTATTTACAGGCACGTCGGCATCCGTTTTAGACCTATAAACAGCTAAGTGCTGCTACAGCTCAGCATCCGTCACCCTCCACTATACGTCGAATTTTGAAGCGATTCGGACTCGGAAAACGGCGATCGAAACAGAAAATACCAATTAAGCCTCCTCTTGCAAGGAAGAGGCTAAAATTTGCGCGAAAATGGCGACGCGAAAGCTTCCAATCGTGGATCTTCTCGGACGAGTGTTCGGTGCAACGAACCTCGAACTTTGGACCACAATGGTGCTTTCGTACAACCTCGGAGGGCCTTCGTAAGGACCTTGTGAATGCTAAGGCTCACGTTAAAGATATTTCACAAATGGTTTGGGCCGGAATCTGGCTAGGAGGTCGAACAGAATTAATAATTATGGAACGGGACAAAGAATCGCGGTCGGGGAGGGGTTATACTGCGAAGTCGTATATTTCGACGCTCGAAAAAGGTCTGATGCCAATCTACACCCCTAATTTAGTATTTCAGCAAGATAACGCGAGGATTCATCTAGCGAAGGACACGCAAGAGTGGTTTGAAACTCACGGAGTATACGTCGAAGACTGGCCCGCGCACTCACCCGATTTGAACCCAATTGAACCGGTATGGCGCTGGTTAAAAGTGAAGCTTTTTGCATTATTTCCGGAGCTTATTGGCATGGGAAGGTCGGAGGCAGACTGGCATTATTTTAAAAAATGCCTAGTGGAAGCTTGGAAGGCATTAGATCAGGCAAAGATAGATACGCTAATATTGAGCATGGGAAGACGTTTGAAGGCAGTGCGGAAGGCTAAGGGGTATTACACAAAATATTAAGCGAATTTTTGAAAGTGCTATTATTAAGCAACCCTGAAATTTAATTATATTATTATAGACCATAAAATGGTGGTGCTATATACTGTGTAACTGATATATATAGGGGATTGGTACTACCACCCCCCTTTGCCTGCTACCACCCCCCCGGCCTGAATTCCCAGGCCAATATTCTTTCTGCCGGACATATTTCTGCCACCACCGACCATGCATGAGGTACTTACATTTACTATGCAACCCCCTAATTAAATGAAGTCACTTTCGTACTCTACCACTATCATGCCAATTGCACGGCACTAGTCCTAAATAGGAAATAGATGCTGTTTTCAAAAACTCTGCAGAAATGAAGGAATTGGCCCATGCAGCGGCCGGTCACCATTTTACGTTGAATTCTTTAAAAAGTTGCATGAGAATAGTGAAGAAATTGAGTAATTTGCATTGGATTAGCCATTTATGGAGCTCCCCGACGCTTCCTGAGGCGATCAGACCAGGAATCCTCGTCCTGAGATGCCCATGAAGCTATTCCCGACCCCTGAGATGTAGCCATGCTCGGCGGCGATGCTTGCTGGGTCCCTCCACGGCCACGGCCACCTTCTAGAGAAGCTTGTTGAGCTTCCTGGGCAATAGATGAAGCTATTCCCACCCCGTTATCTCCCTGTGATGCCTGTTGTGTCCCTCCACGTCCTCTGCCACGTCCTCTGCCACGTCCTCTGCCACGTCCTCGGCCGCGTCCACGGCCACGGCCACCTTCCTGAGATAGCATGAGCTCGAAGCCGGAGGGGTCTCGCTGGGTGGAGGTGTCTTGGGTGCTTGCTTGGGTGCTTTCGCCGCCGCCGATGAAGTTCCTAGCGCCTTGGGGGCGCCCTCGCCGGCGCACTTGGAGAGGATCCTGGAGTAGGAGTAGCGGGTTAATAGGAGGTGCAAATACACTGTACAAATGCCAGTGTTGATGAAATAACTCAGGCTCAAAGCTCTTCTCCTCTTCTTCGTACTGTATGATGAGATGAATGCATGGAAACCCTGCCGTATTCTTCGAATTACAGCGGCAAATTGGAGGGACCGGCGGCTTATCCTCGGCTTCTGGTAGGTAGCGGTTGTAGACGTCCTTTGTAAGCTCGATTGCTTTCAATGAAACCCGTCTATCTACCAATTTGAAGAGACGCCAGAGGTTAGTGGACCTTCTCACCTTCTCATTCTCGATCTTAGCGGCAACCTTATTAAATTGAAGCTTCACAGCATTCTCAAAGGTGCGAAGAACAACCAGTAGATCATTAGTTGAGACTTGAAGGTCCTGCTTAAGCAGCCAGTGAGCCCCCTCGGTCCGAGAGGTCGAAATTTCATTGAGATGAAGGTATTGGGCCGTATATTCATGAAGGAAATACTCGGGACAGTCGTCTAGCCATTCAGTCTGTAGATACTCGAGTAAAGGCATGAAAATCGGCTCTTTGTAGACGTCTTTGAACTGCCTCCATCTCTCCTGTCTATCCTCGGATGTAATAGCGTAGACGATGCGAATCCACCGCTGTAGCATCTTCTTCCATGCTTCACTAACCATTTCTCGAAGCTCTCGGTCTGCTTTCGTCCGTGAGGAAGCTAAGGAAGCATTTGCTAATACTTCAGTCTCTTGCCGAGCTTTTGCGAGCTGCTCAGCGAGTAGCGGACGCGCTTTCTTCAAGATATTCATGTTGATATGCCATAGACAGATCATATGCTTTGTAGAAGGAAAGACCACCTTAATGGCATTCATTAGCGCTTGCTCCTTATCAGTGAGAATCGTCCGGGGTAGCTCAAGGCTAAGGGATTCGAATGCTTCAGCAAGACAGCTTAGGATAACTTGATAGCTATCCTCCTTCTCATCCTTCATGAAGGCGAAGCCGACGTAAAAGCTTGATCCAGTAGCGGCAAAGCCGACGATATTGAGCAATGGAAGGCCGTATCGGTTGGTTTTATACGTACAATCCATTGAAATAACCCATGAATTTGTCCTAAGCATCGCGATACTCGATTTATGCATACAGAACAAGGCGGTTACATGGTTCTCATCGTCTACCTCATGCTTAAAGATCCATTCGCCATCCTTTGGAAGCTCTATCAATAGAGCTTGAAGAGGCGTACGGCCGGCAAGGAACTCCGTATGAAGCCTCTTCCGTAGGTTATAGACGTCTTGGGCGGTGATAGATGAGTCTAGATCCTCCTTTCGAAGCGCGGTAAGGATATGGCGAGTTGAAAGACCCTGATCAAACTGCTTCCGAATGTCCTCCGCTTTGTTAGATACCTCCGCGACGCGATGGGCCACGTGGGTTGATGCCGGCGAGGCTTCATGGTTGTGGGTAGAGTTCTCTACTGTAAGACGCCAGGTATTGCTCTCTTGTAGCCGTAGGGAGATCGAGAATTGGCACCCAATCGCGAGCGTATTTGACTGCCGCTGGCGCTCATTACCGGCGGTCCGATCTCGATACGCCCGTCCTCGATCACAGCATAGCCGGACTGTCTTCATGACCCCCTTTTTTGTACGCTTCGACCGAAGAATTGAGATTGCGTACCCATGAGGACGGGCGAAAGCATTGATCGTAGTGATTCCTTGCTCTGGAGTATCGTACTGCTGATCTAGAAGGGGTAGCGGGAAGGTATGGAGGCTTGGCGGCGCGTTAGGAAGGCTTGGCGGCGCGTCATGAAGGCTTGGCAGCGTCGGTGGGGACTCGGGAATAGCTTCAGGCTCAGAATCGGACCGCGAATCAGGCTGCGAGGAAGCCATCGTAAAGGAGAGTGAAATGCGAGAGAAATGGGTGAAAACGCGAGAGAAATGGGTAGTGCAATGGCAGGTTTGAAGGCGTAAACAACCATTATTTTGGATTCCTTATTGGGTACTATAGTGGAACAGCAGTGACTTGATTTTACTAGCAATTTACATAGTAATTGGAGGTATCTAAGGTGTGATATACATGTAGGGTAGTAGGTAGCAATAAATAAAAGTTCGAGGATGAAAGCGGTGAGAAAGGCGGTCAGTGGGGGCCTAGGAATTCAGGCAGGGGGGTGGTAGCAGGCAAAGGGGGGTGGTAGTACCAATCCCCTATATATATTTTGAGAGGGGACCCGAAAAAGTGGAGTGGGAAGGAACATTTGGTAGGGGATGTACGCTTAAGCTTCACTCTATTCCACTAATAGGCACCCATTCGGCCCATTCCCCTTTCCGCATATGCATCTCGGCATGATTGACGCCAAAGGCCTTGATCCGAATCACCACCTCTCCTTGCTTCGGCTCAAGGGTTGGCACATCCTTAATGACTAGGAACTCGGGCCCTCCAAACTTTTCGATGACGATTGCTTTCATGGTGGATAGCTCTGGGTCCCGCAGCTTTATATCGGATAACAGAAAACGAATTGATAAAAACTCTGCTCAGGTTGGCCATAGCCTACGATTATATAGGCACAACCCTTATTTTCTCACGTACCAATTCGTGACATCCGGAGCTGCGATGGTTGTTTGGTTTGTTTTGTTTGATTAACGCCACGATGTCTAACTCCGGAAAGTATTGTGTTTAACGATTGGAAGGCACAGCTGAAGTGGGGAATGGGAACACGTCAATTTGGAACATCGCCTTCCTGATCTAGCCTCATCCATCGCTTCGTAATCTGAAAGTTGCCGTATGGGACATGTGTTTAGGTTGACATAGGCGCCACATTCTTCGGTGTTCCGGGGTTCAGTAGCATCTAGACAATGCGGGATTTCTAATAAAGCTAAAGTTATCTAAAGTTATCTGCGGAAGCTAACAATCCTCGCATGGCGCAAATTGGGACAAGACTTTTTAAATAGAATGCAATTCGCCGGAATTGAATTGCTTTGATTGGCTGCGAAGGCTGCTGTCGGTATATTGGCGTCTTCCATCACTTCGAATTCCTGTAAGACCATTATAAGAGCGGTTACCATTGTTGGTAACTTGCCCGGAACAGTATTTAAGGATCGTACCTCGTCTCTTACCTTTCTTACTTCGAACCGATAGAATCAAAGCTAGTGCCTACTTTCGATTTCCTCACCACCTAAATTTCCAACCCCTCGATCCAGCCCTTGCACATATCGACCTTATGGGCTTTCCACAGACTAAAAGGATCCGCCTCCCCTCTGGGGTCAATATGTTTTACCGCGAGCAGACAACAACAGAAGGCGCACCAGTTGTGCTGCTCCTTCATGGGTTTTCGTCATCGTCACATCAGTTTCGGAATTTGATCCCCCTTCTAGCCGTCAAGTACCGTGTGATCGCCCCTGATCTGCCAGGGTTTGGCTTCACCGAGGCGCCATCTACCTTCGCTTACACTTTCGACAACTTGGCAGCTGCAGTCGCAGCAATCCTGGATGAGCTTTGCATTTCCAAATTTACCATGTACATTTTCGATTATGGTGCACCGACGGGTCTCAAACTTGCCCTCCAATGACCAGGTGCCGTTCAAGCCATCATTACACAGAACGGCAATGCCTACGTGGAAGGCTTCGGCGATGTCTGGGGTCCAATCCAAGAGCTATGGGCTAGCAAGAACACCTCAGAAGACAGACTGAAAGTCGAGAAGGCGATGCTGACATTTGAAACCACCAAATTCCAGTATGAGAATGGTACACCAGATGTAAACCGGATTGCACCGGAATCATACTATCTCGACTTTGCGCTCTTGGAGCGCCCCGGAAATAAAGAGATCCAGTTGGATCTCTTCATGGACTACCGACATAATATTTCTCAGTATGACGACTTTCATCAATATTTCCGAGTATCTCAGGTCCCACTTCTCGCAGCCTGGGGCAAGAACGATGTCTTTTATTCCCTCCCGGCGCAGAGGCGTACAAGATTGACCTACCAAAGGCTGAAATAAAGTTGATTGATGCAGGCCACTTTGCCGTGGAGAGTGATACTGAACTCATCGCTCGGGATATTCTGGCTTTCTTGAACAAAATTGAGTATTGAATAACACTCCCACCGCTTACAGTGTATATCTACCTATAGATTGGAGGGAAATTATGGTTCCCGTCTGGACATTGGTTATGCTATTGACGTTGAAATCTTTTCAACAGTCCCAATTAGTGAAGTTGCGCTTCGCATGCTTCCGCGCCTTCGTAGCCTTCTGCTTCAACCTCTACCCTCTTTTTAAAATTCATGACTTGTTGATCACTTCGTGAATGCATCTTGACATTGCCATCTTTACTTGTATAGTTTTCTTTGGTCCTACGAAACTCAGACTGACGTAGGTCAGAATCTTAATCCAATTGAAAGCTTTCGTTCAGGCTATCCAAGTCGTTGACGATAGTAAATTCGGTAGGCCCTAAAATATTAGCGATGAATCAGATAGCATCGGTGCCATGTCATTAATGGCACATTAGGTTCAAGAGTATCTATGGGAGTAGCTTGTGAATCACATGGTTGCCGTCTGATCGGTATGGTGCGATTATTGGACCGCTAAAAGTGGCTCCGTCGATCCGTTGGAGTCCTCACGTGACTATGCTGACAAGTCAAGTTGTTCTTGTGGATGAGTAAGTAATGAGTCAGCGAGAATCGACTTCGGCCAATTTGTCCCCCGGCGATGGACGTTATCAACGCGACCGAACCCCAAGCATCCATTTGTTCATCAAATATCCGGCGGATCAAGACTCGTACCGAAGCTAGGGCTGATTTGGGACATCGTTGACCACCGCCCGACGTCTCCAGCGCCCAGACACCAGCCAACCCCAACCCGCCCTGCGACCGCATAAAAAATGGCACACGGCGCGGAGGACTGCGCAACCGTGCTGGAGCAGTTCGTTCACGATGTGGCGAATCTTCCAGCCGAGATCAACCATTTGATGGAGGAGATTCAGGCCAAGGATAAGGCCATGCAGGAATGTCGGGCCATTATCAACTCGCGCGACGGAAGCATCCAGAAATTCATCAAGATGAACGGCAGTCTAGCGGCAAATCCAAAGGAAGAGCAATACGGCAAGACTATCCTGGAGAATATGGACCAATCCTTCGAACTGCAGACCGAGAAGATCCAGCTCAGCGAGAAAGCATGCGTTCTCCTCGATCGCCAGATCAAACGGCTGGACGTGCGCATTCGCGACCTGGTCAATGAAGGCCTCCTCATCAACGACCCTCCTCTTCCATCTCTTTTCGATTCGAAGAACAAATACCGCAACCCGCCCAAGGTCTTCTTCCCTGACTCTACTCCATCCGAAACCCCCGCCTACTCCGCACCTCTCAACCCGACCTCTGGGAATGCGAATCCTATTCTAGCAGCTGCCCAGCGCCTCAGCCAATCCACAGCACCCCGTACTCCCGGATCTATCACCGTACCAGGTCAAACCGCGGCGCGCAGCTCGGCACCAGCTACACCAGCCCCCGCAGTCGTCCATCTCCAGCAACGACAGCGCGAGTCCTCCGCCGGAGCAGTGGACAGTAAGCGCCGCAGACTAAACCCATCCCTCAACACCCTCCCAACTGCCTCATCAAACCTCCGCCAATCATCTCTTGGCCCTGGCACACCGAAGCCCGGCACGCCTGCAGGTAGCCGTGCAGGCAGTGCCGGCCCACGCTCCAGCGCCGGCGTCAAGAAGGCACTGACGAAAAAGGTCGCGCCACATCACCAAGTCAAGAAACTCAAATCTCACCACGGCAAGCCGCTCAAGCGCTCTTCTAGCGCAAGTGGGCGCATCAAAGCGTCGAAGAAGTCTCCTAATGGCGAGGGCGAGGAGGATGACGATTCTATGCTTAGCAGTGCGGATACCTCCGACTCTGATAAGAGCGATGGCGGTGCAGTCGATGACGATATGGAGGATGATGATGAGGATGAGGGAAATGAGGATTCGAAGGTCTACTGTACCTGCCGTACGGTTAGCCATGGGGACATGGTCGCTTGTGACAATGATGAATGTCCCTACGAGTGGTTCCATTGGAAGTGTGTTGGGCTTACTCGTGAGCCCGTTGGGACGTGGTACTGTGATGAGTGCAGGCGCACTCTGGGCAAGTAATTTGTTCTATTCGTACTTTTGCTTTTTTCTATGATTTGCATGACGGTTGATATACCCACGGCGTTTGAGGGAATTTCATGGTGTTAGGCTAGGCCGGGAGTCAACTGCTTCGGAATCTATACCTGCTATTTTTGTGCCACTTTACTGTCCTACTTTTACTATTTTATGATCTGTTAAACAGAACCAAATTCGTATTGTCTAATATGGACAAATCTGGCTGTAATCCTGTAACCCCATCCCATCCCCAAGGGATGGGACCAAGAAGGAGAAATCCTTCGCAAGATCCCTCCCGTACGTCCAAGCAATGTGCAACAAGCCCCCAATCTAGGGAAAGCCAGTGCCTAACCAAATCAAGTCGAAAACGCCAGCGCTATGCACACCTATCCCCGTTTTTTTCTTACATGCAAACGTGTTGGCACACAGGAACATTCAGTGCGCCGAAATCAGATATTCGTGGAAAATGGCCACTCAGAAGCCGAGCCCGTTGCTCAGCCAGGGGTCGAAGTACTCGCAGGTCTCTGGGCTGACTGCGCCGCCGGGCGAGCAGAGTCGGAAGACTGGGCACTGGCCGCATGGTGCTTCGGTCATACCGTTCTTTACCAGATGCTTGTTGGCAATAGCGAGGTCGTCGCCTTCGGTGGGTGGTTTGCGTTTTTGGTTGGCCTGTACGACGTTGGGGCTGTGGAGGGATCGGTAAAATTCGCCGCCTCCTAGGGAGACGAGCTTGTTGTCGTAACAGAGCATCTCCATCAATTGGACGACGCTCTCATCTCCCAGGCGCACAGGAGTGATGCCACTGCTGTTCACAGCGGCGGTGATCGTCTGCACGTTTGGGTATCCCCTGTAGCCGTGCGGGTAGGGGAGGTAAGTTTTTTCTTCGGATTTGACGTCGGCCTTTCCAGAGGCGGTTTTGATGCGCTTGTTCCGGCCGCTGTCCGAGGCAGGCACTTCGTACCAACTCAATTTGCTGACTGTGAATTCGATGAAGCCGGCGACAGTGTTGATGAAGTTGGCATCTAGCACACCGTCTGTAAACCACGCTCCGCCTGTAACCTCCTCGCTTGGGGCGAGGCCGGCCAGCATGTACATCTTCCGGCTGGGGTATTTGACATTGTGTAGAGATTTGATGTAGTTTTTGCCCTCGAGGGATTTGAGACAGCGGTCGAGGATTGACTTGTGCAAGTTCGTGCGGCTTCCGATGTGTCGCACCCAAATGCCTGTCCGTCCTGTCGAGTGAATGACATTGTAGACCATGGCCTCGTCGGGAGAGAGGTTGCGGAGTCTGGAAGGGAGATTGGGTTAGCCGAAGTCGATGGGCCAGGGTAATACCATGTAATGCCTACTTCTCAGCGTCCTCGCGGTCAATCAGCCTCCAGGTCAATTTTCCATCTTTCTGGAGGAGTCGGAAGAGATTTTGATCGACCAAGCTCTGGGTGCATTGCAACAGCAATGCTACGTCATTCTTCGGAATCACTTTGAGATTGAGGAAATCGTTCTGGTAGAAGAGGTGGTCCGGGTCGAACTCGCTCACGCATGCATCGTAGAGCTTGGAGGCAAGCTCGGCCACTTGGGACCCCGCGGAAGCCATTGTTGAAGATGCGGAGAGATCAAGGAAAGTCGAAGTTCATGCGAGAGGGCTGAGATCTCATGTTCAAGGGCGCATGGTTGGTTAGAGCAGCATGGTCGAACTTGAGTCACGAATGAATCACAAACGATGTTTTTTGGACTTTTTCGCAGCGGGGAATGACTTTGCCCCGAAAGGGTTTAGCCCAGATAGCTTCAGTGTCAGCGTGGTGGCCTGAATGGTGAGGCTGCAACTACCTTGGAAATTTCGAGAAGCTGCGGGCGACAAAGCTCAACTTCAGTTCTGGTCTTGCTCCTTTGACCATATCACTTCATTTTCATATACCATACTTTCATCATGGCTGACGCTTTGAAGGCAGAGGGCAACAAGGCCTTCTCTGCTAAGGACTATCCTACTGCTATGTACGCGCTATACCCCACCTTTCACATTTGACGCCGTGGACCAAGACTGATAGATACATCGCAGCGAGAAATTCACTGAGGCTCTTGCTATCGAACCCCAGAACCATATTCTCTTCTCCAACCGCTCCGCTGTCTACTCCGCTCAGAACGAATACCAGAAGGCTTTGGAGGATGCCGAGAAGGCCATCGAGATCAAGCCAGACTGGTCCAAGGGTCACGCCCGTAAGGGAGCTGCCTACCGTGGTCTCGGAGATCTCTGTACGTTATTTCGAACAATATGCACAGTGATGTTGCTAACAGACGGTAGTGGCTGCATACGATGCTTACAGTGAGGCTTTGAAGATCGAGCCTGGTAACGCCCAGGCCAAGTCTGGTCTCGATGCGACTCAGCGTGCTATCAACGCGGAGGCTACCGCAGACGGTGTTACTGGTGACCCAACCGGTGGTCTCGGTGGAATGTTCAACGACCCCCAGCTGTTCCAGAAGCTCGCCAATAACCCCAAGACCGCCTCCCTGCTCGGTGACGCCGAGTTCATGGCCAAGTTGCAAAAGATCCAGAAGGACCCCAACAGTGTTGGGGAGGAGATTCGCGACCCTCGCTTCCTCCAGGTTATGAGCGTGCTTCTCGGTATTGACATGAACTTCGGTGCTCCTCCCGAGGGAGCCGACTCTCCCATGCCTGATGCTAAGCCCAGCACCTCCCAGCCCAAGAAGGAGCCTACACCCGAGCCCGAGCCCCAGGATGAGGAGACTATTGCCAAGAAGAAGGCCCAGGAGGCCGGTGATGCCGAGAAGAAGATCGGTAACGACTTCTACAAGAAGAAGCAGTTCGATGAGGCCATTGAGCACTACACCAAGGCCTGGGAGCTGAACAAGGATATCACCTACCTGAACAACATTGGTGCCGCCAAGTTCGAGAAGGGTGACTACCAGGGCACAATTGAGACCTGCCAAAAGGCTATTGAGGAGGGCCGCGAGCTCCGCGCTGACTTCAAGCTGATGGCCAAGGCTTACACCCGCATTGGTACAGCCTACGAGAAGATGGATGACCTCACCCAGGCCATCGAGTTCTACAACAAGTCCCTCATGGAGCACCGCACACCCGATGCCCTGACCAAGCTCCGCAACGCCGAGAAGGCCAAGGCCACTGCCGAGAAGAACGCCTACATCGACCCCGCCGAGGCCGAAAAGGCCCGCGAGCTCGGCCAGCAGAAGTTCTCCGAGGGTGACTGGCCCGGTGCCGTCGAAGCCTTCACCGAGATGGCCAAGCGTGCTCCCTCCGACCCCCGTGCCTACTCCAACCGTGCCGCCGCCCTCATCAAGCTCATGGCTTTCCCCGGTGCCGTGCAGGACTGTGACGAGGCTATCAGCCGTGACCCCAAGTTCATCAAGGCCTACATGCGCAAGGGTACTGCTCTCATTGCCATGAAGGAGTACAACCGGGCTTTGGACACTTTCGCCGAAGCCGCTGAGAAGGATGATGGCACCCACGCCCGCGAGATCGAGCAACAGCAGCAAAAGTGCCTGGACGCTCAGTTCAGTGCTCGCGCTGGTGAGACTGAAGAGCAGACCATGGCTCGTATCCAGAATGACCCCGAGGTAAGTTCCCACTGTTTTGACATCTTTCGTCCGATACTAATACCCCTTCTAGATTATGTCCATCCTCCAGGACCCCGTTATGCAGAGCATTCTCCAGCAGGCCAAGAGCGACCCTGCCGCACTCCAGGAGCACATGAAGAACTCCCAGGTGCGGATGGGTATCCAGAAGCTGATGGCTGCTGGCGTTATCCGCATGGGACGGTAAATCCGGCCTGAGGATTGAAAGTTTTGGAAACGATCGACACGAGACATTTGCCATCATAGTTTATTCCATGTTGCTAAAATTCGATAACATACTTTGCATGCTATATTTTAACACCATGCCCTGGCTTTAGTGATCTATAAATTGGAGCAATAAGTGACCTACTCGTAGTATCTCAGCGGCAGGCGGTGTCAATATTGAGCATTGAACATTGACCTGTCTGCAATGGCCGAATATGACTATTAGTGCAGAGGTCCGTACATTGTATAACAAATATCAAACACAGTACCGCCCCTTGCCCGTGTACAAGTTGGAATTGAGTCCAGGCAGATGCTTAAAATATACCTCTGCAACCCCGACAACAAACAAGCCAATTCTCACATGGGATCTTCATGCTGTATACTTTAGCAGATCTCAGATAGTCGCCGATCCAACCCAAAGAAGACGAGAGAGAAAAAACGCGAAGAAAAAGCGCCACATATAAGTGGGCGAGTGGGGTACACGAAGAATCAGATCCCACCGAACATCTTATCCAACCAATCGCAACCAGAGACATACAATTCCCAGGCACAGACTGAATCTACAGAGCCACAGAGCGTACAGACTAACAAATAATCGAAGGGAAAAAGGAAGAAAAAGAGGGCAAAAAAGTAAAAGTATGTGGCACGACAACTCTTGCAGTGGGAATAACCTCTGCATCAAGATCCCCGTAGCAAAAAGAAGCCCAGGTCCCAACTCGAACAAGAACAAGTCTCGGCGCGGAATGGGGTGGGAGGGGATATGACAGATCAGATCTTGCCGCATGCAATGCGGGTAGTACACAGTATGTTAGCAGAGCACAACTGCAGGGTTGGTTTTTTCGTCAACACCGCCGGTATGGTATATGCTGTACAGTACTAGCACTGCATTTTAAGCAAGTTGTCTGTTGTATCCTGTTGAGGTAGTTTAGACCGAGAGGATGTGTTTTCCGTACAGCATCACAAACATGCCACCGGGGTGGATCACCGCCGAATCGGGTATAGATCGGAGTATAGCCAGTGATGTGCGGTCGATAGTCGGTGATTTTGGGGGGTTATATTGATTTCTCTCCTGGATGCTGGATGCATGCCACGTGTACTCCATTCTGTGTGTGTAAGACGTGCAATTGGCACTTGAAATAGGACTGGGAGGGTCTCATGTTGAATCCCGGTATTCTCCATCCGGCATTAGTGAGGATTGTCGCTGCCTGGAGCTGTAGCATGGAGCTGTAGGGCTTGGGGGGGGTTTCTGGCGTTGTCTGTTAGCCTCGGAAATAGCGATCCCCACTTTACTCTCTTGGGGATTGGTCTTGTGGTGGGTTCTGTGGGCTTTTTTGAGGCATCCACGCAATTGTGAAGGGGGATTGACCCTGTGGCGGTGCTGCTGTCCCACAGCTCGGGTCCAATGCAATAGTCGCTGTTAGTGGCTGGAGCCCCTGATCAGAAGGTCAGGGGAATGGTGTATTTGTTTGAAGTGCGTATACTGAGTACAGTAAAAGGAATTGGATGATATGAAGAGTGAACTGTGACTTGGTGAAGTAGAGAGAGAGAGAAGAGTGTTAAGTTACCCGATCGAGGTACGTCACTGATCTCCGATCGACCTCGGAGCTCGCGATCTTCCTCTTTGCAACTCCAATGGGAACTTTCTGCTGATTTTTTTCACTCTGTGATTTGCTTGTAATATGTAATATATAGTACTATATGCTCGGTAATATATCATATCATATCAATATCTAGTCCACGTAATTACCAGCCACAGTTCTCCTTGACGCAAGCGGCTGGGCAACCTGGGCAGCCCCAACTGGTCTCTCCACCTCTTTCTCTTCTTCTCTTCCCTCTCCTCTCTACAGGTGCATACACCCTACAGGTTACTATCTCTACTAACCCTTCAGGTCCAGGTAAGCATGTCAGCATTCTTCCCTCCCTCTCACCAATTCCAGCCACGCTCACCTATTGGAGCTATCTTCATCTAACACTCTCCAGCCTAATCGAACCTCACCTGGCGACCACACCCCGATCCCCCGAGGGCCGTATTCGACACCAACCGGCGACATGGCGTCCGCCGACGCGGAGAAGACGGAGATGAAGATCGAGGGCACGGTCGAGGCCGCCCAGGAACTGTACAACGACCCGGAATCCCATGTGAACCCAGAGAAGATCGAGGAGAAGGTCGTCGAGGATGCGCAACAAGCGGGCGTGCCGGCATACCAGTTCAACCCCGATGCTTCACCAGAAGATAAGGCCAATGCTGCGAAAGGGGTGCGTGAGCGCAATTGTTCGAGTTACGTCTGGCGCATCCACCTTGCTGACATGTTTCTAGCGCCTGCCGCCGGATTTCCATCACCCCAAGAAGCCTGCGGGCGTTTCAGTAATCACGGATAAGGTGAGAGTGCTGTATCCCCTGCGCGTTCCATTACATGCTAATTCGGTCTAGGTCGATGGAAAATCAGATTATGATCTGCCTCCCCCGCAATCCGCGACCGCCATTATGGCTGAGGATGCGACATTGGCTGCGGAAGGGGAGAAGCCTGACGATGACGATCTACGATGGGCGCGCAATCGAACAGGGTGGGCTCCGAAATTCGTTACGGAGAAGCTGGCCAGTCTCGACGAGGAAGGCACTTTGCTTGATCACCAAGATTTCCTGGAGGGTAGACTCCCTGATAAGTTCTTCGGGGACTGGTATCACAATGCCGCAATCATCGTGTTCGCCTGTCTGTCCTCGTGGATGGTCGCTGTTCTGGGAGGTGGTATCGGGTGGGTGTTGATGGTCATGGCAGCATGCAGCACCTACTACCGTACATCCATTCGCCGAGTGCGCCGGAACTTCCGTGACGATATCAGCCGTGAAATGTCCAAACAGCGCCTGGAGACCGACACTGAGAGTCTCGAGTGGATTAACAGCTTCTTGGTCAAGTTCTGGCCTATCTACGCTCCGGTGCTCTGCGACACTATCATCAACTCCGTCGATCAGGTCCTCAGTACCTCTACCCCGGCCTTCCTGGATAGCTTGCGCCTGAAGACATTCATTCTTGGTACCAAGCCTCCCCGTCTGGAGCACGTCAAGACCTACCCGAAGACCGAGCCCGACACTGTTATTATGGACTGGAAGTTCAGCTTCACGCCCAACGACACCATGGATCTGACTGCCCGCCAGATGAAAGACAAGATCAACCCCAAGGTTGTATTGGAGGTCCGTCTCGGCAAGGGTGTTGTTAGCAAGGGCCTCGACGTGATTGTGGAGGATATGGCTTGCTCCGGTTTGATGCGCGTCAAGGTCAAGCTCCAGATTCCATTCCCACACATCGAGCGTGTGGACGTTTGCTTCTTGGATAAGCCCGAGCTTGACTACGTCTGCAAGCCCCTTGGCGGTGACACCCTCGGATTCGACATTAACTTCATTCCGGGTCTGGAGCACTTCATCAAGGACCAGATTCACGCCAACCTGCAGCCCATGATGTACGATCCTAACGTCTTCCCTATTGAGATTGCCAAGATGCTTGCTGGAAACCCCGTCGACCAGGCTATTGGTGTTGTGGCCATTACTCTGCATGGTGCGCACCAGCTCAAGAACCCCGACAAGTTCTCCGGTACTCCCGACCCGTACGCCGTGGTATCTCTGAACAACCGCGCTGAGCTGGGCCGTACCAAGATCATGCACGATACGGATAGCCCCCGTTGGAACGAAACCATCTACGTTATTATCACCTCTTTCTCTGATACCCTGTCTATCGCTGCTTACGATTGGAACGAATACCGCAAGGACAAGGAAATGGGTACTGCTAGTTTCGCATTGGACAAGCTTGAACAGGAGCCTTCGCACGAAGGGATTTACTTGGAAGTGCAAGCTAGTGGCCGTCACCGCGGTGCCATTCAAGCCGATATCCGATTCTTCCCCGTTCTCGAAGGCCGCAAGTCGGAGAGCGGCGAGGCGGAGCCCGCCCCTGAACTCAACACCGGTATCGCTCAGTTCACTGTGGAACAGGCCAAGGATCTGGATGGAAGCAAGAGTCTGGTTGGCAAGCTGAACCCCTACGGTGTTCTGCTTCTGAACGGCAAGGAGATCCACATCACGAACAAGCTGAAGCGCACCAACAATCCTATCTTCCAGAATGCCTCCAAGGAGTTCCTCGTCACGGATCGCAAGAATGCCCGTCTGGGCCTGATCATCAAGGATGACCGTGATCTTATGGCCGACCCCATTATTGGCCGCTACCAGATTAAGATGAACGATATGATTAAGATGATGGACCGTGGCCAGCAGTGGTTCCATCTCCACGGTGCCAGGAATGGTCGCGCCAAGATGATGTTGCAGTGGAAGCCTGTTGCCCTGGGAGGCATCGGTAGTGCCGGATACATCGACCCCATCGGTGTCATGCGTTTCCATTTCAAGAGTGCTTCGAACCTACGCAACCTGGAGGCAATGGGCAAATCTGATCCCTACGCTCGTGTGCTGCTTTCTGGTATAACTCGCGGCCGTACTGTTACTTTCCGCAACAACCTTAATCCCGATTGGGATGAGGTCGTCTACGTGCCTATTCGCAGCGCTCGCGAGAAGCTGACTGTGGAGGTCATGGACGAGGAGACTATCAACAAGGACCGAACTCTTGGTTGGTGCGATCTCAATGCCTCTGACTTTGTCCGTGAGACCGAGACCGGCGAGTATGAAATAGATGATGAGAAGCAGCCTATCAGCAGCCCTCTCAAGATCAGCGGTGGTTCCCCCAAGGGTATACTCCACTACACTGTTGCTTTTTACCCCACTGTTCCTGTCGTCAACCCCGAGGACGAGGAAGAGGAGGAGGAGGAAGAGTCCGATGCCCTTGGTGCTTCTGGCCCTGACGATACTCGGAAGAGCACCGACTCCAAGGTTAGGAGCAAGCACGCTAAGTCTGCTAGCATTGACTCCAAGGCTTCCAAGGCCTCGAAGGCTCTGTCCAATGGCACCGCTCCTAACGGCACTACCAATGGCGACCATAGCGCTAGCCGTAACAGTCTGGAAACGAATGGATCGCGGCCTGCTACCGGGCCCATGTCTGAGACCGCATCTGTGCGGTCGATCAAGTCCATTCCCCGGACTTTCGTCAGTGCGGAGGATCTGGAGAAATACGGTATGTCTTATATGATTGGCTTTTGTATTTCCACAGCTAACTTCTATAGAATCCGGTTTCATCGTGTTCAAGTTCCACGAGGGCCAGCTGGCTCATGCTAATGTCCAGCTGGAGGTCTTGATGGATGACTACATGTTCCCCGCATATGTCTCATCGAAGATTCACACCACCACTGCCAAGTTCACTGATGTCGGCGAGGCTTTCGTCCGTGAGCTCGAGTTCTCCAAGATCACCCTGCGTCTCGTCCACAAAGATGACCCCAAGGATTCCAGTGAGGAACACACTGTCGCTAAGCTCACCGGCGACACCCTTCCCACCCTCATGCGCATGCTGTACACTCCCACTGAGCTTGTCCTCCGCTCCAACTCCGGTGAGGTGAGCAAGGTCACTGTTAGTGCCCGCTACATCCCCACCCAGATGAAGCTCGACCCAATCGAGAGTATCAACAACATGGGTACCCTGCGCGTTGACATCCTCGATGCCGCCGAGCTCCCCGCCGCCGACCGCAACGGCTTCAGTGACCCTTACTGCAAGTTCCGCCTAGGCGACGAAAGCATCTTCAAGACAAAGGTGCAAAAGAAGACCCTCCACCCAGCCTGGAACGAGTTCTTCGAAACCCCAATCAAGTCTCGCATTGGCGCCAACTTGCACCTCGATGTCTACGACTGGGACTTTGGTGACAAGTCTGACTGGCTCGGCGCTAGTCCAATTGATCTCGAAATGCTTGAGCCCTTCCAAGCACAGGAAGTTACCCTGCCCCTGGACGGCAAATCCGGCGTTATCCGCCTGAAGCTCCTCTTCAAGCCCAGCTACGTTATACGCTCCCGCCAGGGCTCCTCCACCTTCTCGGGTACCTTTGCCGTCCCCGGCAAGATTGTCGGCGCCCCCGTCAAGGGTGTCGGCTTTGTTGGCGGCAACGTTGTCCGCGGCGCCTCCTTCCTGAAGCACGGCCTCATGTCCCGTCTTCACAAGGACAAGGGCGAAGACGCCGCTTCAATCATGAACAGCATCGAAGAGCCCGAAGCCAAAGGCGACCGCCTAACTCCCGCTGCCTCCATCGCCGAAGCCCCCACCCCCAACGCCAACGGCGCCTCCTCCCCAAGCAGTCCGAAACGGGAACACAGCCGCAACCGCAGCACGGCCTCCCAGTTTGGCGACCGACTCAGCGTCTTCGGTGGCAACAGTAGCCGTGCCGACGCAGGAACGGCGAACATCACCGTCGTCTCGGCATCCGGATACCCCACGTCGGCCAATGTGCGCGTTATCGTCAGCCGCCCAACCTCACGGGGCACAAAGGAACTCCACAAGACAAAAGCCCACAAGAACTCCTCCGGCAGTGTAACCTACGACGACTCTTTCCGCGTTCCCAACATCACCGCCGACAAGCAATACTCCATCAAGGTTGTCGACCACGCCACCTTCGGCTCGGACGATGTTCTCGGCGAGGGAGTCTTCTTTGTTGACGATCAGGGTTCAGTCGCCGGCCAAGATAAGACCATTTCCGCTGGCGAGGGCGAGGTTGTTATTCGCTCTAGCTTCGTGCAGTCCGAGTCCACTGTCAGACCGACTACCTCGCATTCGACTGCCGGCGCTGGTGATATCTCCGAGGGCGCCGAGAGTCCTGATTCTCGGAAGATGCCTCGCAGGAGTTTTTTGAGTAAGAGGGGTGGCGAGAGGAGTGTTAGTGGGGCGTAAGCCTCAAATGACTTGGGATGAGATGAGATGAGGAAGTCTCTGTTGGTGGAGAGTACATGAAAACATGATTTTCTTTTCGTCACATTGTTTATGTCTTTGCTTGTTGTTTTTGTTTGTATGCTGCTCTGGTGATATCCTTATTTGTCTTGTTCCTTTTGGCTGGGTTCTTACTCTTACCCCCCTTTCGCTCTGCTACTGTGTTGAGCTAGATTATAATCTAGAAAGTGAAATGGAATGGCATAAGAACCTTTACGAGTGTGGCTTGAGATCGGATATGGAATAAAGTAGATAGAGGGGAGTATAGTCCTATTTTAAGAAACTAATACGGCGTTCAGCCCCAAAAATAAAACCTATTGACTATTGAGGCTCTAGAGCATTATGTCTCATCCTCCCTAATCGGCAATCCACGATGCTATACAAAAATAGTCGGGTCTTACCCCTAAGGCTGAAAAAGCCAAGACCTACAAGAAAATGATAAATTAACACCCAGTGCTTCAACGCTATGTCTCAGACATTCCACACACTAACACGGAACCCATCGTCCGCGAGGCTAATGTCAACTAGCTTGTTCTATTTGACACTGCATATTACTGTATACCACTAATAGTAACTTATATAATAATAGTACATGTATGCATGTAATTTGGTACATCACCACACGTATAGATGTACAGTGATGTTTCATAAGTATTTGACCTCCGATACTTCGGGCCCCTGACCGCCAGCATAGACCGCCTACTATTTTAGACCATGATATCTCGCGTTCCTCAACACGCTAGTATACACGCTATATAGCAACGCGTTTTAATACAATTCTCGCAATTCCCTTGCAATTTTCTCACCTAATTATGCCTCCTATACGTAGGAAAAGGGGCCCAGAGCTCGACTGCCTTACGAGGGCTAAAATTTGCGAATTACATGCCACTAATGGCTGGGGTGCAACCACTATCAAAAAACGGCGATTTCCAGACATTCCACGCTCAACTATTCAATATACCTTAACCCAAGAATCGAAGCGTATAAAGCAGGAGTCTTTAACACGTACCGGCCGCCCTACAAACCTTACCGACGAAGATCGTGATCACATATACGATACTATTCAGCAAAAACCGTCAATTTTGGTCGAAGACCTACTTACGGAGGTCGATTATAAGGTTAAACGCACTTCAATTTGGCGCCTTACCCACGAAATGGGCCTTCGAAAATGGCGGAAAATGGAGCGGCCCGCACTTACGCCTTTACATGCCGAAAAACGCCTAAATTGGGCCCGAAGATATCAGCATTTTACCGCTACGGATTGGGCCCGTGTCTATTGGTCTGATGAATGTACGGTTGAACGTGGTATCGGCCAGCGTCAAGAATGGACCTTTACACGTCCGAAAGACCAGCTTTTTCAGCATCACGAAGAAGGACATCAAATACAAATGGCTCCGACGCGTGGGAAGCAACTTAAGCAGATGTTTTGGGCTGCTTTTTGTGGTTTACCGCGTCGTTCTGGCCTAATTCCACTATTCGGAGATCCGCAGTCTCGTCGTGGAGGCGTGTCTTCGCGTACAATTGAAGAGCTTTATCGGCGTGTCCTACCTACGTTGCTTACTAGTATTGATCAAAATGCTATTTTTCAGCAAGATAACGCGCCCGTTCACACTGCCTATATTGTACAAGACGCCCTTAATGATATTGAATGCGAAATTATGGAATGGCCACCCTATTCACCTGATTTAAATCCTATTGAGAACCTATGGGCGCTGCTAAAAGCCGAGATATTGAAGCGTCATCCTGAGCTATTGCACCTACCAAATAACGGAGATACGCTAGAATTACTACTTAATGCTGCGCAAGAAGCATGGGAAACGCTAGACATTGAGGTCTTTGAGCATCTCTCCGAGACTATGCCACATAGGGTAGCTGATGTTATTAAATATGAAGGCTGGCATACTAGCTATTAAATTGAATTGAATTCCTAAGGTTTCTGCCAGGCAGTATTAAGAAGTGGGTCTCGGGGCGAAGTATCGGAGGTCAAATACTTATGAAACACCACTGTAAAGTACATACTGAAAATGAAGATATTGACTGTTGACAGCTTGGACCCCAGCGTGAACCCTTTCCCGAAAGTTTCCTGCATAGCCCAGAGATGATCTTTGATCTGCGGGGGTACGTGTTCTCTACAGTATGTGTATGTAGGTGTGTAATTGAGCTGAGCAGAGGATACGAGTATAGATACGAGGATATGTACGGGTGGCTATATGTACAGTACATGTACATTAAAGTCAAAATAAATTGAAAGAATTCTGACATGAGACATATTCCAGAATGAAAAATAAAAAGAAATCAAGTATTTTTAGTATTGGAACCTTGGAAGTGTTGGTACATGGTGGGGGTGTAATTTTGTTAGTCCCACACTTTTAGTCTAGACTACAGTGAATAGTGACAGTCAAGGGTTAAGGGTTAAGTTACATTTAATAGGGGTCTACAGATACAGTGAGTAGACAGTAGAATCATTCTATTTTCCATTCTGCTGGTTTTATTCGTAGATATTTTATTATCTACACTTACGTTCACCGGTACTAAGTTACCTATGTACCTGTGCACATGTACCAGCTGCATTCGGAAGTGTGTATGTAAATAGTTCACCCCTTTCAACGGTCCAACATTCCACGATATAATTAGCCCAAACGTGGCGAATCGGCAGGTGGTGAACCGAATGCCATTGAAGCCGAAACATTCGAGTCTGAAACTGCTCCAGTGCTAAGGGAATTAACCGGAGCTTGCATGGTGGGGCGAGAGGTTGAAAAGGGGGTCTGGACTGGTGTCCTCCGGTTAACAGTTGAGGCTGCAATGGCAATAAGCTGTATGAGCTGCAATGAGCTGCAATGAAGCTGTGTAGCTGTATCTAGTTTTAGCTGTAAGTAAGTATGTAGCTGTAGCTGTATCTGTGGCGGTCTGAATACAGTGTGCACTGTGCTGTAGTAGCTGAAAACAGGGGAATGAAGGCCAGAGATTAAATACCTTGACATATCACGGGATCCCCCACCTCTCCTTTATTATCTACATCTTCTCTCCCTCCTCCTCTTTCTCTCCATCCTGCACTTCATATTCTGGTGAGTTCTGTTTGGTCGCACCGTCCCTTGCTTTGCCAATGACGGCAGCTTGACATCTTGCTTTTCCGAGATCGACAGTGGCAATTCCCCCTCCTCCTTTCTCTCAAGAGCCACGTTCCCTCCTACAGTTTCACTGATTCCAGTTCAGCAGAATCTTCCTTCTATAATCCATAATGGCCTCCAAGGCGATTCCTACTCATCTCCGCGCCCCTGTCGACGGTACCGATTTTGGTGGAAAGCACCACGGCAAGTCTCAGTCGCACATGGTAAGTGCCAAATCGTGGTTTCCATGGGGTTGACTGGACTGTGGAGCTGTCAGCTTCACATTCCTTGCCTTCTATCGCATTTCTTTCTATCGCATTTCTTTCTATCGCGTACATATACCTCGTTATGGCTTTATCCAACCCACTGACTCGTGTTCACTCTCACCAGGCTTTCGAGAATGCCTCCACTAGCGTTGCTGCGTCACAGATGCGTAATGCCCTCAATGCCCTGGGCGACAGCGTGACCGACCCCAACGAGAAGAAGCGCTTCGAGGCTGAGATGGACAACTTCTTCGCTCTCTTCCGCCGTTTCCTCAATGACAAGGCCAAGGGTAACGCTGTCAACTGGGACAAGATTGCCCCTCCCCAGCCTTCCCAGGTTATCGACTACGGTGACCTCGGTGCTGATGCCTCCGTTGAGTTCCTCAACAAGCTGGCTGTTGTCAAGCTGAACGGTGGCCTCGGTACCTCCATGGGTTGCGTCGGTCCCAAGTCCGTCATTGAGGTCCGTGAGGGCATGTCCTTCCTCGACCTGTCTGTCCGCCAGATCGAGCACCTCAACCGCACCTTCAACGTCAACGTTCCTTTCGTTCTCATGAACTCCTTCAACACCGACCAGGACACCCAGTCCATCATCAAGAAGTACGAGGGCCACAACGTCGACATCATCACCTTCAACCAGTCCCGCTACCCCCGTATCATCAAGGACTCCCTCCTTCCCGCCCCCAAGAGCTTCGACGCCCCCCTCCAGGACTGGTACCCTCCCGGTCACGGTGACGTTTTCGAGTCCCTGTACAACTCCGGTACCCTCGACCAGCTGATCGAGCGTGGCATCGAGTACATCTTCCTCTCCAATGCTGACAACCTCGGCGCTGTTGTGGATCTCCGCATCCTCCAGCACATGGTTGACTCCCAGGCCGAGTACGTCATGGAGTTGACTGACAAGACCAAGGCCGATGTCAAGGGTGGTACCATCATCGACTCCGATGGCAAGGTCCGCCTGCTTGAGATCGCTCAGGTCCCCAAGGAGCACGTCAACGAGTTCAAGTCCATCAAGAAGTTCAAGTACTTCAACACCAACAACATCTGGATGAACGTCAAGGCCATCAAGCGTGTTGTTGAGGAGAACGAGCTCGAGATGGAGATCATTGCCAACGAGAAGTCCATCCCCGCTGATAAGAAGGGCGAGGCGGACCAGGCCATCTACCAGCTCGAGACCGCTGTCGGTGCTGCCATTCGTCACTTCAAGAACGCCCACGGTGTCAACGTTCCCCGTCGTCGTTTCTTGCCCGTCAAGACCTGCTCCGACCTGATGGTCGTCAAGTCTGACCTCTACCGTCTCGAGCACGGCCAGCTCGTCATGGACCCCAACCGCTTCGGTGGTGTCCCCGTTATTAAGCTGGGCTCCGACTTCAAGAAGGTCTCTGACTTCCAGAAGCGCATTGCCAGCATTCCCCGCATCGTCGAGCTGGACCACCTCACTGTTACCGGTCCTGTAAACCTCGGCCGCAACGTCACCCTCAAGGGCACCGTCATCATTGTTGCCACGGAGGGCAGCACCATTGACATTCCCCCAGGATCCGTTCTGGAGAACTGCGTTGTCCAGGGTAGCCTGAGAATCCTTGAGCATTAGATTTGATAGACCGTTTTGGCTGGTATTTGCCAGGTCTCTGTTTGATTGACTTGCTCTGGTGCATCGAGGCTATGGATTCAGGGTGCAAAAGAAGTACTTGTATTACTTTACAATAATCCAGCGTCTTTTTCTTTCTTATTTGATTGTTTTGGGTCTTGGGTATTGGACTCCTTTCTTTGATTTCCCCAAGTACTGTCACGGTCCTGGTCTATCCTCAATGCATCTCAGTTTATTCATTCGTTTCATTTGTATATTGTAGTATTCCGTATGTGGACCGGCTTTTTTTTCCCGGCCAAATATAATGTAGAACCAGAAATCTGGTTATATGGGTAGAGCTCGTGATAGTCTCACTCACAGCGGCAACCATACGAAACAACTCATCAATTCCAGTTCTCATCTTTCCATCATCAATTTCCATCCAGAACACATGTAGCCACCATAATTAGACAAGGTGATAGGCGGGTAAAAATTCCTAATGATCTCAATCAACGTCATGTTCAGGCAATACGAGCCACCGGATTTGCACTAAACAACAGGAAAGAAGAGCCAGTCCCGAGTAACCTGTCAACCACCAGTTCATATACTTCGTTTCATATCTGATACTTGATACTCGAACTTGATACTTCCAGTCGATATGAAGTCCTGATCTTGTACAGCTACCTTCTTCATTCTTTACTCTTTATTTTCATTCTTTGCTCTTGTTTCTTTTCCTTTTTCTTCCCTTTTCTTCCCTTTTCCTCTTTTTTTTTTTTTTTGTGTGTGTATATCTGCATGCTCGGAGTACATATCTCATTTTCACATATTTTCTTTTCGATCATACATATTTCATTATTTTTTTTGTTTTATACTCATATACAGTTTTCATATTCACATATATACATCCAACGCATCGGTGCAATGACCGAGTCATATCGTCCGCTTGTACCAGGTCATTCGCCTACTACCGATGATCATGACCACGACCACGATGACGACCATGGAAGTCCCGCCCCAGATGAGGGGAAGGGATCAAGTGGGACATGGAAGAAGAGGGTTTCAACGGCTTGTTTGGCCTGCAAGAAGTCTAAACGAAAGGTTGGTCTATTTACCATTAACATCGATCTATACATGCATCCATATCAACCCACCTACCTATCCCACCCCAACCAACCAACCAAATACTAACTCGAATATACCATCAATACAGTGCTCCGGCACAGCCCCCTGCACAAACTGCCTAACATTCAAAAGAACCTGCATATTCGACGAAAGCCTCGATCAACGTCGCCGCGTCGCCGCAAAACGCACAGCCGACGAACTAAGTTACCACCGCGACCTCCTGCAAGATCTGTTCAAGTTAATCCGCGAAGCCAATGAATCACATGCTCTACAGTTGTTAGATATCATCCGGAATAACGCGCCGTCGCATCAGATTCGGGCGTTTATTGAGGAGACGCTTTCTGGGCTTTCGAAGAATCATGTCAATCCGGCATTGACATCGGGATCAGTTCCAGCATTGACGTCGATATCGACAAAAACCGAAACCGAAAAAGAAACAATTTCCAAACTGGAAGATATGCGCAATCTGATCAACGTTGAAGGGTCAAGTCCGACTATCAGACGGAAGGTTATGGATATTCATTACCTCTGCGACGATGCGCCGTGTTCTGTTCCGGCGAAGCCATGGACGAATGTCACGCAAGATGCGGATCTGGTGTCTCATCTTGTGTCGTTGTATTTTGCTTGGGATTGGCCGCTTAATGCGTTTTTGGATCAGGGGGTCTTTTTGAGACATATGGCTTGTGGTGATTTGAGGTCTGAGTTTTGTTCGCCGTTTTTGGTTAATGCTGTGCTCAGTAATGCTTGTGTGAGTTCTTTCTTGCTTTTAGTGTTTGGTGTGGTTGGCGGGGGATGTGGTTGCGTTTGTGGGTGTGTTGCTGATTTGCTTATGGTTCTTGCTATAGTATTTCTCTGAGTTCTCTGAGGCTTATGTTGTTCCTGGGGATATCTCTTCCAAGGGGAGTGATTTTCTTGCTGAGGCTGAGAGGTTGCGGAGTGAAGAGCCGGGGCAGCCTAGTTTGGCGGGATTGCAGGGGACGTTGTTGATGTATGAGAGGTACGTATTGACCTGATATTTACTGTTCTCTTTTCACTGTTCACTGTTCATCGCTGATGGTGGAAGGTATGCCATGTCTCGCGAAGATGACCTCGGATATATCATGCTTCACCAGGCCATTCGAATGGGCGAGTCACTCGGACTGGTGGGCAGTAAGGGTCCCAGGTTGGGGTTCAGTGAATTATCCCAGGACATGGAGATATCGTGCAAAAGAACAGCCTGGGGATTATTCAACGTCGATACGTAAGTGGTACTATACTATCCCTCACATCGAATGGTACTCATCGCCACGCAGGATGGTTCACACAGGCTTCCTCCGTCCCAGTCTGATAGATCATGTCAATATGATCCGCATCGACCGCAATGTCACCGAAGACCAAGTTCGATGGCAACCTTATCCAACCCATCGCGAGCCTCGCCCGTCGTTGTTTAGCCAGTATTTCGATGAAGCGTGCAATTTGTCCACGATCGCACGCGATATCTCGCGCAGTATGTTCGCAGACTATCGGACAAATAATACCATTGGATCCATTCAACTCCAAAGTCGAGAGGAGCTATATGACCGTATTCGTCGGTGGCATGATCTCCTTCCGGTCGACTTTGACGAGAAGTCTCGCCCAGCTCCGCATATCATCTTGCTGAAGTATGTGAATATCACCTCCTTTAGAACCTTACCTTTACCCTAGCTAACCGTATAGAATGCGCTACCATGCCTTGATAATCAACCTTTTCAGCTGCATTTCCGATAACGAAGTCCCCCTCTCAGCCTTCGAGCCCAAAACCCCAGAAAGCCCACCCCGACACACCCCCGAGCCAAAATACAACGCCGGCGAAGTAACCCAAACAGCAGCCCGTGGCATCGCAGCCTTAACCCGCCTGCACCGCCGCGAGTTCGGTGTCAGTCGTGCCCACCATTTCGCCATGTATGCGATGAACCTGGCGTTGTTCACGATGCTGGAACAAAGCACCTTCGACGTCCTTGACGAGGACTTCCTCTCGCTTGCGAGTGCATTCTCCGTGGTCGCGAGTCGCTCCGCTTTAGGTCGGAATCTGTTTCATATTTTCCGACAGTCGGTTCGGGCGAAGGCGCAGGGTCACCGGATTCGAGAGGCTGTTGCTGTTCCCGATGAACTGAAGGATTTGTTTGATGAGGATTCTTCTGGGAAGGGTCATAGTCGTTTTGATGATTATGCCGAAGGGTTGGAGAAACTTAATCGCGATGCCAAGTATCATGGGATTGGGGGTGAGGGTGTGCTTGGACTGCAGGAATATCCTGGGCTTGGACTCTCGGACATGCTGGATCGCTATGAGAGTTTGAGCTTGGGTAAGGATGATGTGTTGGCCGAAAGGTGTCGACCTGCTGGGTGTTGAGATATACCTGTTATACCGGGTATGTATAGATCCAAGTGGCGATATGGTTCTGATCTCATACTTTGTATAGATCGGCTGCCAGGATTGACCAGCAATGACCTGTTGAAATTATTAAAATTACCCAGGTCGATCGGAACACGTTAACCCCAACTTGTTCCACGGCAAACCCAAGTTACCAACTCACCGATTCATCTGGCGTGAAGCCGGTTGGTCGAAATATGCCGTCTGACGTCAAAATTGGGCCACCCTTCAACGACCCACCGGTGGCAATCCCTGACCTCCACGACTACTTCACACTTCACGCTTAAATCAGGATTCGATTAGTTAAGCGTTCTGGCCTCGCTGAATGTCGTGAAGCTTTTGACAACTACTCGCATTCATGCTGGACTTCCTTCACCATGAACAATCGCGACGAAGATCAAAGTCCGCCTGATCCATCGAGCTTCGGCTCGTGGAGTTGGATGGCACCTATGAGTCCAGGTTCAACGGACGCCCAACAACCATACCCAACACCGAATTCATTTCAGACCCCTAATACCTTCTCATCGTACTCACAGCCGTACCCGTCGGCTGCATCATCTTCATCCTCAGCGCCGGGGTCGGCCTTCAGATCCGCACCTAAGGTGGCCATTCCGCGCTTGGCGGGCTCGGAAACGGGTTTTGGCGGGCGCCGCCGCTCCGCTCGAGCTTGCGAGCCTTGTCGCCAACGAAAGATCAAATGCGACGGGCTGAGGCCGTCCTGTGGGCAATGTATCTATCACAACCACCGGTGTTCCTACGAGGACGTCAAACGCGTCCGTGACCAGAAACGACTCGGCACGTTGGCGAAACGCGTCGAGGCCTACGAAGCCCTTTTACGAGAATTAGAGGGAGACGTCGATTTGCCCACGGCGCGACAGATCAGGAAAGTATTGCAGGTAAGTCCGTCTGAGACCGCAGCCTCTGAGACTGCCTCTAAGACTCCTCCATCTGAGACTCAGGTCTCAAGCTCAGAGTCCTAAGTACAGGCTTTTGACTATTTGGCAAAGGCCAAGCATGTAAGCTCCTCGGAAAAGAACGACGATGCCTCCGATGATTCCTCGACCTCCATGGGTTCGCTCGACGCGATCGACCAGGTCGATGAAGACCTGAATCGGAACGAGAATAGCCGTGCGTCGGGCTTTTTGGCAAGAATTCGGAGGTCAGTTGGATTCGCAAGTTGGAGAGCGGAGTGAGGACGACCAGCCCGCCAGGTAGATCCGGGAGTTCACTGAATCCATTTCATCCGGACGGTCTGGAAGCGTCTCAGCAACAGGGTCTCGAAAGGGTTCTTCCTACCTCCATAATGGATTATCACCTCGACAATTTGGAAATTCCTTTCATTGAGTCGTGCGATCCTTACGCCTTGCCATCGCGAGAACTGGCAGATCGATATTTCAACGCATACCTGACATATGTTCATCCGACCTTTGGTGTTATTCGAAAGTCCAATTTCCTTTCTCAGTACCAGAAGTTCTTTGAGAATACATCCACAACGCCGCGGCCGCGGAAGTGGCTCGCCATTTTGAACATGATATTCGCTATTGGCTGTCGACACTGTCGACTTATGGAAAATATCTACAGCATGAGCGAAGAGGACCTAGTTTTCCTGAGTCGAGCGCGGCTCCTGGGCTTCGATTTCGGCGTGCTGTTCGAGCACAGCGATCTTCAACAGATCCAGCTAGAATCCTTGATGGCAATATACCTCCTCTGCCTAGGACAGGTCAACAGGTAGGTCTCATGTGCTCCACATATCACGTTCTGTCACTAATCCTCTAGGGCATCCAAATTCTCCGGCATGGCTCTCCGCTCAGCGTTATCCCTCGGTATCAATCTCCGTCTCACAGACACCCAGACCCCAGAAGCCGCAAAAGAAGCCCGCGGCCGCCTCTGGTGGTCCATCTACTCGCTCGAACACCTCCTCACATCAGTGACCGGCCGCGCCTCCAGTGTATCGGAAAGCATCTGCTCCGTACCATCCCCATTCCCCTGCGAAGAAGAAACCTTTGAACACCCCGAAGCAAAGCGTCTCTTCCAGGACCCAACCCTCCGCGAAACACATCTCCGCCCAACTCTCTTTGAAGCCTCCAACCAGCTCGACCTCCCATCGTGGACCAAAGCCTGTCCACCCTGTCCATCCCTCTTCTTCCACAACCTCGTCGACCTAAGCCTCCTCACCCAAGCCCTCATGAACAAAGTCTACAGCATCGAAGGTCTCCGCCAAGGCCCCTCCAGACTCGAATACCACGTCCAGAAGTTCGGTCTAAAAATGGATCGCTGGCTCGCGAAACTACCCCCTGCATACCAATTCAGCCTCCCAGACACCGGCCCCTGGCACCTCAACCACCCCCAGCTAGACGACCTAGCCGCGCCCTTCGTCCGCGAACGTGTCTGTCTAGCAATGAACTACTACTCCGCCAGAATAACCCTCTGCAGACCCTGTCTCACCCACATCCACACAAACACCCAAGCCCGCTCTTCTGCATTCCCAAGCTCAAATTCAGACCTAAGCTCCCGCACGAAACTCCGCATCGAAATGGCTACCCACTGTCTCCAAGCCTCCTGCGCTCTCATCTCCGTTTTACCCGAATCCCCTAACCTCCCTGGTTAGCATGTACCGCGCCCTGGTGGAGTGTCCTCCATTTCATTATGCAGGCTACAACAGCTCTCCTGCTGGGTCTATCATACCGCTCTTATAACTCCGGTTTACAGCCTCAGGCGCAGGCGCAGGAGCAGTCACAATCTAAACCCTCTGACCCGCTTACACCTGGCACTCCAAGTTCAGGGCCTGGAGTGGCGTACCCGTTACTCCTAGAAACGGACCTTGGTACGGCGATTGCGTCGGCTAAAAAGGCCATGCTTTGGATCCATGCGACGTCGCAGGTGGATATGGCGGCGCGGAAGGCGTTTGTTCTCTGTGAAAATGTTGTAAAGAGGATTGCGCCTGGGTTGGGGGTTGATTTGAGTGATTGGCCTGATGGGAGTGGGTTTGTTGTTGATTTTAAGGAGGGGAGGAGACGGGGATCTAGTGGGACTTGGAATGGAAGTGGTGCGAGTGATGGTGATGCCAGTGGCAATGTCCATGGGAATTTGGCGAATAGTCGGACTAGTAATGGGAGTGGAAGTGGGAGTGGCATGGAGTCTTTTGAGGAGTTGGTTGATTTTGAGGGAGGTGTTTTTTAGGGATTTGTTAGTATGTTTAATGATGTATCAGGAGTGATGTAGTTATGGAAATTTGAACATATGATGATTTATGAGTTATCATTGATGCAAGGCATAGAGTGGAAGTGAGACCTGCTTAACAATCGAGACGATAAAGATACATGAATGTAATTGACAGTTGAGATTAGGAATAACTATATACTATACGATAACATTAGATATGTAGACAAACCAGAACGAAAGAACAAGGCTAATAAACAATAAGCAGAAACAAAATGTTGGAGATGCCTGAGATGCGCGACAGAACACGAGCACGTGGTAGAAGACTTCATGGACATGAAATAATCAAATGCATATGGCAAAACCGAGAAACAATACCCGTGCCAACACCTGCAAATTCCTGAATGGAATGGGACGACTCGATATGTGACATGTCTGGTCACAGGGAACAGCACTAGGTTGGCTGCGGTTGCATTTGGATTTGGAAGGTATGTTGGTGCTCATGCTGAGGGGCAGGCGGAGGGGGTGCCTGGCTGCGTTGTGGAATAGGTGCTCTGCGCTGCTGCTGTCCCGGCACCCCGTGGACAGGGGACTGAGCTTGCACAGGGTGCTGCATTTGTTGCTGCATGGGAGATTGCATATAAGGCTGTTGATGCGGGAGAGGTCGAGGAGGGTGAATAGGAGATTGATGATGCATTTGGATGTGTTGGGGCATTGACAGCGGCGCCCCCGGTTGCTGGGGCATGGATTGGCCATTAGGCATATGTGGCGGCTGAGGAGATAGATGCTGAGCCTGTTGGTGCATATGTTGGACCTGCGCTTGACCAAGATGCTGGCCTGGCTGCTGCACAGGCTGACCCTGTTGGAACATATGAGTCTGCTGTTGCGGCAAAGTCTGGCCTTGATGCAACTGGGAGGGACTCGGAGCGGGCCGCTTGCGCGAGTTCTCATCAACTGCAGAGGCTGCATGTTTTTGAACTGTAGTTGCATCCGTGCTCTCATCGAATTGAGCTTGACCATCTGCCTGTGTTTGATCACCATTGGCGGCGGCTGCAGCCGCCGCGGCCGCGGCCGCGGCCACATCGGCTTTACGAGGTCTTCCACGCGGCCGGCCCGTGCCAGGTGGCTTTGGCTTCGCCGAAGATGGCTTCCTCGGCTTAGGTGGTGGCAAGGGTTGACCAGTTGCAGCCGCCCACGCAATCTGATCGGCTTTTCGTGGACGCCCACGTTTCCGCTTCAAGGGAGTACCATCCGGCCCGATAATAGTCGTGGGTTTCCCTGGCGCTGGAGCACCTGGGGCGGTGGGTGTCATATTTGAGGTGAAAGAAGCCTGTCCTGGTTGCGACATTCCGGGGATCGGCTCGCCATTTTGAGCGGCTGCGGCAGCCGCCGCGGCAGCCCTGGCTGCAACCTCTTCTTTGCGTGGTCGACCACGGCGACGCTTCGCAGGTGGAGCGGCAAGCTGATCACCCCCTGCTGACGGCACAGTGGAGATCTGTCCTTGTCCGTTAGGGAGAGTGGGAGGGGCAGTGGGGATTGCAGCAGGAATATTAAGTTGCGGTTGAGGAGGCGGCGGTGGTACCTGAGCAGGTTCGGGTTGAGCAGGAGCAGGCTTCTTAGGTTTACTCTTCTTCTTGGGGACAGGACTTGGCTCGTGGTTCATGAACGGACTCTCCTCTGCCGCAGGAACAGTCGGTAGAGCCGTCTGTGATGTTGGACCACCGGCTGGATGCGACGCTGGCTGGTATTGGTGGAACTGAGCTTGGTGTGGTGATGCCTGGAACTGGGGTTGCTGCGACTGAGCGAATTGCGCCTGGTGCTGGGCAAAGTGTTGCGGCTGATATTGAGATGGGTGGAACGGAGGTTGAGAGTGTTGAGCGAATGATGATTGTTGTTGGTACGGGTTCTGGGTCTGGGTCTGTTGCTGCAACTTCTGCAATCTCTGTTGCTCCAAATGTTGCTGCTGCTGCTGCTGCCGCTGTTGCCGATCTTGCTCCTCCTGCTGCTCCTTTTGATATCGTACTATATCCTCCGCCTCTTGACGTCTCCGCTGTTGCTCCAGTTGCCTCTGTTGTTCGCGCTGCTCCCTTTCCAAATGCTCCTTTTTCAATCGCGCCGCCTCCTCCTGCTCTCGACGTCGAGATTCTTCCTCCGTCTTTTGTTTTTGTAGCAGCTCATCACGCTCCTTTTGTGCAGCCGTTCGCTGCTCTATACGCTGGTTTTCCAGCATCTGCTGATGTTGCTGTTCCTTTTGATATTGCGCAACTCTCTGCTGTAGACGGTGATCCCGTTCAAGTTCCTGTTGCTTCATCTGCCTTTGCTGCTCCATCATCTGCTGCTGCTCCATTCGTTGCTGTTGCTCTAGACGGTGCTGCATCTGCTTTTGCTGTTCCAACCTTTGCTCCTGGATCCTTTGCTGCTGTTGAAACTGCTGCTGCTGAAGTTGGTGCTGCAACTGCTGATTTGCCTGCTGTGGCGATTGCGGCTGGGACTGGGACTGGTTTTGTCGCTGTTGGATAGCAAACATGGATGGACTAGCCATAGACGGACTGGCGGAAGGATGATTCTCTCTCTGTTGGTGCATACCAGCGTGAGGCAGTCTATTCATGGTCTGCTGTGGAGAGGGAACATTCATGGGATGACCATGGGCCATTCCGGAAGGACTCATTCCAGGTTGCGGGCGAATATGCGCCATGGGATTGAAGCCACGCTGAAGGTTCTGCAAAGCCATGGGATCTGGATTACGAGACATCAAATCTGGGGAGCTTTGCGGCGCATACTGGCCCGGAAATTGGGCAAACCCGCTACCAGTGGGGTATCCACCCAGTGAGCCCGATGTCGGGGTCATCTTGCGCAAATCCGGTGACTGCGATGCAGCAAAATTCTGCTGAGGTTGCCCTCGAAAAACGGGCTTATTTCCTGGGAAAGGACTGCCATGCTGCGGAAGAGCTGGACCGTTGCCTAACAACGGCGACTGACCATGGCGTGGAGGTTGCGGACCCAGCGGATGTTGAGGCTGGGCTTGATGTTGTTGCGGTTGAGGCTGCTGCGGCTGTTGAGGGTGGAACGGATGACCCGGATAGTTCATCATCTTGACTATTGATATAGCGCCACTGGGCCTTGCCGTAAGCGGCAGCTGAAAGAATGATCGCTTTGTCAAGCGGAACACATGCAAGGGAACGAAAAATAGTTAAAAATTAACTCGGGGCCAAGTGGAATGTCAGACCATGCGACTTCTCCAGAGATGGCTGTCGTTCGCGCCAGCGCCGACAATTCTCGAGAATCGCCACCTAAGTCGCGCCGAGGCGTGTTTGTTGTTCCCCAGCTCAAGGCCACAAGACGACGAGGCAACAAGGCAGCGATTGAGACCCGTTCCCGAAAGGGGTTAGCGGCTACGGTGGCCGAGTCTTGCCGATCCGCGCAGTTCGAGAAAATGAGTCGGTCGCGCACTCCACGGGATTCAGGGGGAAACAAGCTGGGGGGATCCAAAGACCCAGCGCGAGAGGTCCCAACCTATTTACTGAAGGTCTAAGCAGATGGCCAAACACAGCAGCAGTAGATTGGAGATGAAGTGGATGACGCTGGGCTGGAATCCTCGATGGTAAAAAAAATAAAAAATAATAAAAAATAAAACGAAAAAACCAGGTGGAAAATCTCCACATCACGTGAGCCGATCGGGGGCCACTATAGATTAAGTGGAGATTTAAATTTCGATTTATTATTATTTGATTTATTTACTATTGTACAGGTGTATATTTGCAGTGTACTTTATATTGTACATCTTGCTCTCACTTACTTCTGTACCTGATTTTGTCCGGTTCTGTCTGGTTATGTTCCGCAATCCTTGCCAAAGTATACACGCATAGTGCTACCCCGAAAAGTCTCCCGAAACTATACGTCACGCTGCTTTGCTTGCATCCTTGTCTTCTTCGATCCGAAGATCGGCCAAACAGGGTGCGAAAAAGAGCTTTCCTGAAACGGTTCCTTTCAAGGTCCCGAGACTAACGATGACCCACAAAACAACCACAAAGAGGGAGAGGATCTGCCTTCGTTAGCTTATATAAATCCTGCACTGCATCTGAGGAAATGCATCATACCGTGCCGAGGATATCGAAGAAGTTGGATGGAAGTTCGCTGCCCATCTGGCACGTACTAGTAGCGAATACCCCCAGTGGGAATGTAAAACCCCACCATCCAATGTTGAAAGGGAATTTCTTGTTGTGAGCGATCGAGGCAATAGCAAAGAAGAGCCAGACCAACCCAAATGACCACATTATCAGTGCAACCAAGAATCCCAGGGTGTAGAAGGTAGGACCGGATGCCTCCTGGAGGGTATGAGTTTTGGGAAAGATCTCTTGAGCACATTGTCCCAGTTTCATCGCCCTATGCAATGGTCAGCGTTTCATATGAAACCCACTTGATATAGACTTTTACTCACCCATATCCACCTTGTCCTAATGGGCCCAGTGGAAGGAAGACGCTGACAATAACAGCTTTGGGCGGCAGTTTGTAGAGCACGAGACGTTGGAGGTAAATCACCATGACCATCAACGCAAGGGGAAGCCCTATACCCCACAGTACATAACTGGTGATCACTGTCCATAGTGCATGTTGAGGATTGGGAAGTACCTCAGCCACAATGGCGCCCGACGAAGCGGCGACAATGCAGCTGACGATGGGAAGAAGCCAGACAGCAGTCATAGAGGACAAGTGCGTCTCGCCACCATTGGCCATTCTAAACGAATTAGTAGCTGAGATAAACACACGCTTGAACGACCTCACAGAATAAACGGCAGAGAAAGAGCGGTCATAACTGAGACGACCGCGTCGAAAATCCACAGTCCCCACGCGAAATATCGAGCCCAGTCACCCCACACAGGGACACAGACTAGACAGAACATATTGATAATGGTGGCAAGTCCCATGGGGAACGTGCCTATGAACATGGACTGTACCGGATGCTTGATCATAGCCAGGAAGATCTCCGGATACAAGGTATATCGGAGGATGGAAATGATACTTCCAGTGATAAATAGAAGCACATTTAGGGCAAATATCACAACGGAAATCCAATATAGCCAGATCCCATTGTAGGGCAGGTTGTGCAAGAGGAGAGACACGATCCCCGTGCCCATGGTCACTGAGAACCATCTGAATATGTTAACAAGAAGAAATATATGTCGATTGATCGTACTTACGATGGTGTGAAGTTGCGGACGACTCTCCTCCATCCGTGATCGTATTTCGTGGGTTGCATCCTTGCGTTCCTGCATGGAGGTTCGGTGGCGTTAGTTGCTTGGGAAGGAGACACCTTGGGTGCCATTTTGAAGCCGTTTCCCGTAGTATTTTTTCCTCAGCAAGTCAGCTACCAATGATATGTGATCTGAACTTGGCAAATTTTCCAGATTCCTCGAAACTTGCGTGAGTCAAGCATGACTCGGGAACTTCGGCCGAGATGACTGAACTTTCGCAGCCACTTGACTCCACATTTCATTGCCATTTTGAGACAACAGTTGACGTTTATATCTTTACTTTGATATGTGTTGTCTTCTTGTACTTTTTGTACGGGAGTTATTTTTTACAAAGAGACAAAAATTTTGCGAAGACATATTTTGTAGAAATATATATTTCTGGTTTCCGTTGTATGATATCATCAGCTCGAGGAAAGCCCTTGACCTCTACAAATCCCCAAGAGGTTATAAATAAAACGTAAACTGAGGGTACTAGCCATTGGACTTAATTCCCCGCTCCAGATAGAACTGAATAGCTTTTATACCCTAGGTCGACGATAATGGATCTGCAGTGAACGACAAGTCCTAATCAGCCTGGCAGCCATCATGTCGGATATATCTACTCTAGTTCAAGCAATCAAACCCAATAAAGTGCTGTAGTTTCAACCAAATACCTCGGGGGGTATATGCGATCCCATAGTTCAACTAAATCCATCGGAAGTCAGCAATCCGATCGGAACACCGATCGGATGTAGAGCCTTAATTCCCGGGTGTGGAGAGCCGTAATTCCGGGAAATTTGACGCAGTTAAGAGTAGGAGATAAAAGAAGTGCTTGTTAAAAATTTAAAGCTTCTCCTCGACAACACTTCTATATTTGCATAATGTCCACTACTAGTGCATTGGTCGTTCAATCCGCCGGGGCTGAGCCCCAGCTCACTACTGTCGCGCTGGATTCGCTTCAGGCCAACGAGTTGAAGGTCCAGATGCATGCTACAGGTGTTTGTCATACCGACTTGGCTTGTATGGCGGGTCATCTGCCTGTTCAATTTCCCAATGTATTTGGTCATGAAGGTTTGTGATGTTGTTGGATCATTCAAAACGCTTGAATATTAATGTTTAGCATTGTAGGCGCAGGTATCGTCCTGGAGACGGGCAGTGGCATTACAGATATTCAAGTTGGCGATAAGGTTCTACTCAGTTACAACTTCTGTGGTGAATGCGCCCAATGCAATTCAGAATTTCCTGCATACTGTGAAAAAGTTCTGCAGTTGAATTTTGGAGGAAAGCGATTAGATGGATCGAGTGCCCTCCGTCTATCAAATGACCCAGGCCAGGAAGTATTCTCCAACTTCTTTGGTCAGAGCTCGTTCTCGCAAGTCGCTGTTGTTAGCATGTCTTCGGCTGTTCGAGTTCCACCAAACGCGAATCTCGAACTATTCGCCCCGCTCGGATGTGGGATGCAAACTGGAGCCGGGGCAATTCTAAACACGCTGAATGTGAAGCCTGGAAGCTCAGTAGCGGTCTTTGGAACTGGATGTGTTGGCCTCAGTGCGGTTATGGCTGCTAAAATTCGGGGTGCTCGGATTATCGTCGCTGTGGATATTCAACCTGAGCGACTGGATTTGGCTCGGGAGTTGGGTGCTACTCATGCCTTCCGAGGAGACGACCCCTCTATCCGAAAGCTGATCATGGATCTTTGTGGGTCATCGCTTGGTGTGGACTTTGCGGTTGATTGTTCTGGTGCTATCCCTGTCATTGAGAATATGATCGCTACTCTTGGTATTCGTGGAAAAGCTGCTAGTGTTGGGGCTCCTGCTCCGGGGAAAAAGGTTGAGGTGGAGGTTTTCTCGCATCTGACCATGGGCCGTCAATATATTGGTTGTCATCAAGGTGACAGTATTTCGACAAAGGTATGTTTTCTGCCATCTAGCTTAGCACGGTGTGTACTAACAGAGTGAAAAAGACTATTCCTTATCTGATGGAACAACATGCCCAAGGTAACTTCCCTTTGGAAAGGTTGATCAAGGTTTACAAATCCAAAGAATTTTTGCAAGCCTTTCAAGATATGAAGGACGGCAAAGTCTTGAAGCCTGTTCTCAAGTGGATATGAAGTGCAAGATAAACCACAGAAAATCATACAATGTTTAATAGCCATTTTACTGGATCCCCGAAACACCTAAGGAGGAGATGTGAAAAAATATATGTACTTGTAATTACCATAGAAGACAGATGGATATACCTATCTGTATAGGCCTCATATGAGGCCCAGCATCTAAAAGCACATGTCAAATATATACTGGATAGAAAGTAAACAAGCATTTCTCCTTGGTATCACCGCTACAATAGCCTATTTACAGACGAAGGAAGAAGCCTTATTAGGGTTACCACCGACAAAAGTCATAACCTTTGGCCAAGGACACAAGCCAGCAGTACGCAATGGCAGCTGCGCATCCCCAGTAGCGGAAGGCGTGGCAATAGCCTTGAGAGTCTCAGGTGCGATACCCTTCTCAACCCAGTCCATTAAAGCCTTCATACTTTCGCCAGGATACCAACCAGGTCCACCCCTGCATTGCTCCACACCCGGGGCAGGGAAGAATCGGTAGAAATCATGGGCCTTGGGGTCATGTTCCAAGACCTGGCGGTAGTAATGTTCGGTGCCGTTGAAAAAGATGAGCTGGTCCTTCATGCCGTGCCAGGTGATCATCTTTCCCCCAGCGTTCTTGAATCGTGTGAGATCGGGATCGCGGGTTCCGATGGCTGAGGCATACTCGTTCACTGATTGGCGGAACAATGTGTCGAATTCTTCATAGCCGATGGTGGACACATCGAAGGAGGTGTTCTTCTGAAGGAATAATTTTATCCAGTCTGAGGAGATAGTGAAGGGAAGGGATTCGCAGTCCGTGAGAGACATGCAGTTTGTTCCGCCGAGGTAGGTGAGGGGAGATTCATAGGGAAGCCCGTACCAAAGGGCAGATCCATCTGAGGCCTTCGCACCGGCCCAAATGGCAGCCGCAATTTGGGCGGCCTTCTTGGAGATCTTGATGGTGCCGTTGGGAGATGTGCAGTTGACAGTTTTGCCAACTACGGTCAGGGGGTCGAAATGACATAGTCCCTCCATGGAAATGATGCCGTCTTTAACACCGTCTAGCTCGTCACAAGCGCTGATCGCACTTTGAGTGAGAGCATCCATTTCACATGATGAGGGATAGTAGTCTATTTACACTAGTCAGCAAAATCTGATGAAAGACCCTATGTGAGAGAAGTTGAGAAGCTCACCAAGTTCCTTCATCATCACCTGGGGCCAGTACTCAGCAGGGATGAATTTGTCCCAGTTAATAGCAGGAGCTCCAGCCAGGATACCGTCATACTGAGTAGGGTATCTCTGGGCCATCATATGTCCCTGTCTGCCTCCAGTTGAACATCCGTTCCAGTACGAATACTTGGCCGGGTGGCCATAGAACATCTTGATAGCAGCCTTGCCCAATGAGGCAGCATCATCAAGTGCAACGGAAGAGAAATCGTTGAGATTAGGCCAGTTGACATTGCCCTCACTGGCCAGAGCCCAAGACTCGGTAGTCGCGGATTCGCCGTGTCCACCGTCTGTGGATGCAGCGGCAAACCCTTCGAATGCGGCTTGGCTGTTATGGACCAATTCGCCGGTGGTGTAACCGCCACCGCCCATGCCTGCGAAGCGTCCATTCCAGGAATCTAGGGGCAAGGAGATCCACGTGGTGACGTTGTCGTTCCAACCCGGGTGGGTATAGTTGACGGTCAGCTGACAGACTGCTACAGTGCCGTTCTTGGGGACTCTGTAGACATTGAGCAGATCAGAGGTGGATGGCCAAGCGACATTCTTAGAGGTGACATCAACAGAGGAGACCTTGATGTTGGGAAGGTCGAGGGAGGAAAAGGTTTCCGCGGTGCAGGACTTGGTGCTGGCGGCTGCTGCAGCTACACCAAGCTGGGCCACAGCTAGGCAGTACGCGAAACTTGAGATCATCTTGGGGAGGTAAAGATGAAAGATCGAAAGACCCACAGGGAGAAGCTCCTCTTTTAGATCTGGTTCATGGGCTGAATTTTTCAGTGCCCTTATCCGTGGCTCCGAGGATCGACAAAAGATATCCCCAAAAGAGGTAGCTTGTTTGAATAGCTGTGGAGTTTACTATTTGCTATTTGTAAGAAAGGAGAGAAAGGATTTCGCCGTAATAGCGGGGAAGTGAGCTTCGTTTTATATACAATGCAGGGGCGTTTTATGGTTTACTTCCGAAATCGGATAGCGTGTCCGGGGTACATATAAACACGGGGTATCGGGTTAGAGTATCGGCATCTAGCTATGCATAATGTCAGCAAGGGAATGCTGTTGACTGGGGATGACATCAGCTAAGACCCAATACGACACGGGCAGTTGCAGAGATTTGCCGAAGCTTTGCCGGCCTCCTTTTCTCACCGAATTGGGGCATGATCGGCCTCGGGAGATTGATGTGGGGCGATCTCTATATGAACTCCTGGGGATCGGCTGGAGCAGCTTGCATACAGATTCAAGATCCCACAAATTGTTGATATATTGCGATCTTAGAACTGATCTAGATTCCTATAGTTATGAAATGTATTGAGAAATGCTTCATTTGAAGCTCGCTCTACAAACCAAGCAAATTATCAATGGCTTTTTGGTCAACAGGAGCTTTCGCGAAATCATCAAACGAACCTTTAGAGAGAACTGGAATGAAAGACTTCATAATAGCAGCGCCCTCTGCAGCACACACATGTTTATCTTTAAATGGACACTCCGACTCCAGAACGGCCCACCCGCCATAGCCATACTGCATGAGCTTTCCAAATATACCCTTGAAATCAACTTGACCATCACCGAGGGCTCTGAATCTTCCAGCTCGCTGTGTCCAGTCTGAAAAGCCCCCATAGACACCCTGTCGGCCATCTGGTCGGAACTCGGCATCTTTCACGTGGAATGCTTTGATCCGGTCGTGATAAATGTCGATGAAAGAGAGATAGTCCAAGCACTGGACTACAAAGTGGCTAGGATCGTAGAGAATGCACGCCCTTGGATGGTGATCCACAGCTTCCAAGAATCGTTCGAAGGAGATACCATCATGCAGGTCTTCGCCGGGGTGGATTTCATAGCAGAGATCAACACCGCATTCATCGAAAACATCAAGAATCGGTTTCCAGCGAGCAGCTAGCTCTTTGAATGCCTTTTCTACCAGGCCAACAGGTCGTTGGGGCCAGGGGTAGAAGTAAGGCCAGGCAAGTGCGCCGGAGAAAGTAGCATGTGCTTTCAAATTGAGGTTCTTCGACGCTTTAGCGGCCAGACAGACAATTTCAGTTGCCCATTCCTGTCTAGCTTTGGGATTCTTGTGCAAGTGTGCCGGTGCAAATCCATCGAAAAGGGCGTCATAGGCAGGATGCACGGCAATGAGTTGACCGTGGAGGTGGGAAGATAGCTCTGTCAACTGAATTCCGTGGTTTGTAAAGACAGCTTGAATTGAATTGCAATAGTCCAGGTCTGTGGCGGCTCGTTTAATGTCGATGAGTCGTGGATCTATGGGTAGTTGAATCCCTTGGTAGCCGTTATTGGACACCCATTGGCATATCCCATCTAACGAATTGAATGGAGGATCGTCGGCGAGATACTGAGCGACGAAGATAGCCGGCCCTTTGATATCTGATAGTCTTGTCATGGCTAGGAATTGTGTATTTCCTGTCGAAGCGAGTGGTAGAAGAGGTGGATATGTCATCGCGGGGTTTACGCAGGGGAGCAAATATTATCCGATAGGGTCGCGATTTACCACATCCGAAGTACAGCAGACTCGAGACAATCAATATAATAAAACATTTGATTTATTCCTTTATAAAAAAGAACTTAACTATGATTTCTCTTTGGCTATAGCTCCCGGAGCAGACGGCATCAATGCGCCTGCAGGAGGCTTGTTTTTGCTCTTGAACTCGTCGCTCATTTGCTCGAATGTTACCCATTCCACTCCTTCATGTTGGTTAATATACTCGATGATCCTATATAGGTATCATTAATATGACCACAGAGAAATCTGCTGTCATGACTCACCTTTCATGCATGAGCAACACATGAGGCCGACCAGAGACATCAGGATGGATTGTCATTGGGAACACAAACTCATCATATTCTCGATAGAAGTAGTCAAAGTGGTCCTGCATACATAGACTAGTCAGTCTCAATACCATATGAAAAAGGATATAAAAACCGACCTTCCAGATATCTTCAACGTCGCGGGGATTCACCCAGCCATGACTATTGGCCGAGTTCTTGATAAACATCATCGGAGGTAGATCATCGATGTACCAACTGCCAGGTATTTCAACGAGACCAGTGGTATTTCCTCTGACGAGGGGCTTCATCCATGTCTCTGCCTTCTGGTTGTAGTCAATCTTCGTCCAGGTATCTCCAGTCCGCAGCCAGTACATCTGGCAATCTTCATGCGACATGGAATGATCATACTCGATTCCATATGCTAACAGAAGATCGACCATCTCAGCACTGCTCTCCCACCACGGTGCGACGATGCCTCGTGGAGGCTTTCCACAGAAATCGGTCAACAAATTGTAGGTTTTATCGAGGATGTCGCGCTGTTGCTCAACTGACAGACTGGATGGATTCTCGTGTGTATAGCCGTGTAGACCAATCTCGTGCCCTGCGTCGCGAACCATTGCACACTCTTCTGGGAAGGTCTCGAGGGAGTGGCCTGGGATGAACCATGTAGCCTTGATTCCGTACTTTTCCAATAGCTTGAGCACTCGTGGTGTGCCAATGTGCCCTGCCCAGAGACCTGCAATTGTTCATATTGATTAGAATTGGGTTGTAATTGGAACTTGAGAGAGTGATACCTCGACTAATGTCACTGACACTGTCCTCGCCTCCGTATGAGCCTAGCCATCCTGATACTGCGTCAATGTCAATGCCATAGCCAACCAAAACACGCTTCTTGCCCATATTGGTTGATTGATCGGGTAGTATGTAAAATAAGGACTGGTAAGAAATTCCAAGGAGCAAAATGGCAGGAGAAAAGAGACCTTCCTCCGAATATTTATGAGAGCTCCCCCACCTCTCGTCAAAGACGCCTTCGCCAACAAAGGTGGGGGTTGCTTCTTCCCCTACTCTCCAATTTTCAAATAATTGAAACGAAGAAGATATGGGTTGCGGATTTTGACTTACGAAAATGAGATTGATATCTCTGAAAAATTGATGCGTTGCTATGTTGCGATTGAGAGATTCATCTGTACTCATCTTTTACTTCATTTTTGACTTCGCCCAGCTACACCTCTTTTTCTTTTTCGTTTTTCCTTTTTTTCCTTTTTTTTTTTTTTTTTTTTTCTTTTGGCTGAAAAGTAAGGATGTTGTCATTGCTAAGAACTTAGGCCCTGCATAGAGCTTTTAATATGACGAGAATGTGAGTCTAAAATTGAGACCAAGGAATATCGACTGGCTGTGCTATTGTCAAATACACTGATTTTATTTAACCCCTAAGAAAAGCCCCTGTAGTATCTGCTCTAAGATCAATAATTTAATATCGATTGTATGACGAATGCACAGATTTCGAGGATTCAAAGCTTTCCCTTCATCACAACGGTGCCTCCAGCGTCAAGATATTCCGTCCCGCCGTAGATGTCTCGCTGCAACCTGCTTGTGTTAACCTTCAAGAAGAGTATTAGCAATCCTTACACAATATATGTAGCAAAGAATATTCGTCTCACAAGATGGGGATGAAGATCCTCCACTGTTTTGGCACCAAGTAGACGCATGCATGTTTTCATCTCTTCGGATAAAACTAAACATTAAATTTTTCGCGTTAGTAAGAAACATTTGAAGCTTAAAAGGGGATGTGACTGACTCTGCAAAGTTCGTTCAACCCCCTCTACACCACCAGCTGCGAGTCCCCAAAGCGCAGGCCGACCAATACCAACAGCCTTAGCACCCAAACACATTGCCTTTACGGCGTCTGTGCCTCGGCGTATTCCACCATCAATCCAAACCTCCAGCTTGTCAAATACAACTGGGCAATATCTCCGTATCTCAAGAAGAGTGTGCACAGCAGGAGGCGCTGTATCCAGCGATCGTCCACCGTGGTTCGATAGCACAATAGCCTTGACCAATGGTGTATATTGTGCCGCCAGGAGTGCATCCTCGTGCGTTTGAATTCCCTTTAGGATAATGGGCTTTTTCGTATGTTCTGAGAGCCATTGAAGCGTCTCTGTCCAAGTAAGGGATGGATCGGTCCCAGCAAAAAGCTGAGTGCTTACACTCCCAGCCGAATGGGATTGGATATTGATTCTCTCGTCATCTTCTCTTTTGCCGGAGACCGGTGCGTCGAGAGTCAAAACGACAAATTTGATTTGGTCCAAGCGATTTATGCGGGCTAGCATGTCTTCGCTTAATTTCCGGTTCAGCTGGACATAGAGCTGCCATCCGAATACTTGGGTTGCTGGTGCATCGGCAACGATTTTCTCCGGAGAAAGAGAGGAATTGTTGGCAATAATCTGGAGACAGCCAAAAGACTTGCATCCCTCGGCAATCCCTTTCTCGCCTGCTGGATGTCCTAGCCGTGCCATCGCAGTTGGACTGATGAATATTGGGAGGCCAACTTTATTGCCCAAAAGGATCGTTCCCAATTCGCATGTTCGGCAATCGACGAAGATTCTCGGTCGAAATAGGATCGAGCGATAAGATTCAGTGTTTAGAGACTTCGTGATCTTGTCGTCTGCCGCTGAGTAGTAGTATGCCCATGCCTTCTTATTGATGACCTGGGTGGCCGCCTCTTCAATCTCGTTCAAGTTTAGCAAGGAAGACATAGACACCTCGGCTTTCGGTGTGGGTTCAGAATCAGCCACATGATTAGAGACCTCCTGTGGCTCTACAGGACCCAGATGTGTTGATTCAATGTCTTTCAAAGTTTCAGGAGGATGAATTAGGTCAAAGTCCTCAGTAGCATCGCGTCCTGCAAATCGTAGGATTGCCTGCGCTCCGCCAGGATGATTGCCAAGGAAATCTGTAACCTAGTTGGTGTTAATATAAAGCTGATAAAATCTGAAAGAGTTGATCGTTGGTTGGAGTTTCGTACATCGTAGACATTTCCATATAGGATCACCCAGCAACTCCCATCGCTGTTATGCTTAGAGACTAATAATATGAGCTAGATGATAGTTATTTTGGGAGTGTTGACGCTTACCTTCAGATTGGGTAATCATGGTGATTGGTTTTTCAGGTGAGAAGGGTTGAGTCCCTTCGACGTAATATCTCCCATCGCTTGGAAGCATATTCCACGCCCCCACCTTCATAGCATGGTACTTATTTGCAGTTCTAGTTGTAGCTTCTTCGAAATCTATCTACCCCCATCTTTGTGACGAGCAACGGGATCCACACCGCAATATAATGAGCGAACAAAATTAATGGTAATTCAAAGTATATCATTCAATTCACTATAGTACCTATATTCCGACTCCGGCCTTCTCACTTCCTTATCAATTACAATGCGTCATGTCCGTAGGTCTCAAACGGCAGGCCCAAACAGAAGACCCCCACAGCAACCCACAGTGCAGCACTCGCATAGATTGGAGCACTTGTAAATCCGGTCTGTGAGGATATGAGACTAGCAACAAGTCCACCCAAGCGAAGGAGGGCTGCGGCAGTTCCGGCGCCAGTGCCACGATGGGGGGCTGGGAATGTCTCGGGCGTAAATGCGTACATGATAGCATATTCTAAACGTAAAAATTAGCAACTGTCAGATTCATGAATGGAAATTGGTTATGCTTACCAAAGTTACCCAAAAGGCTGGTAATACAAGAAAAGGCCAAATCGGCAGCTGGACTATTGACACCCACATATGCGAAGAGGAAGACGGCAGTTACAACAGCAGAGATTCCCATCATCCAACGTCTTCCGAGGCGAGTATTGACCGATACTGCAGCGGACAGTGGACCGACAATACCGACTGCTGATGTAATGCAGTAGTTACGATATGTGAGGTAGAGAGATGAGTTCTCTGTAAACTTGGTTGCTAGATAGGATGGCAAGAAGGCAAAGAAGAGTGGGTATGCAATTCCTAATATGTATCAGCATAAGTGCCATGACCTGGATAGTTAAAGCACAACTCACCAACAGTCAGCCAGATTACCCAGATGATTATTGTTTGTCGGCCGAGTTTTCGAGTAGCAAATAATGCTCGGTAATGCTCGCCCCTGAAGGCCTGCATGTTCTCTTTAACGATCTCTTTCGTGGTCATGCGATGTGTTTCCCCCTCTTCATGGAGTGGTGTTCCCGTTCGAATATCGATATCCCGGAGCATTGCGATTGTTAAGGGTTCTGGTTTTCCATTTTGTCTTGCGACGTAGTTGACGGCGTCTACCGCTTCTTGATCCCTTCCTTGAGAGAGAAGATATCTTGGAGTTTCGGGTAACTTGAAAACGAAGATACGAACAAATGTGAATGTGAGGGCTAGGCCGCCGAGGGTAATAAGGGTATATCTCCTATTGATGTGTGTTAACGAGGAACATGTGTGTTATTGGGAAAGCTCCTACCATCCCATATTCTGGCCGCGGGAACAAGTTTCGGGTGTAGCATCGGTCGGGCAGCTGAAGTTTGCCAGGAAGACCCAAGCGATTAACGAGACAATCAATTGACTCAGGTTCCACCATGCAGACAGAGCCGTGAGGAGATACTGATGACTTGTAGAGGTTAGAAAGCCGAAATAAGATGTCTCAAGATCGATGTCACTTACCTTCCAGGAACAAATTCTAAGAAGATCATTGAATCAACCGGTACGTTTCCACCGGCAGCTGTTCCAATGACAGCCCAAAGAGCACTAAAGGCAACAAAGTTCATCGATCCGGCAGCGGCACAGAGGAATACTCCAGCAATAAGCAGAGTGCAGTTGAATGCCGGCTTGCGACCCATCAAATCGCTGGAAAGGCCCCAAAAGGAGGCACCAAGAATGAGTCCAACATAGTAGGCCACAGAGCTGTAACTGACTTGTACTATGTCGGAGAATTCTTGTTTGATGGGCGGTTGAACACTTCCGATGCCTTGCGACGCAAACTGTTGCAGATAACATCAGCCTAAGAAGCGAGAAAAACAGAGAAAGGGATTGATCATACGTTGTCGACAATCCATCCAAATCCAGTCACCACGAAGAGTTTCCATTGAAACCTGGGACTGTCAGCATTTACCGGTCATAGCTTGATTGGAAGAGATATTATGTGCGTACCATCCCATACCAATCTCCTCCATGCATTTACCAACCAACTCAGACTTCAGACGATATGACTGCGTGGTAGAAGAGCCATAGAAATTCTCAACCTCCAAGTCATCGATCGTAGTCATTTTCCCAGCACCATAGTCTGAGCTTTGATTCTGCTCTGGTTGAGCAGGTTTCTCTTTGACTTGAATGTCATCCATGGCGAATGTGAATTCTTGCTATGGAGATTGAGTAATTTCTGCTCATCGCAAGCATGATATGCCTTGAACAGTGTTCGCTTTTAGGGCTTTGTGTTAGACTTGCCCAACTTCTGATTGGTTATAGCTATCTAACGTTTGATCTGATAGAGGCAAGACTTTGGGGAAAGATTACTAGTGCCAAGGGTGGGATGGACGATGTGCCATCCCACTTTTGATAAATCTGGGGGATATGCAGGGATAGCTCTAGGTAAATGTATTATATCACACCAGCAATGGAACCCGATTGGGCAATGGAAATGCATCTATCATGTCCAAACAGCTTACCTAAGTTTATATAAATTTGCACGTGATGAATGAAGGTAGAACCAATGTAAACGTTCAATTGATGATATGACCAAACTTATTGCAAAACATTGACATGAATGTGCGATTTCCAATTTAGTTACAAAGCTAAAAATAAATTCCTAGGCTTCTACTGCAGCCAGAGCTGGCAGTGGCTCCGGTTTCTTGTTCTCCATTTCCTTCTTGTATTTTTCTGCCCGGCCATAGCTCTCCCTGTAAGAGGCTGTAACCATGTCCTGCACAGTAATTGGTCCATATTTGGCCGGCTCCCCTTCTTCACGACAGTTGGGCAAACATTCGCAAATATAATCTGGGTTTCCACTGAAAAAGAATGGAATAGAATATCTCTCCCGGCCAGATTTGTTGATGACCCGATGAGTGTTGGATTTGTACTTGTCATTCGCCATGCGCATGAAGAGATTGCCCAGATTTACCACATAAGCTCCTGGAACGGGTTTCACCTATCCATTGTTAGCTGGTTTTGAGATGTATGGTCGTTGGAGCCCACATCTAGCCATTGTCCAGTTGGCGCATCCAGTACTTGCAACCCGTCCACCTCATCTTGTAACAAGAGGGTAATGCATCCGAAGTCGGTATGTGCTCCAATTCCACGGTTTAATTTTTCATCGGTATCCTGCGGCTGAGCTGGATAGTGCAGGTATCGCATCGTAGCGACGGCGCCATCAGTGAGGGGATCGAAGAATGTTGACTCCACTCCCAATGTTTGCGCGAGCACTCCTAAAACATCTTTCGCCAATTCGAATACTGCGTGGTAGTATTCCATGGTTGTTTCCTGAAATTCCTCTCTCTCCGGCAAAGTTGGGGGCCATTGGTTGGGACCACTGTTCAATTTCTTCTCGAGGTAATATGGGTGGTCTCTGGGGATTTCTTCGCCGATATATAGGCCTTCTTTGAGCTCGGGGCCGGTGCCTACTTCGAGCATTTGCGATCGTAGGAGCTCGTAGCCTCTGTTGAAAGAATTGTGATCTATACAGTCAGACATTTTCGTTAATTTCAATCAAATAAACGCTTACTCTTGTCAATCTTCAGTTTCTCCTCCAGAGGAAGATCGAAAAAGCGCCTAGAACAATCCATCACGCGGCGCTGCAAGTCCAGCGGCACGCGGTGGCCAGTAATCTGGAAAAAACCATTGTAGTGGCAACACTTGCGCACTTCCTCAATCAACTTCGACTTTGCTTCGCTGTCTCCTCCATAGAAAGGAGAAAAATCCAGAATTGGTGGGGCGGCGGGGAGAGACATCGCAACTATACAGATGGTAGAGGAGTGTAGCTTCTCCTTCCCTTCGAGGAATTGATTTCGCTCGAATATATTCCCCAGTACTCATTCTAGACTACCCCAGCCGCCCTCAATTTCGCAAAGAACTCCGACATCTCGACGCCACTTAATGTTCTTGGATGTGTTACGAATGGGGGCGGTGTTGAGGTGTCAAAGATGGGGGCTAACGAATCGTCCCGTCCCGATAAGGGTGCGGGGGGTGTTAGGGGAATGGAAGACTGAAGATGATCCTTTCTATCTACACACTTTGTCGTATCTATGTAGCTATTTTCAGTGAAGCTCAGGAGTCGTACATGACTGTCAGGTGTCAAGGGGTTGGAATGTTGTACAGTGTAGAAATTATTTAAGAATCCGATCGCGTTAGCTTCCCGTCATACTTTGTATAGTTATTCAATCCAGTATGTCTGAAACAAAATCATATGCTGGTGTCAAATTTCCAGACCCCGAAGTAAATAATGGGGAATGTACACCATATGCAGACAGCGAAGCCGAAAGAGCTTATGTCAAAAAGATTGACTATATCGTGCTACCGGTGCTATGTTTGGTGAGTGTTCCGTATTTTAACTCTCATGGGTAAAAATGGCCAATTAATGATTTTTCCTGCGATGAAGATGTACTTTTTTGACTGCATGGACCGAGTATGTATTGAGTCCTATTTCGTCCCCCAAGCCTGCTAACGAAATCAGAGCAATTTGGCAAATGCGAAGACAGATGGCCTTGAGAAAGATTTGCACCTTGTGGGGAATGACTACTCCCTCTTGATTCTTCTTTTTTATATTCCATTTGGCATATTTAACTTGCCATGGAACCTTTTGATCAAGCGATTCTCTGGAAGAATTACACTGTCATCCAGTGAGTTTACCGAGTTTCCCTTACCTCTGATATATATCAACGGCTCATTGGATTCACAGTGTCCATTGCATGGGGAATATTAGCTCTCTGTCAATGTGCCGCTAAAGGCTTCGGGTCTCTGCTTGCAATCAGACTTATACTCGGCGTCTTCGAGGCCGGTTTCTTTGCAGGCGCGACGTTTTATTTGACGCTCTTTTACACTCGCGGAGAAATGGGATTCCGTTTGGCTATCATACAGTCATTCGCTGTTCTAGCGTCGGCTTTCAGTGGGCTCATCTCCTTTGGGGTATTCCAGATTAATGACCCAGCAGTGAAGGGATGGCAATGGCTGTTCATTATTGAGGGATCAATGACCCTCATTACAGGAGTCGTCGGGTTCTTCTTACTTCCGGATAATGCACCCCAAGCCTGGTTTTTAAGCGATAGGGAGAAGGCGGCTGCGACAGCGCGTCTTCTTCGGGACACTTCATCTGAAGTTAACACTGCGTTCGATCTGAAATCTTGCTTTGAATCATGGAATGACTGGAAATTTCCGGTTTGGTGCTTTATCACGTTCACCTACCCTGTTGCCTATGCTACTGCAATGAATTTCTTCCCCTTGGTAAGTCTTCCGACAGCCATGTTACACGTAAACTAACGAAAGCAGATTGTTCAGCGACTGGGATATTCGGTCGTGAAGACTAATCTCTGGACTGTCGCACCCAACCTTGTCGGTGCAGTCTTCCTGCTATGCGTCGCCAAATCATCGGATTACTTCCGAGAGAGGACCTTTCATATAGTGTTCTCGTTGACAGTCTCATTAGTCGGCATGATTATATTGACCGCCATTGATGTCGAGGGGAACAAAGGTGTGGCATACTTCGCCTGCTTCCTCATGGCAGCTGGCTCATATATCCCCTCTTGCCTTGTCCATGCATGGCATAACAATAACAATGTCCACGAGAATTCCCGGGCTGCCAATACGGGATTCTTCGTAGGCTTGGGAAATCTAGCAGGTATTCTAAGTGCCGGAACATTCCGAACACAATACGCGCCCAAGTACACACCCCATCTAATACAAAGGTGAACTCACTAACGTTGTGAACTCACTAACGTTTCACATAGGTACCTCCCAACCCTCATTGCAACTTGCTGTTGCAACGCAGTTTGTATTGTGCTAGTGCTTGGACTAGGGAGCTGGATGCGTATGGAAAACTACCGCCGTGATCGAAAGCAGGGCCAAAAAATTAGAGAGGATCAGATTGACACCAGTCGGTTCAAAGAGGGAGAGAAGAGTCCGGAATGGAGGTATTTCCCTTAATAGGGGAGATTCTTACCCTTGTTTAGCTTTCGCGGGAAATGTCGCAACGCAGCTACGAGATTTGATATATGTTAAGTGTGCGATATTTAGACCATGTAGATTCCAGACTCCCGTATACCTAATGTTTAAGCTCGCAAGTGCCAAGTAATAGTGACAAATCCACGGCTTGTGATAAGCGAAGACATATCAGGGCGAAGTATACCAATCAGCCGTTAGCGTTAGGCACCCCCGCATCCTTATCAGGCGCTCTCGGCATTGGCTCCGACCTGTCGAATTTATCTTCAAGAATGGGGAGCTGTTCCTCCTGGATAACGCATTCAACTCAATATGAAGAATCATGCGTGCCAGCATCCCGGATGTAGCAAAAGCTTCACCCGCGCAGAACACTTGCGCCGACATGCGCTCAACCACGAGCAGCCGCGCAATGGATATACTTGTGGGCGGTGCTCTGTTCATTTCCAGCGTCCTGATTTACTAGGTGGGAGATACTTGGAATCCTTTAGGTGATGCTGGCGCTGATGAGTATAGCGCGACATATGGAACGACATACCAAACGCGACCAGGAAGCTGGAGGACCAGGCCAAGGTTTACTCAAGACGCGAAAGAGGACAAGACGAGCAGAAGATGGTTCTATCTTTGTACGACCTTCTCAGCGACAGATCAGAAACGCTTCGAATTCTAGGGGTTCGGCGAACAGTTCTGGCCAGGAACTAGAAGAGGAGTATCAACTTCCTGAGGAGACTGGTCTCCCTATATCACCACCTGGCTCGGGTACAGATCCAACAACTATCTCAATCGATGAAACGGACCCTTTCCTAGCGCCTCTGATTCCGATAGGTTCTTTTGAACCATATGTCGAGCCGATCCCAGGTCAGTTTGATGCAGCCGATGGGTCATTCAATGTTGAGCTGGACGGGATAGGCGATTCTTTTGGCATGGACACAGGTATTATCTGGAATTACGAATAAACACTGTTCAAACTCTGACGCTAATAGCCACCGACTTCAATCTACCATTTGCGGCGACTTGTAACTACAACTGGTTGTTTGACGTTTCCTCCCTCGACGACGCTTTTCAGCACTTCGACTCTTCCATCGGATTTGATACAGTTGCCTTTCAAGAAATGACAGAAAGCACTCCGATGGAGGCACCTGAGAAATATGACGGCCCCTCTGCACTTTTGATGGCGTCTATAATGGACAGAGTGCCATTCCACCAATCTACCTCACCCGCCCTTCCCAGCCTTCCCGACCTGGACTGGATGTCAGGGTCTGTCATGCTAGATTCAAACCCTCCACCTTGCCTACCGCAGATATCAGAAGAAGCGCGAAAGGGGATCATGTCTGTTGTAGCACATGCACACCCGACAAGCATCGATGGACAGCCCATGCTTCTCGAATCTCCTCTTCTGTCACTAACTGCTCTCCAAAGCTACAGTGATCTCTTCTTCACTCGCTTTAACACGACATACCCATTAATCCACCAACACACATTCAACCCGAACACAGCAGCGCCGGTCTTCCTAGCATCTGTGCTGTTTATGGGTGCTACTTACAGCACCCGCGAAGCCCACCAACTAGCAGTTGAAGTCCACGATACTTTAAGATGCCAACTACTATGCCATCCCGAGTTCTCACCACAACCCGATCTCTGGGTCCTACAGACAATGCTTCTGATTGACTGTTTTGGCAAAATGAGGGCTGGCCCAAAACAACGCGAACGAGCACAACTCTTCCATTGCGTACTCATCAAACTCATCCGGCGCAGTAATTGCTGCAACATTCGCGGAGTGTCAGCTTTGGATCAATCTGCTGATTTGGAGCAAGTATGGCGACAAGCTTTGGATGAGGAACAGCGAAAACGCGTTGCTATGCATTGTTTCATGTGGGACACACAGCACGCGGTCTTATTTTCGCAGTCTCTTTGCATGTCTGCATTCGAAATTAGGTCTTCGTTACCTTGTAGCACTGCGGCATGGGAGGCCTCTTCTGCCCGCGAGTGGGCGCAACATGCCTTCCGTGAAGAAAACCGTCTGTTCCTTTCTGTGCTGAAGGGGTACATCACGCCGGCAGCTGTGCCTCGGCCTCGAGATTTGAATGCCTTTGCCCGTATCGTTGTTCTGCATGGCTTGATGTCTGTATCTGCAGACCTTAAACGTCGGGATCAGACTACTCTACGGTCGGAAACACCTGATCGGGTTGGGGCATGGACACCACGTATGGGTCGTTCGTACGATCTGTGGAAGGTCGACTTTGACTCCGACTGTCTCGCTATGAAACTTGCACAGACTGCCAGTCCTCGGCAGTTCACGGGACTCAAGATATCCGGACATGCCTTGTATCACGCCGCATATCTCGCATTGCATGTTGAGGTCTTAGATTTGCAGATCGTCGCTGGTGCACCACATATCCTTGGGCGACTAGTCACGGAAGCTGATCGGGTGCGATCGCTTCGAAATATAACCAGATGGCTTCAGGAAGACTCCGAACCCCCTTGCACGGCTGCGCGACAGGCCGCATCCCTCCTACAAGATTCCGTGTTAAGTCTTCATGAATGGGAGCAGGCTGATTCATTCCATTTCCCATGGTGTTTATACCTGTGCACGTTAGCTTGCTGGGTATTCCACCGTGGACTTGACCTTACATCTGACGAGAACAGGTCTACGACAGATTTGTCTTCATTGATCGTGATGATGACCAACTGTCCTAGTCCGTCTGAATTAGGATCGCTATCTGGCAAGTATTGTCCACGGCCCCTTGCAGCAGCTATGGCACAGCAATTAGCAACAGTTCGATGGGCAGTTGTACATGACGCGATGAAAGTTTTAGTAAATTTATCTTGATAGTCTTTTGATTTGATTTGTGAAATAGGCAATTTGCTCTATATGATATGTTGTTATATGATTTGTTCGAAACATCACTCCCTTGCATCGTCCTCTATGCACTATAGAATGGGTAGTCGGTATATCCCTTCTCAGCAGGCTCAGCGCCATAGAAAGTCGTCCGATCATACGGAGTCAAAGGCAAGCCCTCCTTCAAGCGACGCGGCAGATCAGGGTTTGAGATGAAATAACGACCAAATACAACCGCATCAGCGCCATCAGCCACCAGCTTTGTACCCGCATTCTCGGGGTTGAAGTTTCCAGCTGCAAGGAATGAGATCCCCCCTTCTTCAGCGTCGGCCGGAATACATCCAGCGAAGGCTTCTCCGTGGCAAGGGATTCAATCTTGGCCTTTTCATCGAGGACTTCATCGAAACGTGGCTCGACCATGTGTACATATGCCGGTCGGGACTCCTCTGGAAGGCTGGCGATCATTGAACATAGCTTGGCCCAGTGAACATTGGGGTTCGAATCACGTGTATCCTGGAAATAGTTGTATGGCGACAGACGAATACCAACTCGGTCGGCACCAATGGCGGCGGTGATTGCTTCGATGACTTCCAGTACGAAACGAGATCGCTTCTCAATACTTCCGCCATATTCGTCGGTGCGGGTGTTGACGTTGTCGTGGAGGAATTGATCAAGAAGGTAACCATTTGCACCTATTCAATTAGCGATTACGCATATATGCAAGCGTCAAAGTGATCTCACCATGAATCTCGACTCCATCAAACCCAGCTTCACGGGCTCGCTTCGCCGCAGCGACATATTCCTTCACGGTTTCTTGAATTTCCTCAGTAGTCATAGGACGCGGTGGCGAAGCTGCATACTCGCTACCATCCAGTGCATTTCCAGTAATAGGAATTTCACTACCACCAAGGACATCTCTTCCTTCAATGAAAGAAGAGACAGTCGCACGACCGACATGCCACAGTTGACAGTAAATAAAGGCTCCCTTGGCGTGCACTGCATCGGTAACCTTCTTCCAGCCGGCAATCTGCGAGGGGGTGAAGATTCCAGGGACTCCGGGGTATCCAGCAGCCTGGTAATGTTAGTCTCAGAACATAGTCAGGAGTAAAGCTTCACATACATGTCTGCTAATGGGAGTAGCTTCTGTCAACATAAATCCTCCATCAGAGGCACGCTGCGAATAATACTCGACATTGAGATCATTGGGCACATATACACCCTCCGACTCCTTTGACGCTCTCATTCGTGTGCATGGTGCTAGGATGACACGGTGCTTGAGCGGGAGAGCTCCCAGGCGCAGGGACTCGAACAGAGAATCTTTGGTGGCAATTGAACCCATTGTGTATGATATTTTTGGTTTGGTACGCTATGGAGGTAGAGCCTCTACAGTATATATAGCTAATGCTCCTATTTACCTCCCGCTTTTGTGTAGAAAGTGGGATACATGTTGGGATATATTTTAATAGTGGGATGAAGCTCTTGCGGGTCAGCTGTTGATAGTGGCATGCATGAAACACCCCCACTGTAGGTTAGCTCTACCCCCACCATTTGCATGCTCTCCTCATCTTTGCTGCAAGAAAATAGACAGGTGGCGGTTTGGTTTTGTTGTTTTTTTCTAGCAGTTTCAAGTTAGGAGGTCCAAGGAGACCTCATCCAGAGGAAGTGTAGCAGACTTCACATAATCTTAACAATATAACAGCCATGGATTTCTTAAATGGAAACCTTGGAAATGTCGTCACGAAAGCCTTTGAACTTTGTAAACATTCCTTCATGATATTCATGATATCGTCTGTAGTCGTAAACCTTCCCAGTCTAAGGCTTTGCCCGGTCGCCGCTCGTAGTCTTCCACCGCAGCTTTCCAAAGCCGGAGGAGATCAGATCTTGCCGTTTCAGCCACACTATTTGCTTGTTGAGCGGCCATGCTTGCGAAATGTGGATCAATTACCAATGGAACTTCCGGCGAAAATGAGAAATATATCAAATCCGAGAACGGTTGATGAAAAAAAATGTTAGACTCATAATCATATCACGTGTACAATTCAGAATAATTCAGCCAAGAATTAGGCTTGGTGTGCATTGGGCGATTGACCCACTGACAGAGGATATCGACCACTGATCCTATTTGAGAGTAGGACCCAGTATTTCAAAGTTTCAGAGCCACTCTCAGATCCGAAGCCTTCCTCACTTTAGGTCACTAAGGCAAGGTTGGAATGCAGTTTTCTTCATTCTCAATGCCGCAAAAAAGAAGTTAATTAATCAAATACACTGTTGGCTGAGATATGTGCAGGTTGTTGTTTATCGATGTTGTTCTTTTATAGTCGCAGTTGTTACAGTTCCTGCTGGTACTAAATCGAGGCCCGCAACTGTTGCTGAGCCTGCAATAGCAAATCATGTTCAGTAGAGATTTTAAGTGAACGGATGTCATATGCAGCACCCAATATCCTAGCACACCAGTACTCAACGAGAGACACTTTCATGTCCAATAAATTTGGTAAATTTTAATTATAGTTATAATTTCAAATACCAGACATTACCAAGAGCAGCTATTTTTATATTTATTTATAATTTTCGACCGTAGACAACCATTTAATCACTGGCTGCAAGGTTGCTTTGCCCGTTGGACTTCAAGTTTTCACCACTATAGGTCTTATAACATAATATTTCTTATTTATTGCTGGTACAGTGTGTCCCGAAACGGGCGCCACCACTTTTACTCTTTGACTGTTTCTGAAGTCTCAAGTACTAAGCTCCGCTAGCCGGAATTTCTCCGTGTATCCTTGGAATTGGGACCTGTATTGTTTTTACACGCAGTATCTACTGCTATGGCGGGGTTGTATTCGCTTGCACTTTATTAAGATGTGAATTATTTCTGAGGATACAGGGTATTTAAGGGCAATGGTGATGAAATACCAGCCAACGCTCTGAGAACTTCTCAAGTTAATTGACCAGTCTAAGTAGGCATCAGACGGGGATTTCTCTTTAGCTCCCCTCCTATCGCGACATTCCTCAGCACCCCATCAATGCCTTGGCCTTACAATTGCAACAGCCCTAGGCCCCCAAATGCCACCACCGCTGCCCCTCCACACAGTCCCCAGACCCCCTTATCCCATCCTCTCGGCCCCTGTATCGTAACCCATGTATCCACCACACATACAGCAGTCCACGCCGTCAATAGAACTCCCATCTCCTTCCCTTTTCCTTCGCCATAAAGCCAAAATAGCGCGCCTGCTACGGCTATGTCACGTATTCCAAGGAATATCATTGCTTTCTCGGTTATGTCGCGGCCTTCTGGCGTGGTAGGGATGACCCCGAGAGACCCTGCAGCAACGGACGGAGATAGAATGGCCAAGGCTCCGAGAGAAAAGACAGTCGTTGTAAGGCCAAGGCCGATGAAGCGCCATGTTGAACGAGTGAAGAGGCGATTGGGAAAAGCCATTGTGCATCGGCTGCGAGAAATTGAATGTTGATCTTTTGTTTAGTAGGATAGGATGAAAGAGCTTTTCTTTTGGATAACCAAGCCACGCAAGTGGCAAATCCTGAACTTCATATAACCCATCACCTGCTTCCGGCCAGCTATCGGCCAGCTATGTCACCGCGGAGAGTTTTAGAAATGCTCTGGCTCTATCCAAGGGAGATCGTTCGGCTGATGAAAAAATCAAAATCATCTGCAGTGATGCAAACTCGCCAAGATTTTCATGCATGCTATGCTGACACGTCTACTGTGGACCAGAGCCTGTACTGTAGAGCAGTATGTGGAGAACGCAAATAGAGGGTACCATTTAGAAATCTTCGAATGAAAATAAAATAGAGGTGAACTCAAGTTGGGTTCGGAAGGTAAGTGGATCCGCATCGGATTGTTCACTAATCATTAATTTTACAACTGACCAATAATCAGCATTCTTCGGGAAACAGTTCTCTTAGTATCACTAATCATTGATTTTATGACTACTATCTAGAAGCATCAATGAGCATTAATCGCCGATATCTCCGAGGCTCTTCCATGGTTCGTTCACACTGCATCCAGGGTGGTGCTCTATTCAGCAGGAATGGCATCAATCAGGGTTAATCGCCGATATCTCCGAGGCTCTTCCATAGTTCGTTCACACGGCATCCCAGGGTGGTGCTCCGTTCGGCAGGAATGGCAACTATAAATTGGCTAGCAGGCCGCACTGGCTGTTTTCCATGATATCAAGCTGAATCTCACATCCGTCAACTCAAGGGTTAAACATCCGCTCGTTGGCTATTCACCATGGAAGCCAAGAAACTTATTGTTGTCCTCGGAGCTACAGGGAATCAGGGTGGCTCAGTCGCAGAGGTTTTCCTCCAGGAGCCGCAATGGCGTGTCCGTGCAGTGACCAGGAACCCGGCCAGCACAAAAGCCCGTGCCTTAGCTGCCCGCGGTGCGGAAGTGGTCCAAGCAGACTTGGATTTACCATCCACCCTCTTGTCGGCCTTTGAGAATGCGAATGCTATTTTCGCCGTCAGTGACTTCTGGGGTATATTTGGTGATCCTGCCAATGAAGCCAAGGCGAAGGGTCAGCAACTCAATGTCTGGGCCGCCAACCATGAGACCGAGCAACTGAAGGCCGTTATCGATGTTGCCGCGAGGATTCCTACTCTGGAGCGCTTCGTGTTGTCATCTCTTTCTAACGCGACTAAGTGGTCCCGGGGGAGGTACACGCACGTCTACCATTTTGACTCGAAAGCCAAGGCAGAGGCGTACGGAAGAGAAACCTACCCTGAGCTGTGGAAGAAGACAAGTATCTTCCAGGCTGGGTTTTACTTGAGCAATTATGTCTCACTTCCAGTCTTTAAGCCCGTGATAGTAAGTTTACTGATCGCCTTGACCCGCGGGATCATCTCTAACCCTCTCTAGACAGCGCATGGTAAAGCCCAATTTGTTAGCAATCTAGATCCAGACGTTAAATTGCCTTTCATCGCCGCGGAAGAAGATACTGGTCCAATTGTAAAGGCCCTCGTGCAAGAGGACGCTGGGAAAAATATCATCGGCTATCGGGAGTGGAGCTCCTTACGCGAACTTTCGAAGGCATTTTCTCAAGCTACTGGGGCAGAAACAGAATGCATCCGGTTGGCAACAGGGCAATCGAACATCCCCCTCCCGAGTGAGCTCCTTCTTGAATTGGGCGACAATTGGGCTTATTGCAACGAGTTTGGATACGAGGGCCGAGATGACCCCACAATCATCCACCCCAAAGACGTGAGTTCGTCGGCGGTGTTCTCTTTTTTTTTTTCTTTCACATTGCTGATATTTTCACCTAGTTGGACTCGCCCCCGGAGCTGGACAGTGTGGTAAATTACTTCAGGAAGCAGGATTGGTCCGAGGTCTTCACACAAGAAAAGTAGATTCCTAAGAGTCACTGCATAGGGACGACTCCCAATATAGTTTTACCCTCTGATGAAAGCTTTTCTATCTTGAATTCGCCATTCTCCCTTCCCGAAGACTCCCTAGTTTTTATGTTCGAGTAGACATTGGAATTGAAAAGTGATAAGGCGCTGACTAGGTATTCACCTATATGTTATAGTATTGTATCAAATTCGCCTTATCGTATTTTCTGAGCAATATTGTCCCAAGAACGCCGTGTCGATAATTATGTTGTCTAAATCTCGGGATAGCAAACCCAATTTGTACTTTCCTTCCATATTATAGCATTGCACCCTTACGTAAAAAGCGCACACACCCGCGAGAGGCCAGAGCAGGTCCTAGAGTAGACAACATACTGTATTAGAGGAGGGATTTGTGAACACTCAATCTTAGGATACTGCCAAGACTCCGCTACAAGTCCAATAATCTACTCAGCCTGATCATTAATCAATAAATCAAGCCAAGAGACGCTAGGAAGCTAAATTCCGGTCTCGCCACAGCGCCTTACTACTCCCTAACGAGTCTAGCAAGATTCGGGCGTTCCTCAATTCATTCCAAAGGAATTCTATCAACCCAGGAAGCAATCGTCCATTCTGAGCCAGGTAGGTTGTCCAACATCAACACTCTTTCCCGGAAGACGACGCTCTTTATGCCTATCTCGACGATAGGGGAATGATACTGGTCTACGAGCAGAATGTCACCAAAGAGCTCATCAAGCCTCCCATCGGACTTCGCATATTCAGCAAGTAACATTGTCCTGCCTCCTCGCTCATGCGCTCTGCATTAGCTAGCTGTTTCATAAGAATACGTAAATTTGCACTAGGTAGGGCATCTGTTTACCAGTCAACCCCACTGGCTCAAATATCGCTCGGTATGCTCAATAAACATAATATCAGATCCCAAATCAGATCTTTGGTTTGAACAACAGAAATCAGCTCCGCTCACACTCTTACAAATTATTTTGGGCCTGATCATGGAGCTACTCCCAGACTACTGTCCCTGGTACCGAGAGTGGAGGGGAGACGATAACCTAACCTAATCATATCAGTATGAAAGGTACAGGATGATAATCTGACAGACAGTGCAATACATTAGGTACTTTGACTCAATGACTCTGTCCTAAGAAAGACCGACAGCCTCTCGGAGCTTGGAGATGATTCACCCTTCCGGCGTGATTTCTAATCATCGTCGTGGGTAAATAGAGATAGGTCAAAGTGATGACCTAGGATATGGATATAATGAGCGCAAAGTATTGCGAATGTGAGAGTACGACCCTGCCTGCAGCTACCACTTTATCCAAATACCTTTAAACGTCGGTCATTACTACCAGTTAGATTAATCACGCTCAGTGGGGCATTCATCTATCTGCAATGGCCCTGTTCAAGAATGTCCTGCTTATCGGAGTATGTCTCAGTTTTCCAGCACCGCGCTTGGCTTCCATTCATCCTACCCACAATAAAAGGTTACTATCCGCATCTAGCCTACTGACACATTCTATAGGCAGGTGGAAACCTAGGTGTCCCTGTCCTTAAAGCATTCCTAGCTTCCCCATATAAAGTCGGCATTTTGACCCGCAAAGAGTCGACATCAACATTCCCTAAATGCGTGCCTGTCTTTAAAGCCGACTATACCGATGTATCCTCCATCAAACTTGCAATGGAAAGTCAGGATGTGGTGATTAGCATGGTCGGCGGCATCGCAGCAGGCGACCAACAGGTATTCATCGATGCCGCTCTCGCCGCCGGTGTGAAAAGATTCTTGCCCAGCGAGTTCGGTCCCTATTCGCGGAACCCCGAATTTGCCGCACTGAACCCTGTTGTTTTATCATAAAAGACGGGTACTGTCGACTATCTCCGATCAAACCAGCCATTGATTTCTTGGTCGAGTCTTGTTACCGGTGCGTTCTTCGACTGGGCCATGAAAGTCGGATTCTTCGGTTTCGACCTCGCCTCAAAAACTGTGACTCTCATCGACGGCGGCACCTCGGTTTTCACTACTACAACCCTGTCGACAATTGGGAAGGCCCTTGTTGCCATACTCGAACACGCGGGCGAGACGAAGAACCAATACATCTTGTGTCATCCTTCAATGTCAGCCAGAAAGATATTCTAGATGTGGTTGAGAAGGTCGATGGCCAGAAATGGACGGTAAGGCATGTTACGTCCGAGGAGGTCATCTATAATGGCAAGAGAAGGCTTGCGGCGGGTGATTTCGCCGGAATCATGGACTTGACTAGGGGTGGGGCATTTGGTAAACGGGCACTGGGAGATGAGAGTTCACATGGCTTCTGGAACGACGAATTAGGGCTCCCAAAAGAGGATATAGAACAGACTATTAGAAATATGCTCTAGGAGGCCATGTGAGTGAGAGATGTATCTTTTGCAATTATTCGATTTGATATGTACGAAAGGCATGCAGCTCCAATATGTCATCGATACGTCACTAATGGTGGAGGGATCTCAAGTGAATAGACACCTTATTTATCTTTCGACTGGATCGAAGTGAAGGTCAACAGAAACTGAATTTAAGAGAGATGTTTGGTTGATTTTCTTGCCAAGACGAAACAGGTGAGCCCACGTTAGTAGCTGTTTCCACTACTTGCCAATCAACACAAGAAATCGTTTGTCAATATCCCGTTGAGATTTTACCGACAACACCGTATTAGTATCATCGTATCGCCCGCCGGCTGCGGGCTATTTTTCGCCGCAGAATATCATTGGCCTCCCTCTTTATTTCTTCCCAGTAGGTACTAGGCCAGAGAGTCAAGTCTTGCTTCGTATCCTTCACCACAACCAGATTATTCAATTTAGCTTTCCACTCGATCTAGTAGTGAATACACTCTGGAGATCTTTCATCCCACGCATTACAATAATCATGCCTAGTTGGGGCAGTGGAACAACAGTATTTCGGCTGGAGCTCACAACTTCAAATATGAAAAGATGATCATGCTCTCACTTGAAATTACACATCATATATGAAGCTCTTTCCTCCAAATCGGCATGGTTTCTAACACAACTGCTGTATCTACAGAGAAGGGCGCAGGGCGCGCTGCATGTAAAGGCAGGGTAAGGCATGCCCTAGTTAATCAAAGCTGCAATTACTGACCTTGCCGCGAATAGGCACATTCTAAGAACCACTTGTTCCTGAAAGAAACATTACAGAGGATACAGAAGCTTAGGAAATTAACGGACAGCGCTCAAAATTTCTCAATATTGATCAAACCCAATTTCTCTGCAAATAGATGTAGTTGGATTATTCAAGCACACATCAACGCATATCGAGTTTAATTTCAATTAATTCATGGATGATAAAATGTATTTACTGGTCTATATTCTGTGTAGTCGAAATTCATTGATCATATGCATTAATGATAGCTGGCCCCATCTCAAGAAATATTATCAGAGACTTCATACCAAGATTGAGCCACTACATCGTACATGATATCAGCCACCCAATTTTGCAAAAGATCTCCATGAGGAACTTGTTACTCAATGCTGATCAACCCATTCTATTATTCAATGCTTCCAACAGGGACAATAAATGCCGCTGTCCCCACTGCAAATGCGCCCACCAATTTCGTAAGATTCGAGACCTTTTCCAAATCAAGACTGTATATTGCTTCTCAATAACCTCCGGTGGCTCAATTTCCGAAGGGACAGCGCTCTTAACAAGTCGCTCACGAGCCAAATCGAGGACGCTAGCTAGGGTCAGGCCTGCAAGAATTGTATGGTCCGACGGGGGTGGAGTAACAAGCTGCGGTGTGCCTTGCGGATTCATCCAGAGAACGAAAAGGTTCATGGAGCCAGCTTCGGTCATGGAGAGATGGTGTTAATCACCGTGATTGCAAGGACGGAACTTTGGAATATTTTACCGAGATCGGCTTCGTGAATCATCCCCGGAACCCCTTGGTAGCATCCATAGATGACTTGAGACATCTCATGTGCGCCAAGTCGCCATATTTTTAAAATTACGTCATTTCCCCAGTCTTGGCAGGACGTTTACATATAACCGCGAAACCATAAAAACTCTCTTAAAGAGTGAGATCAACCCCGCGAAATCCTTCCGGGAATTGATCTACCTGCTTGACTATTTTGGATATTTACCGGCGGGTTTGGAGTCACCCAAATTACCCCGGGCCATACAAGAATTAACCGAAGTAAATTTTCATCAATTGCCTTCAGGACCATACAACAGCGGATTTTAAGAAGATAGTATAAAAGGAACCAAATCACACAAGAAGTCTGCTACTTCCTCTTTATCAGAGAACATCTCAAACAATCAATCCGTTTAATAAGACAACCCAAAATGAAAGGGTTCACCTACCTCTCTACCGCCTTACTGGCCGCTCTGCCTGCCCTTGCTATCCCAACGGAATCATCCCTACAGAAAAAAGCAGCACCAAGCAATGTCGGCTACCTGGCCGTCGCCTGGAAGACTGCGGACAATAGCGTGTATTTTGCCCTCAGCGGCAACGATGACGCTCTAGATTTCAAGCCTATCAATGGCGATAAACCGATTGTGAAGCCTACGCTTGGGACAAAGGCCGTTCGGGACACATCTATCATTGTCGGACAAGGTGACAATGCTGGAAAGTACTATATTCTAGGTACTGATTTGAACATTGCCACGGTACGTCCTAGTCCAGCTTTCGTACAAGGAACATTCGTGGAAAGGGTTACTAATGGAACATAGACTTCTTGGGCGGCTAGCACTCGCACCGGATCCCGCGGAATATTCATCTGGGAGAGCACAGATTTGGTCACTTGGACAAATGAGCGGCTGGTGACAGTTGAGGATAAAACGGCTGGCATGGCCTGGGCTCCCGATGCGTTCTGGGATGCCTCAAAGGGACAATACTTTGTTCACTGGGCTGCGCAATTGGTAAGTCGAAATCTTTCTTCTAGCATTACGCCGCTAAAAAGCCCAGTACGCTGAAGATGACACCGGCCACACCGGTGCTCCTAGTCTAAACACTAGTATGCGGTATGCCTACACCAGCGACTTCAAGACTTTTACCGCACCGAAGACATATGTGACACTCGGCGACGCCCCTGTAATTGATATGTCCCTCCTCCAGGATGGTAACGCGCTCAAGCGATTCTACGTTACGGGAGGCGGCCCAGTGGAACAGACCAGCACCAATGGACTTTTCGGGGAATGGACTACGGTTAACGGAGCAATTGCGGATAGCGACGGCTTTGAGGCGCCGTATGCATTCTGGGATAACGTGGACATTCACCAGGCGTATCTTCTCTGTGACAAGGTGGGCAGTGACGCTGGAATTCACGCATGGACGTCGAGCAATGGGCATGCTGATTCGTTTGCCGTGAACAACACTCACAACCTAGCTTTCATGCGGCATCTGTCAGTCCTGTCAGTGAACCAGAAGCAGTTCGACGCATTGTCAGCGTTATAAAGGTGAAGTGTGAAAGAAGTGGTGTCAAGGGTCTCGTTTATTGAGGATACTCTCGGCTAGCTGCTAGCCTTCTGCAGTAATCTTCTGCAGAAAAATGTTTTCAGTTTTTGACTCTAGATGGCGAGGAATCAGAACAAGGTTAACGATTTGGCTCAGTCGTATATATCAATCTTTCTATTTAACATCCTCTTCGCCCTATTGTCCATTAGGTTCATTGTCCGATTAAACGAAGTTGAAAAAACTACAATGGATCCACGTGATCAGTTACAAACGATGGCCCTTCTCATCTGTGTATCTTGCAGTACGCATTGGTTCTGCGTACACACAGTTTCTGTGCGCCATGTCAGCCTGCGCTGTGCGTATGCACTCGGCGAGTGAATACCATCATCTCGGCGCACACTCTTGGTCTGTACATCTCCCTCCCATGTGAATGCGAAACGATTATTTCATGTACTAGGTTAGGTTGGTCAGGCGCAAGGGAAGCCTTTTACGACCAGGAGCCCCCACATCAACATCTCAAATTCCCTACAGAGCAACCACGCTCATACATGTGGTGTTGTGCAGCACGTATGTGGCTTTCTACCTACGCTCGGAACGCACTCATTGATACCGCTGAGCTTCACCGGGTCTACAGCTGTCTGTCTTGCTGCGGCCACGACGCAGCCGCTTGCAAATGCTACTACACAACTTTGAGACGCTTCATGAACGTTGCGCAAGCTTGGAACAACGATCAATACTTTTCGTCGTCTATGACTAGCCGAAATACCGGATATAGTGCATCAGACTATGCCCACCCTGGATCCGAAGTCTCCAACTTGTCTAGAATAGTCATCAAAGCAAGTGGCTTGGTCTGCAAATGCCGACCTCTTGCCCATGCAGATAGCCTCCACCAATTCTTCCATCTTGACCGGAACGCTTAAGCCCCGAGGCGGGATCCAAATCCCCCATGGGTTGCTCTGCATAGCTTGCTGTTGAGGTAGCACTGGTGATACATTAGCGATCGTTGACAAGATCGCACAAGAAAACATGATTCCTCTGAATAGACAGGCATTTCTGCATAGTGACACGGCTGTTGTAATGGCCACGTTCCCCCACTGATCCTTGAAGCTGAGATGGAACTGATCTGTGATAGCTACAGCGCATTAACAGCACGGACGCACCCAAATGCATGTAGGTGAGCTGTAGGCACCTGCAATAATGGTTGATTATTAGTTGAATGGTCGGGGTTAACAGGAGTTATCCGAGAAATAGTACTTACTGGTTTCGTTGGCAACAAGCCGGGAGTTAACATCATCTTGCGGATGGTTCAGTTAACTATAGTTTGGCGGGATTAATCAGTAACCAAGCTGACAAACCTCTATTATTTCCAACCTTGTTCGCGGCCGTCGACCTGTCACTCTCAGACTCCGAATATGATCTCGTCATCCAAAATAGGACCAACTTTAGTGGGGTCCTGCTGATAATATCAAATAATATCAAAATTTTCCCTCGTTCTTCAAACTATGATTATAGGCGAAATATATAAACTCTGTCGGTTTTCATGTTTCCGAGTGCATTAAACTGAAGCGCCGCATCCACAACTGTTCCAGTTTTGACATATTTTCGCGCAGCTGACTATGGGAGCTATTGTCGACCGTTAACATGACGGATGAAAGCAATTAAGATAACTGATCCCATACTTTGACCATCGATTCCTGCTTTGCGATGACTACGCTGCCGGATTTCTGTGCGTAACGCGTTGTCATCACAGGCAGCCCATGAGCCAATCATTCAGCAGCCCCTCTTTATCACCTAGGTGTCCTCGTTCTTACGACACGATATCCACTTATGGAGTAAATACACATCTCAGAGACATTCCGCCACCTGGCACTCTCTATCGAGGAAAAACACCTTCCCGTTGGCCATTGGCGTGAGAATTTCTTAGCCTCTAGCTTATAGTAGGCTTATCAAACGACCAAAATCTCGAATTCGACCCGATAGAAGGGCACTTAGACCTGGGGTACACAAATGGAGCCTTTGGGCCGTGCACCAGGTCCCGTAGTGGGGTGACGCGCCATCTCTGATTCGTCTGAACCCGTACACCAGGCTGGGGTACGGTCGGGAATACCGGTGTAGGACTCCGAAATTGGGCACAGACGCTTATGTTTCGAATTGCTTAGAGCCATGCTGCCTAAGAGCGTGGGATTAGAGCACAGAACGAACGGAATGCGTCGATTATTAGCAATGCCTCATAATTTTTATGCGGCTTTGATTCGACCTTGGGATTACTTCAGTAGTTTTCTATACACAAAACAGTGTATAAGGTCACCTCTTATGTTGTAATTAGGACGATGGCGAATTGATAGGAAGTCTTGGTCAATGGAGAAGGTAGTCAAGTAGTCAACCTAGCACCACTCCCTATCCGAGATTTTGATTTTGCGAATAATCAGTGTCATTGCAGTTTTGTACTGCGAGCCAGAGAATACGGTAACGACAGATATAAGGAAAGTTCAGCGCTTGGAAATAAACCCATACTCCGGGAATCACATCCCGCTTTTCTGCTGCCAGTTGTAAACATCATTCCCTTCATCATCAGACACGTACTTGCAGGTTCGGAATGTTTGGAAAAGGGAAGATAGGAAGCTTGCCTTTTTGTCTTCCCTGTAACGGAGGCCAAGCAGTGGTCGTATTGCAATGGATGCCTCTTCCGCTCTGTAAAATGGAATACTGGGGAAGAGATGGTGGATAACGTGATAATCAACGATTTCATGAAAAAAATGACGTCCAATAAAACCAAGGCTGCGGTCGACAGTGCACAACGCCCCTTTCATATATGTCCAGTTGCGATCTGCGTAATGTGGGACCGATGGGTGCGTATGGTGCAAGTAAGTAATACCGACTATATAAAGCCAGGTAAGTAGACAGCATATGCATAAGGAATTGAACTGACTCTTACCGATCCAACTGTTCACCCAAAGGTACGGCATGAAATAGAGCAACATGACCTTTGCTATTCCCAGCTTCGAAGTCATGTGAAGCAATGCCCATCCCATGAAGGCCAGCCCGACATCTGACAAGACGACGTATATCCGCTGTGCCGACGTGAATAATGCGCTAAATGGGTCAAAATGGCTGGCAGTGAAATGGCCTTGCCTAAGATTTCCCGGAGCGCTGTTGTTTCCTGTACTAACCGCAAACAAGAGATACATTGGCCACCCGAACAGCTGGTGGCCAATTAGATGGATAAGATTCGTCAGCGGCGTGTCCTCCGTGAGGTCTCTGATACCCTGAATTGAAATGCCACGTTTAGCAGCATATTCACCCTCGGTAAATGGAACAAATGCAGTATCCTTCTGCATATGGCCTGTGTGACGATGATGCCGTGCATGTGTGATTTTCCAGGAAAAGTAAGGGACAAGAAGAATCGAATGTATGGCCCAGCCGATCATGTCATTGAGCCAGGGAAACACGGAAAATGCACCGTGACCACATTCATGGGCAATTATCCACAGCCCAGTACCCACACATCCTTGAATGAAGCTGTACACTGCCCAGCTAATTGCCCGTGTCCATGCGTAATGAAGGCAGTGAATATGCAAAGCACAGTATATGAGAATAGCAGCATATGCGATATCACGGCCAAGGTAAGCAAAAGAAACGAAGACAGAAGGCTGCAAGCAACGTTTGGGAATCGCACTTTTCAGTTGTTGTAGACTGAGTTCCTTTTGAGAAAGTGACCGAGGCACATGGGACTAAATATTGTATGAGACTGACGAATAAAAGTGAATCTTCTGAGTGAATCAAGAGACATTACCTGGTACATCCAGTCTCCCATACTTCTCCAGCGAGTTGAGTACCACATTCTGAGCGAACTCCAAGGATAGATAAACCAATTAAGCTCGGTTTTTGGATCGATATACCACTGGTTAAACTTAGTGCGAATGTTTCGATTATGGCACCAGATCGGGAGGTGGATTTCTCACACTTCGGCACATATCTGTCAAGATGGTTGTTCTCAACGCGGTCCTCAATTCGTTATTGAAACGTCCTTCACTCGTTTGCTTCACCTCGACGGTCGATGCATTGTTCCAGAGGACTGGTTTAATAGCACGGATGACCAGGTCAACGTAGCTAAATTAGCATTAGCATCCTTGAGTGGTACTGCCGTTAAAAAAAAAAACTTATGTCATGCCTTTCAGAAGCGAAGACAGTTGATGTATGTCCCCGGCCAGAGTTGGGCCCCAATATGTAAAAGAAATTGGGAAATCCGGACATAGCAACAGTGTTGAAGGCTCGCATAGAGCCAGACTGTTCCCAGTGTTCATGTCGAGAGTACCCATTTCGACCTCGAAGGTCAACATCATGTTGTGTCGGGGAGAATCCGGTAGCCAGGATCTAGAATTTCGGGACGGCACTATCAGAAATAATGGCAGGAGGAATGGCAAGGGATATACATACAATGACATCCGCTGGATGTATCTCCCCAGACTTTGTCAGTATGGACTGTTCCAGAAGAGAAACAACCGTGTCACTGGTTAGATGAACATTGGACTTATGCAAACAAGCGAGATAGCCGTCGTTATCAAAGACTCTGCGCTAGAGTAGGTTTTAGTTTCATTGCTGGCTGTATAAAGTGCATTGCACAAAGGGTAATTTACCTTGCACCCAAACTCATAATTGGGAAATAGGAGGGGCCAGTATTTTCCTATCAGTGACAAGAAGATCAGTTTACTTGGTAACCACCAAACTATACGGTTTGGGTCCGGCGTGATTGTCTTACTCGGCGCGTGGTCAGTGACATAGCGCTGGGCTTTCGTGGTTGCACCCTTTCTCATCTTTGCCCCGAGCCAAGTGAGGTCAAACAACAAGATCGATGACTCGAGATAGAGGAAAATGAGAGTTCGGAAAAGTCGAAGGCTTCCTGGTATTTTGCGAAAAATGGCTTTCCAGAACGGGCTGACCGCGGCGTTCTGGCTGGGCATGTAGTACTGCGGTGTCTATGCCACCGGTCAGCATGGAGGGTTAAGTTGCAGACAGATATTTGTGAACAAACCCGGATGAATTGGATGATCGTCTTAGCTTCCTTAGCAATCTCTGGGATCACTTGAGTTGCCGAAGCTAGGAATATGGTTAGCAAGGAGCATCTTATTGCGGTGCTAATGAGGGAATTAGAGTGAGGGAGGGAAATACAGCCATTGCCGATGACAATCACATTCTTCTGCGCGCATGATATATCAGGATCCCATTTCGCAGTGTGGACAATTTCTCCCTTGAAATTGTCAATGCCAGGGATAGTGCATTCGTTCGGATTCGACAGCCCTCCAACAGCGGAGATCAGAATTTTGCACTGATGGGTAAAAGTCCGGCCGGTTTTTGACGTTTCTTTCAGTCTGACTGACCAGCAGGCTTCATCGTCCTGCCAGGACGCGCCAAGCCACTCCGTATTACCAATAAAATGTTCTGTCACATTGAACTGCTTCGCCACATCGTTCATGTATTGCAATATTTCCGTTTGTTTAGGGAAGAATTGCGAGAAGTCAGGGTTTGGGGCAAATGACAAACTGTAGAAAGCGGCCGGTATGTCGACTCCGCAGCCTGGATCTGCTCTTTTCCTCAGTTACCAGTAGATAAAACTTAACACAGATAATAGAGCATGAACGCACATCTGTTGGTATACCAAGTACCCCCAAGTCTAGGTACTCGGTCATAAATTACCAAATCATGGCAATTCAGTTGTCGTTTAAGCTGACATGCCATGGCCAATCCGGAAAATCCCGCCCCTATGATAATCACCTGGGTGAAAGGCGAGCCACACGATCGTGAAGTCATGCTTGCTGGGTATAGAGTCCTTGGACAGCGATATATAATACGATGCGGAAAGACTAGTGGGTGATGAGGTTGTAATTATAATAACATCCCTGGCTCTATAGTTCCCTTTTCATCTTGTAGTCCACCGATCCAAAAGCTGCATCCTAGGCTTTTGCTGACGTATTCTTGGCCTGCAATCCAGTTCAGTTCGCAGCGTCTCCATGAATTATTGCATCACATTCCCTTCAGCCGTTCAGTAAATCATAGCGGTGAGTGAAACCGGAAATATTCGCCGTCAATCAGGAGAATCGTCCCAACTGCGTCCATCAGGAAGAGGATGGACTGATCACGACTTGTGTAACGACCGCTTGCAGATCGGACTGATGATCAAGAAATGCGACCAAGAAAAAAATGGATAGATAACTACTCGGGCGTTGTCCGAGTGAAAGTATATTAAAGACCATATCGTGGTTCCGCGACTTTTGTTTATTTCTCTCTATAGCTACGACGCTTTGATATATCCCATAAGAATGCTGTAAAATACCTCCTCCAAACCGATACGAGAAATGAGGTTACGACGAAGCGCCGAATACTGAATGAAGGCCTGCTAGTCAAATCGACCGCATAGAGTAGACAGAATTACTCGACTTGAATTGTTTGTGTGTATAAATGTGTCTTGGTTTATATGGGATTCTGGGGGCATTCATCCTTGAACGAGCGGCAATCCCCTCAACAGTAGTACACCCCTCATGACTAGCCTCAATCGGTGTTCTTTCATGAAGATCTCTTGAACTCCATGGTGATTGTATGCCGATCTAAGGTCTATCTAGGAACTCATTAAGCAGCCTGAAGACCTACTGTACAGACTGACTAAGTAGGGCCTGATAAGGATCGTCTTTGTTCCATAGTGAATAGAGTATTTGACAATCAACGAAGACGATCTGATCAGCATACGGGAGATATGGGATAGGCGATACTGAATGATCCGTAAGCTGCTAGAAATAGTGACGTTGAAAGCAATCTTTGCGCTTTCTGAGCCCAGTGATTAGCTCAGAGTGACCTGAAGAGAATGTCTTCAAGTTGTAAGGAGAAACCTGTGACTACAGTTTCATCCGAATCAGTCATTCTTCAAACACAAACTTTGGGATCCCAAAAAACAGTGTTACTGCACCAAGATGTAGACAGGAAAGTTCTTTTATCTAGGAAGGGAAACTTTCGGCACATCTTCCGGAATATCATCTGTCAAACTCGCGATGTCTCATTCGTTATTTTCCCCTTTCTGAGGTGTCGTCACTGCCGCTGCGGCTTTACCTTTTCCTTCTTGCCACTTTTTTTGATAGCTCCACAACAGAATTTCTCTCTTCATATACATTGGCCACATGTATGCTGCCTTACTTCGCCTGCCTAGAAAGGGTCAATGCTGTCAAACCTAGTTGACCATGAAGTTAATTTTAGTGGGGCTCGGCTTCACTTTAGGCAAGATTGACGAGGCGCCGGTGGAAAGCCGTGATAATGCGATAGGGGAGAAGTATTTTTCCGATGCAGGCCTCATCTGGGGTTACACTAGCAGATGCACGCGTCCGAACTCACAAGTTTTCCAGAATGTGGCTTTCAGTCAGTTCAGACATATTTAGCCCTGGGGAGTGATTTGTATATAGCTACATCCTGTCCGCAGCATTTCTGCATACTTAGAGGTTGACGTAAGGATCCTGCGATTTTCGCGTTGGCACACATTCCCAAATGTACATAAGCAAACCTAGAAAGATCAGCCCTTCACGCAGCCGGTTGAACATGGTTGTCAGAACTGCGTCTTTCCAAAAACGGGAATGGAGGTTCCGGATGGTGGGTGTCACAACAGCTAATGACGAAACCAGGCAGGTTTTCTGAAGATCAACTGTCGGTGAAGTAATTGATCAGCTGCACGGATGTAGAATGAGTAAATTTGATCGAGAATTTGCTGGACCGTCTTCTTTTCTTGGTTGCCTTGACGGAGACTACATAGTGTTTTAATTCATTCAGCTGAAGGACAATATCCTCCCTATCTCTACAAGATTTCTTCGGTCTTGCCAGGATGTCTACAAGAATCTCTTCAAAACATACTCTGCAGTATCTCTTCCTCGCCGCTGGCGGATTCCTCTTTTTCCGGGCTCAACTAAGTGCGACGTACCTTCTACTCGTTCTGTTTCTTGCCATTATCCTTTTCTTTGGATATATGGCCAACTGGTTGTTACTGGCTGCATATACTAGGAGAGAATTGACACTGCTCAGTTCTGATGAAGGGAAGGAGTTCTTAGGGGAGCCCCTACTCTTCCCTTCGCGGCTTTCTCATGCACGTCGCTTCCCAGAGAGCGAAAGGTATAACTATTGGTACGATTACTTCATGGTTGGCATCCCAGTTGGTCTTCAGGGTCGTATCGGCATTCTATTATCCATCGACAACTTACCTGCGCACGAGGGATTCAGAGAAAAATGTTGGTTCACCATTGATCCAAAGTATTACTTGGACCGGGGAAGTGGTGATCGCTCTCTACGAGAGAAACTGGATATGTTTCTGAAGTCGCAGGTACATTATATATATTTATCATGCTACAAAGAGAAAATGGTCTAATCTTTTTGTAGGGCCTGCAAGCTCAAGAGTTCCCTCACGCATACCTGTTCAGCGTTCCACGTTTTCTGTGGTGGCAGAAGAGTGCAATCAGCTACTGGTATCTCTATTCGCCCTCAAGGGAGCTGACTGCCATGATCATGGAGATCAACAACTCCTTCTACGAGAAGAGAAATGTCTTTTTTCGGCTAAACGGTGATGACCACGTTCTTGACGCGTCGGAGAGTACAGAAGAAAAAGTGTACAATGTCACTACAAAAGGGGGCCATGAGCTACACGAGCTACATTTTATCTCCTCGAAGCCAAGATCGAAACACTATAAGGGCTCTTGGGAGAAATTGATATTTGCGTCCCCGTTTGAGAAGGTGGAAGGGTCCATGGCTGCTAGTTTCGTGGATCCCCTTCAACCAGAGCCAAATCCCAAAGGCCCTCTACAGTCAAACCTGAGCTCATTGACTCCTGATGGTAAAGTGAAAGTGACAAGCCGTCTCTCTTCCTGGGATCAACCAGTGAGTCCCCTATCGGGACCTTCCTGGGTCATCGCGAAGATGCTTCTTCGCTGGACGCATGTTGGCGTCCTTTCCGCTTTTCGAATTGTCAAGGAAGCCCTACGTATCCGATTTCGAGGTAATCTTCAATACCTCCAGAGACCAGAAGTTCGGCGAGGAAGTACCCCTCGGAAGGAAACAGAAGTTGAGAGGTATGATTCTTCTTTTCATACTAGGTGACAAAAATTTCTGACTGATGGCTCTCTACAGGGTTCTTGAACAAGTGTTTCGAGAGTACCTATGTCAGCTCAGCTCTCACCATCCCTCCCCCTTGGCTGTCGTTTACACTCCCCCAAAGTCTCTACACTTTGATCTTATTCATTTCCATTCTCCTGTCCCAGCATCGTCCTCTTCCAGACCGACATTGACCATACAGCCCCTTACTCCTCGCTTCTATACCAGCATAACACATTACGATGACGCCTATGCTGGTTTTACCACCACGACGACATCTTTTCCCACAAACTCTGACCACTCCTCATGTCAGCTGTGGGTATCCGACCAACCTCTCATGACTGGCTTATTAGATTCTGCGGGGCTGTCTCTTGCTCAGAATGTAAAATTTCCTGTCGAACGCCGAAGGCGCCCTTGAGCTGTTTCAGATGCGCAAAATGATAATCGCGTGGCTCAGAAAACGACAGTCGGACAACGACGCTTTCTTGGACCGCTTCACCTACCAGAATCTTCCTCCATCGACACAGAGTGCCTACCAGAAAGCTATAATTCATCATCTCCTGGCTCAGAAGTTACCGGTGGAGTCTCAAGCCATCGTTCTATTGTGTTACATTGTGACAACAATGACTGTGATTTATATATTGCTTCACGCGCTACGTCTCTTTCTGTATTGTGAATTCGGCATTCAGATCGATGAACTATTTAGTCCACGGATGGCAGCGCTCTTGTATGGTGGCTGGGCAATGTACACCAAGTACATCGGGAAGTACTATTTGAACCCTTTCGGATGGGGGGAAGGGCTTTGAGGAAGATGATAACGATGAATGATCGTTCAATCACTAGTAACACGATTTCCACGACTAGTTCATCGGTCTAACGCCGAGCTAAGACCATCTAGTTTACGCTAGTAATTGCGGTGCTGCTGAGAGATCCGGTAGAAGGATTGGCCCGTAAAATTTTTCGGTGCCTTAGCAAACCACCTAGCCCTTCTTGAAGCGCCCCGGCTTCTGAGTGCCAACCATGACAATCCTATACCTTTCCACGGGCTCTGCGGAGGACCTGCAGCTGCCTCTGGGATCTGTACTTGAGCTTCCAGGAGCAGCAAAGCTCCTAGGGTTGGACTGAGATGCTCCTGGTATGTAAAGTGGCCAATTTCCTCCTAAGGACTATTATCATGGTTCCTAGAAGACCAGACGCCGGTTCTAGCAGCACGCACCTCATGGACGTCGTTGATTCCCTGTCTCCTTTGATCGCTAAGGCTCCTAAGGATTCCGTTATAGAGAGGAACTAGATCCTCGATATATATCGGCGTCTTTTCTTTTTCTTCAGTATCTAATCCCGTAAGATCACGCGACCTGGATGGTCCTGAGGGTATTTAGATAGCCCTCAAGGGGTCAGAGCTTCTCTCCTTCCCCGTCCGTCTCTCAACAAATAAATCCATCATTTATGCTTGTTTCTTTCCTCTATCAAGATAAATGCTTTCGAAGCGAGAGACCTTTATACCGGCCGTTTAGGGTGAGGGCAAGTATCGAGTTAGTTTGCCATATATTTAAGGGTATTTGTGCTAATAATCTTAAGGGATTTAAATCAAAGGAAATTTAGACTTGCGACTAAAACTTTCTACCAATAATGGCATCCCGGTTTAAGGAACCGCCGCTATTTAGTCCCGAAGTTTCAACCCTACTTGCTCCCACCAGGCCCCCACCGGTACCTTACAACTAGTAATCCACTCAATTATGTTAGTAATGGCGTCACCCGGGTATTGAGAAGATACTGTGGCATCCTTTAGCCAGGTAAGAGCATGGCTGGATGTGGATTAATAATCAAGGTATCATTTATATACCACCAAGTCCAAGTTGTGAGATATATACATTAGTCTGCATTTTAATTCTTCCATTTGTCCTCCGACATCCTTAACTTCGACTTTACGGTAACCAAAAGAGACATGAAAGAGGTTATCAATTTGGCAGGGCCGAGTGTGAAGCTCGTGGACAGTGCAATCCCTAGGCTAAACGATGACCAAGTGCTTATCAAAGTGGTCGTGTCCGGGTCTAATCCAAAGGATTGGAAGGTCCCAGATGTCGCTGCTTCTGGAAAAAGCAATCTAGAGATGATGCTTAAAGCCAAGAAGGAGTTGAACCAGGGAGACGATATTGCTGGGGTTGTTGAGAAAGTCGGATCCAACCTGGTTGAATTCAAAGTGAGTCGTCTACTTTCGCTTATATTGCCTAAGCTTATAAATCGTTAAGCCAGGCGATCGCGTTGCAGCCTTTCACGAAATGTGCACACCTGGTGGCTCTTATGCTGAGTACGCCATTGCATGGAGTCATACAACTTTCCATTTGCCAACGCAAACTTCATTCGAAGACGAGTTTAAGACCAATATTATTGAGTCCGTCTAAATCTGATCAAAATTGATAGAAGCCACAATCACACTCGCTGCCTTCACTGCAGCTATTTCCTTATACACGCACCTTCGCTTCCCACCCCCGTGGACACCTGCAGCGGAACCGATCCCTTTCATCGTTTATGGTGCAATCACAGCTGTTGGCTCATTCGCTATTAAATTGGCATGCAATAGTAATATCCACCCTATCATCGCTATTGCAGGAAAAGATTCGCATTATGTTGGGGGCTTGCTCGATCCAAGCCAAGGAGATATCGTGATCGACTATCGTGAAGGTATAGAGACAACGGTCAAGAAGATCAAAGGAGGTATTGGACTAGCCGGCCACTCTAATGTGCTGCATGCACTCGACGCTGTTATCATTCCGCAAAGCGCCGAGGTCTTAAAGCAATCGGTCGCTCCGAGTGGCCAGATTGATTTTACGCTGCCTAACGACCTAGACGTCTCACCTGCGATCAAATCGATCACGTCAGTGGGATCGGTGCACAAACAACATGAGTTTGAGAACAACGAGGAACTGGGTTTCATTTTCTCCCGGTATTTTACAAGAGCATTGAGCAATTGCACTTTCTCGGGCCATCCCTTCGAAGTTAGGTCGCGGCCTAGGTGTTGAAGAGGCTTTAAGAGACTTGAAAGCCGGAAAAGCAAGCGCTACGAAGTATGTTTTTCGTATTGCGGATACACCAGGGATTGTCTAGTGCTTGTTATGCTCAAAGTTTGATTATCACGCGTTTTAGAGCATTATTTAGCGGCCACTAAGATGTATTTCTTGAGTTCAATTTTCGTTAAAGAAACTGAACTTCGAATTGTCTTTACAAATCTTAGGGCGCTAGAGGAGAAAGTGCACCAGGTCATTTCCGACATACGAATGTTGAAATTGAAGAATAACGAAAATCTGATGTTATATTCTGCGGAGTACAGCAAGCTCTTAATTATTGAACTAAGGAGGAGCCGTAAAACCTTCGCCATTCCACAGGTTTTTGTAGGGCAAGAGACCGGTAGGCTACATAAAATGAGAGAGTAGAATCTTGATTTGTTTTGTCGGGAAACTCTGACTAAAGGTAAGGTATTTAGTTCATCGGGTTTGCCGAGTGAATTGGTCGCACCTCTAGTGAATTGGTCGCACCTCTAGTGAATTGGTCGCACCTCTAGTGAGATGGCCCAGCCATTTACGTGATGTATAGATAGAGGTCCATTGAGAAATACCCATTTCCGAAGCCTAGCATCTTGGCGGTGAGGCGCAAGATAATTAGGGGAGTGCAAACTGGTGAAGCTGGTTTTGCACTTCTCTGTAGCCAGGCACGAGTTAGCAGCTCTATAGGTTGTATATCAAGTAAATAAAGGTTCTATGACGGGCAAGTTTAGGACAAATTCAGCCAACATTGTGCGCAGCCAGCAAGAGAAGAACTCGCTTTCGGCTATAGTGACGGAGTACTTGGTCGATGAAGGGTATATTTTCTGGTTGCGAAGAAAGCGTACGTGAAGGGGGCGAAGACTGAGGTCAAGGTCAATTTCGTTGTGGGTGGTATGGTGGTTGCTGGAATGTGTTGACAAAGGGGTTGAAGATAGTTGTCTGGGGTGGCCGGATGAACAGGCATTCGTAAAGCGGTCGATCTCTTGGACCTGCAATAGGGGCGACGCAATATGAGAGGCTTGCAAAAAAAGAAGTTCCAGAGTTTTGGCAAAAGAAATCAGAAGAACACCTAACTTGGCAACCGCAGCAAACTAGATAAGGAAATTCCAAGGCAAGCGAATAGGCAGCAAGGGAGTACGACCATACATAGCTAAGCCACATCGTCTTGCAACAGTCGCCTGGGCACGTACAATTCTTGTTGACTGGAACCCTTTCTCGCACTTCAATCCGTTTCAGGGCAAATATACACTGTATCTTACATGACGCGGGTGTACCTGTGTATTTTCTCTAAAGACGCGATACATATTCATGTCGCGATAGTACGTCATTCATCTTATTCTGCTTCCCCGATTTCACCGGAGTAGTCACCACTACCTAACGAGTATTTGGCCGCTATCTTAGTCCGACCGCTAATAATATTTCTCTACGTCGGAATCCCCTACGAGAATAGAAGTCATGTATTTGTTCTAAATTGGGGAGAAAGCGAAAGTAGGTAACTTCAATCATGTGACACGTGCTCGAAACTACATCCAAAATCATTTGAAAGCAGGACCTAACAAGCACTTCAGTAGCAAAATTCTTCTCCGACAATTTTCTCACTCAGAGTCCACAACTTGTCCGCATTGGAGGTGTCAGAGGCGTATTCCAGAACCTGTTGTGGATTGCAGTCATCGAGAAATGACCCCGATTGATCTATGTGAACTTGTAAGAACATTTTCTAACACTTTAACAGATAATAATATCATAGCTACCATTAAGCGCAGGGTCCAGGGCCGCAACAAGTGTAGTTGCGCAGCCCTGCTCAATGTTCTTTTCCTTCGGTATCTTCATCCCCTTACTTTCAACCATAGGTCCCACAATGGACCACGCTGCTGAATCGACTCCGGACGACAGACCCGTTGTCTGTATGACTCCCGGGTGCAATGAGTAGGACTTTACTCCCATTTTCTCTAATTTCCTGGCCAATGCAACGGCAAATAAGATATTTGCTGTCTTGGACTGTCCGTAAGCTGTCCAAGCGTTGTAAGTCTTGCCGTTGGAGAAGTTGTAATCCTCGAACATGACTGGACTGAACTGGTACATGGCACTGGATACATTTACAATCCGAGCACCGCCGCCAGAAGCTTCAAGTTTCGGAACAAGGAGGTTGGTGAGCAGGAAATGACCAATGTGGTTTGCACCCAGATGACTTTCCACGTTTTCAGGAGTCAAAGAAAACTTGGCACCCATGATGCCTGCGTTATTAATGAGGACGTCGATCTTGGAGATAGACGAATTGATCTCTGCCGCCGCAACTCGCACCGATGCGCAGGACATGAGGTCAATTTTAACAAATCGTACAATGGTAGAGGGGCTGGTTTCTCTGATCGCCTTCATGACTAGGGAGGCTTTGTTTTCTGAACGCCCGAGAAGAACAATCTCAGCAGGATTGGCAGCAGCAAGGAGAAGGGCTATGTGGCCCCCAGCCCTCCATGGCTGGCTCCGGTGATCACGACTATTAAATTGTCAGCCAAATTGAGTTCACCAAAAGCTCGTTGCCCTTACAGAAGGACTCCGTATATTCGTAGGAACTTATACTCACATGTTTTCCCAAAGACTCGTTCTGATAATTTAGCGACTACTTCAGACCCGGTGGTCGAGAAATCGAAAGAGGCCATTCTCAAGTGCGCTCGTATTGCACAGCCAAGCTGAATGGAAAAGACAAGCTATCAAATATAGTATATTGATACCAGTTTGGCAGCCCAGACTTGCCCTCGCGACTCAGATATATATGTTCTATTCCGTCCACGTCGCTTTGTAATAATTATGGCCCAATCCAATGATGATAGTTGCACAAAATAATCACTACCATCGTCGGATCACTGATCTATCCGGCTCCCGAGTCCACTGACGTTCTCGATTTCTTTGACAAGGCCCCACATAAAAGCCAAAGCGAATGAAATTTGCAGGATATGATGCGAATTTGATTTTTTATTTGTTTCCCTCGTCTCCACAGGTCTAATTGAGTTCCACCAGCAAATTTATGTACAAGCAGAGTGCCAGTGGGATAGCGACGGGAGACCGGTGGGAGCCGGATGGCGGGTTTGTAATCCCCTTCTGAGTAAATTACTAGAGCAAAACTCTAGCACTCATAGAATTACAAATTTTAGAATGGTGATTGAAAGGCATTGGTCAGACAACCACCCCCTCCGCTAGTCATTAGGTTACGTGTAGTTCCGGGTACCCTGACAAACCCCAAGCATCGAACAAGAGATTATTTCCACCTCCTAGATGAGCTTGTAAGCAGAAAATTGCGGGAACTCCACTACTTTTCGAGTCCTCTGACCGCGTCATGCCACGCGAATCAGAGCATCGACTCTCCTGCTCTCCTGGTTCTCGTCCCGATTTACAGAAAAATAATCACTTTTCGCGGCTACAGGCTATTTGAATAGTTTCGTGGAACCTACAGAGCCCCGTAAGTTTCGACAGTTATGCAACACCTTTTAGTTTATCTAAATTAGTCACCCAGCATCCGCCGCACAAGTGAGGAGGCTGCTCCAAACTGAACAAGCATATGCACCTCCTCAGAGACCTAAACGTTGTCCGCAGCCCCAGTGGATGGCCCCTCTGTTCGACAAAAGCCGGCCGGGTGAGATCTGCCTATCCTCAGTGATGGCAAGTCAGCATTGCAAACAATTCAGAATACACGGAAAAATCTGGGACAACAGAGCTTTCATTTCTTTATGCAGGAAGCTATGAACACCAAGACCCACGGCACATCGATTCGACTACTGAGGATACGGGGACATCGCGAAATGCCCGGGAATGACAATACCGACCTGCTAGCCAAGGACGCAGCTATACGAGGAAAAACACACCCGTTTTGCCTTTTGCTATCCCGCGAGAGAGCATATATCAGGCAAGGAATCAGGCAAGGAACTCATGCCCAATGGAAAAAAAGATTGGAACCAGTCGAGGACCGGCGCCCATCTGCGTCAGATCGACAAAACACTGCCAGCCAATTACACGCGACGGCTCTACAGATCCCTACCTAGAAACCGAGCCTACTTACTAACGCAGCTGCGAACCGGGCACTGTTGGTTGTCAACATACACCAAGGCTTTTCGATACCGAGATGACGACCTGGGCCTCTGTGGCGAACGGAAAAGCGTTCATTACGTGTTGTTAGCTTGCCCGAGATTGGAATGATTAAGGAGAGAGCTCCGAAGAAAGGTTGGCGATGCGTTCAACAGCATATTTCACGCGCACGGCCAGGGTAAATGAGTTACAAACACACCCACACACATACTGTACCTGAACTGGTCGGGACTTTCCTGAATGCAAGAGCATTCGTGTCGACTCTAAATCGGAGCTTGATATGCTGAAGGTTTGGATACAGAAAATATTTTTTTATGTGTCATACATATTATTTGAGTAATCAACCCTTGCCATACAAAAGAGCCATCAATAATGCTACTGCGCGGATCGGCCGGCTGCGATGTCGGCTGACATGACAATGGTCCGAAAGCTACGGCTCATTGAAGGGCCTGGTGATGATTGCCATATAGGATAATGATCAGAACCTACATTGCACATGTAACTTGCGTCATCACCGGCATTTCCGTGGCTAAACGAAGGGGTGGTGGGAGACCGGCGGAAGAATGGTGGGATACCGGTGGGTCGGGAGAGCCCGGTTTGTAAAATTCCATCGGTATAAATCACAAAGGCAAACCTCAAGGACTCATATATTTACAAAAGAACTCTTTTCACACTCGAGAAGCAAACAAACACAAGAATGGCGGCTGCTGCGTATAATTCCAAACCCTACATACCCCTTGCTGGAGGCGCCGACGATGGTTGGTCAAAAGGTGACCAGGCGACTGCCACATGTTACTGTGGCGCGGTGCAGTTAGCCTTCGTGAGTGCTTCTAAGTATACAACCGTCTTTACTACATCCGGCTAATGTCACGAAAAATATCCAGCCAACACAAGGCCCAGGCCTAATCGACACATTCACCTGCCATTGTACGGACTGCCGGAAAATCACAGCATCTATGTTCGCGACCAACTTCGTTGTCGCGGACCTACATCTAAAGCACCTTAGAGGACAAGAAACCCTCACATCATTTACCCAGTCAAAAACTATTACCTCGGGCAAGGCAATGACAAATTGTTTCTGTTCTGTATGTGGCACGCTCATGTACCGCATCAGTGAAGTGTTCCCAGGACACAGTATTCTACGGACTGGAACAGTGGATGACTTTACCCTACATGAAACGAAATTGAAGCCTAGGATTGAGCTATATACCAAGGACCGTGTGGGATGGCTTTGTGGTGTAACTGGTATTGAGCAGGTGATGGGATCGGCTTACACTCCAAAGGATACTTGCTCTCCTGAGCTCTGAATGAATTGGTTGGGGTTTCGGTGTTCAAACGCTACAGCCCTGGTACGGTTCTATAGGCACAATTACACTCACTCGTACCTTGATGTGCTTTTGAAGGTTCGTACCATACTTTATTAGCCAGCCAACATGTAAATTAAATTTATCGTCGAGCTTTTCAATCTGATCGTACGACCTGTTACAGTGTGCTAATGATAGACTTTTGACTTCCCTGACCTCCAAACAACTCCGTATAACGTGTTTCATAACCTAAGAGAGATAAATGAATCATGAAGATGCCGCGAGGTTGGTTGATTAAGAACCAGTGGAAGCTCGAAGCACTCTAGGCAACTTTTAAGTCTTACTAAGATGGAGTAGACTATATCGGTGACGAAGGCGTGAGTATGGGCGCTAGAACGGTATCTCGTTAGTTTGTTGGGCTTGAATCAGTTTCCATAGTTTTGACACTGTGCTTTCGGAATTGAACATGATCGAAAGCCACATTAAATGCTCTTATATATCCGCAATACCAAAGCATCAGAGTGAGCGTGGCTTGCTGGCTTCTTAATTTTTGGATGGCTGTTGAACCCAGGTAAGCCAAGAGACAGAGCTGGGGGTGGGGCATGTATCGTTTGTTTCCAAGTCTCTTTCCAAATACAGCATTTCTGTTCGATCATACACTCGGGCTAAGAAGCTTGCTTCAAATTGGCGTCTTGAACTCCGGACAGGAGGGGGGCCCGCTGCAGCACCTGCAAAAAAAAAAAAGAAAAGGTGGGGGAGTCGAGTTGTCGAAGAACGTGATTACTGAGACCTTCTTGGGATGGAAATCCAGAGTGAGATCCAGTGGGATGTCAATAAAGAGCTCTCCATACACTTTCCATGTAAAGGATCTGAATGATTGCATTAGTCTGTTAATGGTGGGTTAGATCTTTTACCATTACTGTTGAGAACTAAAATCCCACGTCTCTATGACTCAAGAGGCCCTGCGGCGAACAATGCCATACTTACAGGCTCTGCGAGGTACTGGAAAGTTCGCCGCAAGACATGTATGTATTAACTGAGGTAAGCCTTGAGCTTTCGCAGACTGATCACTATATAAAGACGGCGGAGGTACTTTATCACCCGGAGGAACAGTACTACGTCGGTAATCCATATATCTGGAATAAGAGATCTGCAGGCCTTGGCTTGATCTAAGTCGAAAAAAATGCATTATGAGCGCGTTCGTTTGCTGCTATATTCGTTAAATATAGATTGTATTTAGTGCTGACTTTCATGTCCTACAGTCCCCCAACGGCCTTAATACAGTACTTTCGAGTTACTGAAATTTTAAGAATGCTACCAGTATATTATTGAAGACGACCAAGAATGTATTGGTAGTTGCTGGAGTATGGTAAATCAGACGTACCATACTGGAGAAGTCACAGATTGCTTCGACTGGCTTAGATCTGTGTCTGTCTAGAAGATTGAACATTCCACTGGCTCATTCCACCTAGATTTTCCGATGGCCACATAAGCATCTTGCTTAATTCTGGTGCCTCGAAGAATGAAGCCTCTAGCAAAGATCGGGAGCCGCCGCTAGTCTGTAGTATCCTTTCTCGCGACTTTCTCAAGGATTTTAGAATAACGTCAGCGGACAGTCTACTTGTCGGTCAAATTGGAAGTGCAGTATATGATAACGTACTCGTCTCATAGGCAACATCAGAATATCCTGTGGCTTGTACCTCGGCTCGAATACCATTAAGACGACGCCTAAGAGCGTCCTGTGAGGAGACCAACTTGCTCCTTATTGGGACATTATCTGGCGACCTAATTCGATATTATTATGAAGTTGAAGGGCTATGTATGCAAGATAGATGATGAAGAGACAACACACCAGACTATAAGAAGGACCTTGTTCCTTTTACCCTCTGTGGAGCCAATTTCGTACTGGAAGTCTTTGACAGATACATGTATCCGGCTTTTGCCCCAGTAATACATTCCATAATCTCAATAATTAGGAATCATAATAAGGGGATGAGAGTTCGAGGGTCGGGATCCGCAGAATTACCAACGGCCTCCCGCCGCCAGTCAGCATCCCAGTGAGCTGCGAATTTATGAGTGCTCGTGCTTTGCCTTGGTAATTTATTCCGAATGGAAATTATCTGCGATCCGACTCCCACCGGTATCCCACCGGCTTCCCACTATCAGCACTCCGCTCAGCCGACTTTCGGGTGCTACAATCTATACGAGCCCCAACTGTCTTTGCCTTAGTTAACACTTACCGGAGATTAATAATGCTTATCAATGAATAACTATAGGAGGCAGGTTGGTAAGTGAAAAAGGCTTCGAAACGATTATTAATCTGACACCTAATCATCCTGCGCTTGGCAGGCTTCTCCGAAGACTCGCAGATAAAAATAGAAGAGACAGGCAACATATTAATAGGGCAGATGGACTTACGTATAAACTGGCATTCGAAGACGATATATAAAGAGCAACTTTACTTGTTTTGACTTGGTCAGTACATAAGATCCTTCTCCCCCCTTTATCCAAGCTTAACAGCAACTACATAGTCCACTCAAATCAAATGACAAGCTCAATCCCTAGTAAGTGCCGTGCTGTTATCATCAAACAAGCCGGCGCGCCCTGGACCATCAAAGAAGTTTCCGTTGTGAAGCCAAAAGATGGCGAGATCTTAATCAAGGTGCACGCCTGCGGCGTCTGCCATTCGGATAGTTTTATGCAGCAAGGAGCTTTTGGTCCTCTGTAAGCACCTCGACCTACCATCTCATACTTATAAAGGCATTTGTTCTCACATTGTTACAGGGCATCTTTCCCTCGTATTCCTGGCCATGAAGTCATTGGTACCATCGTTGCTGTTGGCCAGGGCGTGAAAAAGTGGAAGGTCGGTGACAGAGTTGGCGGACCATGGCATGGTGCCCACGACGGTCTCTGCAAGGCTTGCAACCATGGATTGTTTCAGATGTGTGATAATTCGCTTTTCAACGGTGTTTCCAGGGACGGTGGATGTAAGTGCACCCACAAACCATAAGAAATTGCTACTGCGAACGAGCTGACAGCATGCGTAGACGCAGAGTACTGCACCCTCCGCACAGAAGCCGCTGTCCGCATCCCTCCCCAAGCTGATCCTGCTGAGTACGCGCCGCTTCTATGCGCTGGTGTCACCGTGTTCAATGGCATTCGACATATGAACATCACGCCCGGGGATACTATTGCGATCCAGGGGCTTGGTGGACTGGGGCATTTGGCTGTCCAGTATGCGCGCAAGATGGGATATCGCACTGTGGCGCTGTCGAGTAGCGATAGCAAGAGGGATTTCGCAATGCAACTGGGAGCGAACGATTACATTAATACCAGTAAGGATAATGCTGCTGAGGCTTTGCAGAGGATGGGAGGTGCCAGCTGTATTGTCGTCACGGCTCCTAATCCCGAGATCATGGGTCCTTTGGTCAACGGGCTAGCTCCGATGGGCAAGTTGTTGCTTCTTGCTGGTAAGTCTTTCTCTGGCTCCTGCCTTTGGACATTGTACTCACGATACCTAGCTGTTGGCGATGTCCCGATCAACACCGCTGCTCTTATTGCAAAGGGTTTGTCGGTCTGCGGCTGGCCGGCTGGACATAGTCTCGATTGCGAAGAGGCTATTGACTTCGCGGAGAAGCAGGGCGTCAGGTGCATTGTGGAGAAGTTCCCACTTGATAAGGTTGAGGATGCTGTGAAGCGCATGGAAAGTGGGAACGTAAGATTCAGAAGTGTTATTGTCATGGAGTAGGGAAGAGTATCTAGTAGTTTCGAGGGGCTGTTGGAGGCTAACCTAGTGCTGATGTGATAAGTCTTAAGATGATAACGTCCTGTTGACCTTAAGAGGATGTAATTCACTACTAGAAGCCATGAAGTTTAGTGAATACTCACCGCTTCAGCTTTTTTGGGCTGCTCATGCCACGAACTTGCCTGAAAGAGGCTACAGTAGCCAAAGCAAGGTACTGCAAGTTGAGTCATATATGTACTCGCCTGGTACCATTCCAATGTCCTGCAGATTCCGGACTTTCTTTTCCCACAATAAGGTTCATTTTTCGTCAATGACAGATGAATATGGCAAGTAAGGAAAAGAAGAATGAAGATACCTCGATGGTAGGACGGTGTACTCCATAACAGCCGGTCATTGCACGGGAGCCAAACTGAAATTGGAAACTTGGTTCAACAGGCCATATACCTTCATTCTAAATCAGGATGCTACTACTTCCGAGAAGATTCATTTTAATGTTAATCAGTATTAGAATTTCTGAATTATTAACTGAAACTAATAATGACATACTTTTAGCTGTTTTAAGAAAATTTTAAAATCAACACATGTGTAGCTTCTTTTAGAAATATAAAAGAAGTCAACTACGAAAAATGACTTAAAAAGAAACCAAAAAAATTTTCAAGTCATTATTGAAAAGTTGTTCGAGCAGTCGAATCTGCATAGTAGTATTTACAATGAGTTAAATAGGATATTTAGTAAGGAGGTTTGAGATGGCCGGTAATTTGGCCGCGATTATTATGTTGTATGCTGTTACTGCCCTTCCGGATAAGCCTTTACATCATGATTTCTAGGTTTTGAGGATCTTTGGGGAGTCGATTAGTGGTTTGATAAGTCTCTTACTAGTGGTCTGTCTACGGTTAAGATTTGCTAACGCGGATAGACTGAGTCGATCACGAAATATTTTAAGCGGTTCCGTAATAGAGCTTTACTATGATTGCACTAAAGATAGCAAGACTATAACTGCTACTTAGCGAGATTACTGTGAACGCTAAGTTACGAAACGGAATTGATCAAATTGTGATAGTTCTGCATAGAAATAAATCGATGCCAGCCATTTCTCACAGCAATGTTTTAGAGAGATTGGAATTCACAAGCGGCCATCTATGCCGAAGTTAGTACTTTAGTAATCACAATTTCAATCAAGCTAAAATGCGGAAGACAGAATCCTTCATATAAATGTACCGTACCACCACCAATATACCTGACTTTGCCACTTTTGACAACATCATTTAGTGCCTTCTTGATTTATTCGTGGGGAGTTTCGCGGTCAAGGCGGTGGATTTAGAGGACATCAATATATGTGCGCGATCTCTCAATGCTAGCATCGACAGCATCAAATATATGCTTGCGAGAGTGTCCGACCCGGTTGACCCAGTCACCATAATTGCGTCCACAGAAGAGAATTGGAAGCATTTTGCCGTTATTGTCCACGCCAAAATAACATTTGGTCATGATAACTACGAGATGGCGAGGGATCGAGTATTTCTTCAACGCCTTGCCCACGATTTCCTCGGATACACCGTGAGAATAGATATCGGCCTTTGAATCCGATGTCAGTTTCTCTTTTCCAATTTGATTACCAACCTTTGCCCCTGGCATGTTGATATACATACCGTATCAAAAGTGTTTATACCGCCCTTGTATGCGTGTTTAATAAGGGAAAGTGCCTCGTCTTCCTCAAGAACCCGCTCTTGCCACTTTTTGGGACCAAAAGACATGGCACCGACGTTAATTTTGGAGATCCTGGGGCCAGAATTTCCAAGACTTGGATAGTGCCTATTCGCAAAACCGTACGGACCAGTTGCCGTTGCAAGAAAAGAGGGATGGATTACCGGACATATTCCATGTTGTTCTTAGCAGCCATGTTCGAATATCCAAGACCGGACACAGGTCTTGAAGAAACAGTAATCTGCTTGCAGTCGGAAAGGTACCACTGAGAAGACTCTTGTTAATTATGAGATGCGTCTTGAGAACACAGACTGTAATATCACACTTGCTTTCTTTTTATAGTTAAATGATAGCATCATTACTATTCGGGAAGCATCGACCCCAGGCGATTATTACAAACAAATCCATAAGTTTAACCCAAGTTCCTTGTGAAGCACTTGAACAGGTTCAGTCCGTGGAAGGGATCAACGACGGACACGATCAGCGCTTTGGGTCCCACTCCTTGGATTACAAACAAATCTCGACGGCTATGTACAGTCTCTGTCCTTGATATAGTCAATGATGTATAATGATTACATACGTAAATAATATCGGAGAATCGGGTGTGGTTCTACATCGGTGCCGAGTGACCCTGGTGGATTCAATCTGATAGAGCCCCACATAAACCTTGGAGGCTTAAATTAACCAATAGATGCGAGGGAACCCCCGATTACTCAGCGGGTTGACAAGCCCTTGGCCCCACTTAGGAAAAATTCCTCCGGTTTGTTTGCCGTAGAGCATATTACTAGCCATTACTAGGGCAGAACCGAGGTTAACTGCAGGCGAAAGTATATTTTAGAATAAAATTTCATCATTTCCGCACGCTCAAGGAAATACGGATGTTCCTAGTGATTCACATGCCTTGGGTTGATAGTGCTTATCCATTAAGCAAAATAGTAAAGGTCCACTATTGACCAAATTGCTGCATTAGACATGTACGTTTCTGACTCATAGCCTCGCGTGTAGAATTTCTGGCATTGAAGTGGCCAATTGAGAAAGTATATAGCAAGGCATCCATACCCTTTCATGTCCTAGCCAATACTACGAACCATTATCCTTCAGTCTTTTGTAACTTAACTGCACACCGACATAATGGAGGCAATCAAACGTGCATTTACCAGGTGCAAAGAGAAAAGTCGCGCAGCTTTGGTCACATACGTGACAGCTGGATACCCTACCGCCCATGGAACACCGGACATTATGTTGGCCCTGGAAGCCGGTGGTGCAGGTAAGAAGGGAAACCTCATCATAGGGTGCATCGTTTGAAGTTGAGACTGAAAAATTAGATATCATCGAGCTCGGCATCCCGTTTACTGATCCACTTACGGACGGTGTTGTCATTCAACGATCCAACGCGAAAGCCCTCGAGAATAATGTCGATATTTCATCGATGCTGCGAATGGTAAAAGAGGCACGGGAGCGTGGCTTGAATGTACCTGTGCTTTTGATGGGCTATTATAACCCTGTTTTGGCATACGGGGAACACAAGTTATTGCTTGATAGCAAGAAGGCTGGGGTGAATGGGTTCATTATTGTTGACCTTCCGCCGGAAGATGCCTTGCGCTTTCGTGAGTCGTGCAAGACAGAAGGGTAAATGCTTCTTCTTTGGTTTGCAATTGCGTGAATTCCAATACGTCGGTGCTAACTTCAAGATAGTCTTTCCTATATTCCGTTAATCGCACCTTCGACAACGCCTGATCGGATGGACATGTTGTGCAGCATTGCGAATTCGTTTATCTATGTTGTCTCCCGCATGGGTGTTACTGGCGCAACCAAAACACTGGCGGGAAATTTGGGTGAACTACTTGGTCGCGTGCATGCTCGGACTGGAAATCGCATTCCCGCGGTTGTGGGATTCGGTATCAGTACCCATGAGCAATTTGCTGATGTGGCTCAGATTGCTCAAGGCGTGGTTATTGGGAGCAAGATTATATCCCTCATTGGAGAAGCCGCACCAGGAACCGAGCCGCAGGTAGTCAGGGAATATTGTCTGCAAGTGGCAGGTCGAACCCAGGACCAAATTGTCGTTTCTTCCGTGGCAGATATTGCAACCACCAGCAAAGTAACTACTCCAGATAACAGCACCAAAAAAGCTGATGCGAGCGCAAGCTCTCGCTCAACCGACACCCACACTCGCTTTGGAAAATTCGGAGGCCAGTATGTCCCAGAAGTTTTGATGGAGTGTTTGAACGAACTGGAGGGCGGATTCCGGAAAGCAAGCGCTGATCCAGCCTTCTGGAAAGAGGTTCGGTCGTACGCTGCGTATGCAAATCGGCCATCATCGTTGCACCTTGCACCGCGACTGACCAAGCATGCGGGTGGTGCACGCATCTGGCTAAAACGTGAGGATCTTAACCACACTGGTAGCCACAAGATCAACAACGCATTGGGTCAGATTTTGCTTGCCAGAAGACTTGGCAAAAAAGCAATTATTGCAGAGACAGGCGCCGGTCAACATGGAGTAGCTACTGCAACTCTCTGCGCCCGCTTCGGGATGAAGTGTACAATATTCATGGGAGCAGAAGATACCAAACGTCAGGCCCTTAACGTATTCCGTATGCGACTTCTTGGTGCAAACGTGATCGCAGTTCCTGGAAATCACGTCGGTGAGGACGGTTCTTTTACTGGCGGTACACTCCTGGATGCTGTCAATGAAGCATTCCGTACCTGGGTAACGGATCTGGACTCGACACACTTTGTCATCGGTTCAGTGTTTGGTCCGCATCCATATCCAACCATTGTTCGCACTTTTCAGTCAGTCATCGGGACTGAAACGCGAGGTCAGTTCCAAGAACTGAATGAGGGACGTCTTCCTGATGCTGTTGTTGCCTGTGTGGGTGGCGGTTCGAATGCCTCTGGAATGTTCCACCCCTTCCTTGAGGACCAGTCCGTTGCCCTTGTTGGCGTGGAAGCGGGTGGCGAAAGTAATGAGGTTGGCCATCACTCTGCAAGCCTAGGATATGGCACTGTCGGTGTTCTCCATGGTGTGCGTACATACATTCTCCAAGATGAACACGGCCAGATCTCGCGCACGCAATCTGTATCTGCGGGACTCGATTACCCCGGCGTCGGTCCAGAATTAGCAAACTGGAAGGATACAGACCGAGCAACTTTTGTTTCTGCTAGTGACAAGGAAGCCTTGGATGCTTTCCAGTTATTGAGCGAAATGGAGGGCATTACCCCCGCCTTAGAAAGTGCGCATGCTATTGCTGGGGCGTTTCTTTTGGCGAAGGAACTGGGACCAGGGAAAGATATTGTTGTATGTCTGAGTGGAAGGGGCGACAAGGATGTTGAAACCGTTGCAAAGCTGTTGGAAGGTGTTTGATGCTGATATTTCTGGACAGCAAAGTATTTGTAGCTAGCCCGATATAGAAAAGTTTTAGTTTTTATTTTATTTTATTTTATTTTATTTTATTTTATTTTCACAGATCGCGCACGAAGAAATATAGTCCCAAACAATGTCATTTGATCGCCTTTGACGTTTTTCTTGATGGATTAAATAATACGGATGTTCCAGAAACTGGGATGAAACACAAGACCTGCGCACGTAGCAAAGAATATATTCTGACTAACGCGTCCATGATGGTTAGTTACCTTTTACTTTAAACCATGCTTGAGCCCATACGTTCTTACTTATTCTAAGCTACTGCTTTGAGAGGAGAGAGGTGGTCCGTTGCAATTGTTGGAATATCGAAAGGCGGGTGTTGCAGTCCGGCACTCTATCGAGCTCTGCATTAATGCATGCATGAAGTGCCCGATAACAGTGCTGTCTTAAACATGGAAACATCAGTTATCGGACTGGTAAGTGAGCACGAAATTGCCGTTGAATTACGAAGGCTCCGCCCAATCGTTTGAAACAACTCACAATCGGATACCGTTAAACGGACACATGCAGCAATGGCCCCATAACTGATAGAAGCTGAGGTGAGAATAGACCTTAGTTGAGACCCTTCAATGCCAAATCATTTTCATCAAGGAATTCAGTCCAGGTCTTAAGCTTTAATCCCGGAATCTAAAAGATGAGAGTTAGCACAAGCCCTGGACTTTGGCCGAAACGACTTTCACTATGGACGTACGTCGGAAGCTTGCACGAATTCTTCATTGGCATAGACATTGCCGCATTTTTCAAAAATCATTAGCTGCTCCACAAAGTCGAGCGCAATCTCCTTAGACAAGCCATCGCGAGACTGAAGGAGCTTCTGGAACTCGCTGGAGCTAGATTGTCGGTAAGATGTGGGAATGTTATACCCTGTGATCCAAGTTAACTTGGAAAAAAAGCTTTGAGACCCAACACGTAACATACGCTTTCCAATTGTAGCCAGTTTGTCCGCTTCGGACAAGCCTTGGGAGTAGAATGCAACTGTCTTGGTGAAATACTGCGAGCCCGCCTCTAGGACAGTGCGCACAAGCTTACCAGTGTCGGCAATAGCTACATTGGGCATCACGGTCTCTGGACTGTGCGGGAACGTAAAAGTGTAGGTCCCAGAAGCATCCTATATAGAATTCAAATCAGTGAGGGAGAACAACCAACGCAATAGTAGAGATACAGCAGAAACTCGAGGGTATGCACTAACCTTGACCGGAAGATACCTGTCCGGAGTGGTCAGGCAGTTTTCGAAATAATTCGGAAAGAGGATCGTGGTGGTCTTAGCCCAAAGCTCAGGCTTCGAGTCCCGGATATACTCCGTTACCAAACTCTTGCCCTTCCAGTGATGAACGTTTATGAAGCGTCCGCCCGATAGCTGGACTGGGTCAGGAAGAGCACTCCAAATGAAATGCTTCAGAGTCAGCGTCCGAGCTGCTGCTTCCGCAATTGATTTACCCTGTGCTATCTCATCATCGGTCGACTGCGTCTGCCAGAAGTCGGTCAGGGCATAAACAATATCAGCACCAGAGAATGCGGATACAAGAGCATCAGATCCACTGGTCAGATCAGCACAGTACAGCTCTACTCCAAGCTTGCCCAGGGCTTGGGCGGCTGGCTTTGCTGGATCGCGAGTAAGGGCTCGGACATGGTAGCTGTCGGGATATTGAAGCAGCTCTTCAACTACAGCTCCACCCTAAAACCTCCCCATTTGGGGGAACAACTTAGAATCAACCGAACAGCAATAAATCACGGGAATTGATGAACAAACCTGGGAGCCAGTAGCGCCAATTACGACAACCTTTTGGGGAGCCATTGTGATAAGATGGTATTATGAGAGGCTTGAGTCTGATAGCTCGCGTTTGTTATTGTTCGAACACTCAGTGCGATAACGTGGCTTTTATACAAATTCGAGGCTCTTGCGGAACCTGCCAAAACCCGAAAATCCGCACAATCGACAATATATCTGGAGGGAATTAATAAGCTTGACCTAAGAGTGGATATCGCACTACTCCATGGAGTATAGTACAGAGAGACCATGTTCCGATCAGCACTCACATTGTCGGAACTGAACGGCATAATAGCTGGAGAAAAGTTATGTTTCTCCAGAGAAGTTTTGATCTTGGCAACAACTTCACCACTGAAAGCCCTGAGTTTGAAACAACCCCGATGATTAAGCGGGGAGACTGATCGGCGAGTGGATCACTTCATCATTTAGAATCTCGGACAGCTGAATCCCCGAACAGCCGATCCTATTGTCCGAACTGTAAAATGGTAGTTTATTCTTGCCAATTTGAAGACCACTTCACGAAAGCTATCGATCACGACGCAGTGTGCATTGCCTGAATTTCACGATGAAACCAACCGTAATTCTTATCACAGGCACCAATCGAGGAAAGTATTTTGTTCCTACTTCGGACCTACTCGAATTAACTCTGACAATAGGCATCGGAAAAGGTCTGGCAACCGCGTATCTCGCCATGCCGAATACCACCGTCATTGCGACAGTCCGAGATGCTTCCGTTGAGAGCACATTCGAGTTATCCTCACTAGCGAAGGGGTTGAACTCTCACTTGATTATTAACCAGCTCAGTTTGGATGATCCTGCAGGTGCTACTCAGGCAGTCTCGCGAATTCAAAAAGAGTATTCCGTTCATCACATCGATGTTGTCATCGCTAACGCGGGTATCTGCAACCATTGGGGACCCGTTCAAGGCATGGAAGACGCCGATATGGTTGCCCACTTCGAGGTAAACACATTGGGTCCACTAAGACTGTTCCGGGCAGCAGCGCCGTTGTTAAAAGCCAGTGGCCAGCCTAAATTTGTTTACGTTTCCACCGCGCTGGCAAGCATTGCTGGATTGGAAAACTCACCGTCATTGACCGCTGCATACGGAGTTTCGAAAGTTGCGGGTAATTATTTGATAAAGAAGATTCATGGCGAAGATGAGGCCTTGATTGCTTTTTCAATTGACCCCGGGTAGGTTCGAGCCTTTCATTCCCTGTATATCAATCGTGTTTAACATGTTTTTATTAAGCTTCGTTCAAACTGATATGGGCAACCGGGGCGCCCAAGCCGGAGGCTTGGCTCAGGCCCCGGTGACTATTGCTGAAAGCGTAGAGGGAATTATTGAGCAGGTATGTCATATGAAGCTTTCCTGTCGTTCCAATAGATAGGCTAAGTCTCTCGTTTGAATCTTCGTGCATGAAGATCAAGATCTCAACAAAATCCACAACGTCTGGAAAATTCATCCAGTTCAACGGTGGCACTTTGCCATGGTAATGGCAAGAACACAACTGCTGCGAGTTTCTGCTCAATAAAGGCTCTTCTCCCCTGATTCATAAACTTCAGCGAACGTGATCAGTCCTATTGAGTTCCTCAGGCTCGCTCTAATTAATATGGTAAATTCATGTGGTAGTAGAAATACTAGATGAGTCGCTTTCGGAATTGCAATATTTATTTCAAACCTTTGATTCTGCTTATGCTGCTGAGGAGTAACGACATCAGAGGATTGCCGTTTCTTGGTAGAAAGCTGTTTCCAATATAACCAAACTTGATTTCAACATTGGCAAAACCTATCTCTATTCGATCGCCAAAAGCACACGCAAATGCAACTTAGACTTTGAACTTGGTGGATGAAGTGTGGCTCTTTAATTCGGAAGGCCATAAAAATACCATTAAGGAAGATATGTCGACTCACTCATAATCGAGTGGAGTAATATCGCCAAATCAGGGTCATGGACGCTAGGTTCAGAATTATATACATGGAACATTTTAAAGCCAGCACTAAAATTCCAACAGCGCTCGGAACATGACAGATCATACACAGTACACACCTTTCGCCATGATCTCTCAAAGTGTGAAAGCGCGCTAATTGAGCCAAATGTCGACTTCAATCTCCACATTATGCTCGGGAAACGGCAAGGTTTCGACGCCCACCATGGTAAATAAGGGCTGATGATTTGGGCACCATTTTTTGATGTTGCGAACCATTTGTTCTCTCGCTTGTTCCCGGGTATTCGAGAGATTAACTATGAAGGCTCGGATCTTTACGACATAATCCCAGCCTCTATTTTGCTCAATGCTGACAGAGCTTCTGGCATCTTTGAGAGTCTGCAGGATGAGATCGTTGACATTCTGAAACGCCTGGGTAACTTCTTGGTCAAAGTTTGGAGAGGTTTCCAGACTCAACGGATTCATCCCAGCTGTAGTATGGTTAGAGATCTTTATTCCTCTTATATGTCCTTGGTATACTTACTCTGGCCTGTCACAATCATACGATCACCTATAATGCAGGCGTCACTGAAGCCATATTGTTTACGGCACTGTTCACCGAATCCAGGAAGAGAGTAGTAATTGAAGTTTGCCATATCTGAGAAACTCACCAAAGAGATGATGTTGCGCATGTATAATTCGACGCACCTTTATACATATCGGATCCGATCCTTAAATCATCTTTTTGAAATAGAGCGCTTTGTCAGCGGAGACTTCACCTCCAGTTATAGCCAAAGCCCAAAACCCTCCTAAACCCGCACTCCCAGGGGAATGTAGGAAATGGATACCTATTTTGGTATATAAATGCCCGGATCCACCAAGGGAAATCTGAAATTTACGAGCGAAGCTGTATTATCAATATATGGAATATGTCATAGGGCACACTCTTGCAACAATGTGCTCCGGCATCAGTCCTGCCCCAACAATGCCCATCAAATTTTTGTTTATCAATGTTGTAATACAGCGTTGCTCCCCGAACTCATCTTCATTTGGTAAACAGTTATTCCCAGCCTCGTGCTCACTTTAAGCTTCAACTAGACCGCCTCGTACAGTAGCCGAGCCGAAAGATGAACACCTGCCACGTTCTAGCATGTGCCACGCAGCATTCCAAAGAGCATGACTACGGGATTCTGAATAATGATCTGAAATCGAGAGGGTGCCCAAATGGAGTCGGAATGGCTGTTGCCGGCTTTGGAGCAGTACCCACTTGCAGCCATGGAATGTCACGGGTACAAGAGGTGGAACCCCCTAGTGTCCGCTGAGTAAGCGGGCAAGCGACGTCACAACTGGCGCGTGGAAGTGGTATTACGTAAGTTACCCAATCCAAAGCACCAAGGGTTTCTGTCTTGACCGGAAAAGATCTGCTGAGTTATCGTAATTGTTTTCAGCTGGCTCGACTTTCATGGCCAACAAGCAATGTCCAGGGTGTCTGCCTCAATCAATAAGAGGAACGCATGGCGTCTCCCTGACGGACGCAGGCGTAGGGCATGCGACCCTTGTTTCCAAAGAAAGGTAATGTGCAATGAAGACTCCTAATCAGAAGGCATTGAACCGCATGCACTTCCATATTAGACAACTGCTGTATCGTCCAACCATGCTAACACTGCTTCGGATTGCTGGTCCATAGATAAAATGTGATGGGGAATTTCCGCAGTGCAATTGGTGCAAGCACCATAGCCTGGCCTGTACGTTCAACCGAATTACAGGACAAACCGAAGCACGGTATGTAATAAATATAACACCTTGACTAGACGTACATCTTGATTAGTAAACGGATCTATGGGCTGTGCTTTGCATTGTCTTACTTACCCCCTCTGCTTGGGCCACTGAAGCTTTGAAGTGCTCCCAGTTGACTGAATATGCCAGGCATCAATTTTCTTTGCATTCTATCAATAATACTGTGCAATCAGATTCAGGTATCTCACATTGTTATCCACACTTGATATCGATGCCTTAACTCGAGGATTCAGTTTTCGACTTGATGAAGACTGACTCCATTGCATATAGGCACAAGTTCATCACCGAATAAACCCCCATTTCAAACTTTAGGGTTCTTCAGATCCACCATCCCTCACGAAAATGTGACATTTTTTAGTGGAATACATCTACTTACTGATGAGGGTCTAAGATGGATTGAACATCAGGTGGGGGAAGAAGTCAACCGTGCAAAATTGAGCGCATTTGAGCTACCATGGACAAATCCGCGTCGAATCCACGACTACGCTGCTGTCTCGTCCGACCTCCCTCCTGAACTACCTCGTCGAAAGACTGTTGAGGTGTATGTTCTACGGTTTACTTCGTCATTTACGAGCCTCGTATTCCCCGTCATTAGCAAAACTCTCTTCATGAAGACGCTAGACCTTGCTTATGGGCCACGTGGTGTATTCGGCAGCACTAGTGCCAACGCTTGTGTCTATTCCTTCATCTCGCTAGTAAGCTTGTTTGGCTTTGACGACAACACACATGGGGCTGTAGACTGTGGGTCTTATGCCTCTACAGCCTTGAGAGCAGTACCTCATATCATCGAAGAGATGACGGTCGATGGACTTCAATCTCTTATGATGCTTGTAAGTCAATTTCCTTTGGTAATGCTTTCGCAACGTGGCTTTTTTAGGTCGCACGGAATGAATGACCACTGACAAACCACGAGGTTCATCTTCAATATTTCTTGGGTGATCTTCAATCAGCTGCAGTCACCATCTCTATTGCCACCCGGCTTTTATACAAACTCGGAGCCCATACGAATCCAGCTGGTATGAACTCCTCCGTTCATTTGCCGCCATATAACAAGGCCATTCTTGAATATCATGTTCGAGATCTTTTTTGGGTGTGTTACTCGTTCGACAAAGATATTTCTCTCAGAATGGGTCAGCCCGCATCCATCAATGACTTCAATTGCGACCTGTCATTACCTTTGGAGTACGTTCGCCTGCAGAATTCCAACATCCAACGGGATGAGCTAAAGCCCGACGATCATACACTTCCTCTTTACCCTTGGGATCTTCGACTTTCAATGATTAAATCAGAAGCCTACAATACCCTGTACTCAGTGAACGCCAGTTTCAAATCAGACTGCCAGATCCTAGAGAGCATTCGATGCCTTGATGCGGCACTGGATGAGTGGAGGCTATCACTTCATTCCGAAATTCGTCCAACATTGTGCTTCTCGTCGGATATGTCGACCAAAGCAAAATTGAACACACAGGAAGTGATACTCCGACTCGCGTATTACCACTGTATGTCCATAATCCATCAGGCAAGTGACAGGCGCAATATCTCCAAGCTTGATGCCGGAATTCGACTGGAGGGGATAAGCTCTAGCGTAAATCTTTCTACCACGGCCTGTCGCTCCACACTTTCGCTCCTTCAAACAAGGTTGCCTACGTTGAAAGGGGAATGTTTCTGGTAATACCTAGACTCCTTCTCTCTGCACCGCTTCTTTTTTTTTTTTTTTCTCATCACTGACCTCTGTTTTGCGAACTCAATTAGGGTGCTGCTTTTCTATATATTGACAGCAAACCTAACTCTCTTTTGTAACATCCTCAAGGATCCACTTCAGTCGGAAAGCTCTCAAGACGTGGCTATCTTACGTGAGGTTCCCGCCATGATAAATAAAATTCCCATTCGAAATCTCACTCCAGCCGAAATGATTCACTTGAGTTTTCTGAACGGTTTTACCACAGAACTTGCAAGGCTAGCGATGTGCGCTGTGTTGAAGGCGCAAAAAGAATCGCGTAGCCCGGGACATGTATGCACTTAAAATCAATCAAAGCCGGCGAAAAAGCGAAGAATCCGAATACCAGCTTCCATGTCACCAGAATTGAGTCAGATTGATGTGCATCATGAGAATAAGTGGCCCTTATGTGAAATACTGCTCCACTGTATAGAGTACGGAATTTTTCTCTAGAGTTGAAAAAAGGTCATAGTGGTGGAATGGCCTCCACCAGGAGCCCTCGAGGCTTGCTTCCCGCTTACTTTGCGCGTTGATTTTCTATTAGGTACCTACATGCATTACGTAATTCTGGCATTGTCAAGATAGGTAGGAAAATATAAATAAAAGTTAAGCTGCTTACTATCCGCTTATAAAATTCCGGTTTTCGTGACTCATGGGTGGACATATTCTAGATATGGCCCACGGAGCTCTTGTTCCACACACAAACCTGGTTCACTGGTACGAAAATCCACTTATCGTAATGCGATGTACCTATCTAATGTTACTTACATGGAATCCGTACCTTTTCATTTTCAATCCTCTATATTAAGTGTTTCACCCTCTTGATCCTGTCAAACATTTTCTTCCTTGTTCTAAACTTCCGCCCTCGAAGGCTTTTCTTTAATAGCGACAATGTAGATCTAATATCCGGGCTTTAAGAATAATCTTCTACTACGAGCAGCGAGATGTATGCGGCTAATAACTTAATATAGAAGCAAATGGTTAAGCTAATTAGAATGTAGGGGGAAAAGTATCCCGTCCCCCGATATGGGTAATGCGTTGAGGTGCGTGCCGTGAATCTCCATCTCATTCTTTTTCCCTTTCTTATTTTCACGATAGGATTTAGCAGCTGCTTCTATTGCTTCTCATGGACTCTTTAAGGAGACATGTTTTAACTAACGGAATTCTAGCTGGCCGTTATCTACCTAAATACCACGAGGCAAAAGGAAGCCTCAACTTTTTCGAATGCTACCAAATCCCGGAGGTCGCTTCCGTGCTTACTATTCAGCTGGTGGATTGATATTAGAGCCTCATTAATGCCGCGATCGTTTTTTCGGACATTATCGTCATTCCTTAAGCAATGGAATACGAGTTGAGATGCTTGATAGAAAGGTACCGCACTTTCCGGAACCGCTAAAATCGCTAAACGATCTTTAATACGTAGGGGTTATACGCAGAAAGGTCAATGTCAACCAAGACTTAGCCTATGTCTATAAGGCTATCGCTTTGGCTAGGCAAAAGCTTCACAGCCGGGTGCCTCTAGTCGGCTTTTGCGGTGCCCCGTGGACTCTGCTATGCTATATGATTGAGGGTGGCGGAAGCAAGATGTGTGTAGGGGCAACGATATAGATCTATAAGTATCCTAAAGCTTCGAAGGTATTGCTACAAAGATAGCTCAAATCTACGTTGAACATCTTGCTCTATAGGTTGCTACCGGGGCCTAGTTTGTCTAGGTTTTTGACTCACTTGCGAGAGAACTGTCCACGAGCTTATTCGCGTCGTTTTCGCTCCTATATCTACGCTAGATATTAGCCGATCTTCGCATGGGGTTGATAAATATAGGTCTTTTACCTGTTCCTATGTCGGTGTTCGCGAAAGGAGCTTGGTATGCTTTGGAAGATCTTTGTGTGTCGGGTTATAATGTCATTAGTCTTGACTGGTTGAATGATCCGGCGGAAGCCATAAATGTCATAAAGGGTCGGTTCATAATTTAAGGGAACGTTAACCCTGGTAACCTCTACGGAGATCGTGCGGCAATTACTGAAGCAGTTCACTCGATGGTCGAGAGTTTCTAAGGAGGGAAGCAAGGATGGATTGCTAATCTTGGCCATGGTACGTTTGAGCGTTCTTCATTTCGGTCGTAGCTCTTAGTGCTTACGCTTATACTATTAGGTATGATGTCTTTTCGACTTCTTCAATTATACAGGTTCAGAGACAAAGCTAGGAAGAATACCAGTAGTAAATGGAAAAAAGGCGTGGATTTCATGGTTGCTCAATTAACCAATCAAGGGTTCCTCTTATGTTGGACTTTTCTGGAAAATGCCTAGCTAGATAGTAGGGTAATAATCTCTCGTTGGACATCTCGATGAACTTGCTCGGGTCCGCTAAACCGCAGATTGAAAAGCTGTAGCTGGGGATGCTTCGCCTCCGTAGACTAGACTATTCGTCTGCAGTAAGACTTGCAAGAATACTAATGCTCAACTTTATCACGAGAAGCCCGATAAAAACGACCGCACTCAGTCCTGTAGAGATCCATCCTAGCGCCATCGCCGCACCTCCCACATGGCCTGAGACTGCGCCATAGGTGAGGGTTTCTGCCATTGTCGCCGTAGAACTGCTATTGATATGCTGCCACAATACGGAGATGAGACCAAATCCGAAGCCGGCACCCATTGCGAGGAAACAAATCGACAATACAAGTTCAGAAGGGAATGGCTTTACTTCGCGCTCTGATCCATTTTCATCAACCTCCTCATGCCATCCAGGGAAAGTCGATAAAAGTATAAAACAAATAAAGATTAGGCCGACCACGATATATCTATACATCAGAATTATTAGTATATTGTGGCATCGAAATAATCAGAAAGACTTACATCAAGCCATCGAATACAATCTTGTCCTTAAACTCATTCGCAATCATGATCAAATTGAGCGGGTCTGGTATAGTTTCTGTGCTTGTATTTCCATTGCTGACAGAGGACTTTTCTGCCTTGATCAAATTTGCCAACACTTTTACGTTGTTAGAGCAAATGCGTCCTGAATTGCTCTGCGTCACACAGATCCCCTTATACCCCGCTCGCACTTCAAGGGTCGTCCCGTTGCCGGTTTGCGACACATTGTGAATAGCATGCGCGATAGCCGAGCTCACTTGACCAGGTCCTGTAGATATTGGAGACTCTCTCGCTGTATATCTTAGCGACAATAGATATATATTGCTCAGACCGTTGGAAGAAGAACAGCCCGCAAGTAGGATGGCTGGGAGAATATATTAATCAACAAATTTAGGAGATGAATAGGTTTTTTGATTCCCTCACATAGCAAAATAATCGCAATGGCCGACAGGAGCATCAAAAAGTGGTGGTAAGATAAACGAGGTACCAATCCCGCTGTGTGGTGCGTAGCGTCAGCACTTTCGCGACCGACCAGATCTAATCTTGACGAACGTACTTAGTGGCTTAATTCTGGACCTGAATGCCATGAGGTTGGTCGCAAGGTGTGGTAGACAGAGCTGCGAGGTATGGATTGATCTGTTGTAAGAAGAGGCGAATATCAAGCCCGATTACAAGTGGTCATAGAATGAGCAATGGTGAGAAACGGTACTTTGTGCGCGTCTTATTTCGAGCGAGCTGAACAATACACTAACCTATACTAACCATATCTAGGCTAGTGCGCACGATTGATTACATTATTTTGTCAGTTGCTGTCTACATGACGATTATAGGTGGATAATGACACCTCAAATGCTTTGTGGGCATGTTTGACCGACAGCTATAGCTGCATTGATATCGCCCATGTTCAGCGCGAGATTTAGGATGTATCTGTGCGATACACCAGCGCCTCTAATCTAATTCACTTCATGTTCTTTCTATTTTCTGTCCCTCCCCCAAACCATTCGAATCTTTGGTTTGAAAGGGCCACTTGTATGACCAATGTGCATTGTCTGCTCCAATCCTCAAACAGGAGCTATGGAACCCAAACAGCAATTCGATTACTACTAAACGTATCGTATAATGTTATAGCGAGGCTTTCGTCCAAAAAGCCCCGAAAGAGTGACAATTAGAATAACTAGAACCACAATCAACACAACTCCCACGGTCAGCCCACTCTTGATGCCAGTAGCTAGTGGGCGTGTCCAAATGAGTGTCAAGGGTACTGCAATGAATGTCGCGGTCAAGATCATATATATCGATGTCGTTCTAGCCCACCAAGGTGTCCGACGCACTCCATCCATAATAAGGTTGGGTAATGCGTTGCGAAAGTCTGGTTCAGATCTGAACCAGAATGGGACTCCAATGATGACTATAACAATGAAAACAATAGCAATGCTGACAGCATCCTGTATACTGGAATCAAGCTCGCGGGTCCAGAGGACGGCAATTGGTATTGCCGAAGCCACGCCATTCAACAAAGCGAAGGTGATAATGAAGCCGAACACAGCCCAGAGCTTCTTTGCTATTAAACATGTCCGTTTGGCGGTCCATTTACAAGCCTTGGCAATGCTTATACCCAGTCGGATTCCTATCCACTGAATGATAAGGAGCATTGGAAGCGATCGAGGTTGCACAGGTTGACCATTCCTTTCTGCGTATCTCCTGACATCATGTTTCACGGCTGCCTTGAGATCAATCAGCCAATGGCTGCGCATGGTCATGCGCATCAAATAAGCGAATGATGTCACGATAATAGCCACAACGAAGAAGTTCCGGATAGGGACAGGATTTGCAAATGGTTCTATTTGCATGCCAAAAACAGAGGACGCGAAAGACAACGGAACAAAAATGAACGCGAGTTCGGTGAGTCTTGCTACAGCATGAGCTTCGTCGATCGAGCGCCGACTGTCCAGCAGACCCATATTGGAAGTCAAAGATGCCGATATTCCCTGAAGTCGATCCAGCATGTGATCGATATTCTTCCAAAGTTCGTCGAAACCTTGCGTAACTTCCGATCTGATGGCTGCAACCTCCATAGGAGAATTTAGAGGATGGACTTTTATGAGGAACTCAATGAAAGGCTCCATGGAGGATTTCAGCTCTGGAAGCTCTCTCTGAGCACGGCTAATAACCTGTCGCCATAAGCCCAGTCTATCCTCCATCTTCGTGTCATCTAGAATCTCGATCTCTATTTCGTCAAGGACTTGTTGCAGCTGCCTGAGAAGGGTCAAGGTATCTTGTCTGACGATTCGGAGCAACGGCTTGGCCAGGCTAAGTGGTCCACCGTTCATTCCGAGCGCGCCACAGATCTCTGACCGGGTTGACTTAGTCTCCCTGAGTTTGTCCCCGAAGTTTGACGTCAACTGCGATGTTCGAAATACGCGGTCTAGGTCGGCTGAGACTGCTTGGCGAGGAGCCATTTGTTCAACGATGACTGTACGTAGTACTTCGCTGTCCTCCTCAAATTGGGGGCTTTCGCGCCTTTCTCTGCCAATGATCCTGCTCAACAACGTAGCAATCGAACGTTGATCCCTGACACGTTGTGGTTCCTCTTCAACCACGATAAGCTCTTCGATAAAAATCCCCTGTTCCACGGAGGTCTGGTACAACGCATCATTACTCTCGCCATTCTCTCCCAGAGAACCACCTGATTTCCAGAATTGATGTTCCTCAGATATCTCCGGCAAAGGGTCAAGAAGTACAATTACTACATGGCTCGTCAGTATCTCGGAGTAAGTTTCTACTTCATGCGTATCACTCACCAATCTCAGTGTTTTGATCAATGAGCTTCTTTCTCCAAATTGACACTCTCTCCTCTAACCCACACTCTCTTTTCATCCTCACTGTTTTTACAGGGTCTGTCCACAAGCCCCACTCTAGCCGGAATATATTCGTGAGTATTCGAGTCGTAACAGACCCCTGCCGTGTGAAATGCTTTGTGCTGTCCTCAAGCAGATCTTCAAGGTCGCGGCTTGAGAAGTATGTTGGAAGTCGATAAACTGGTCGAATCCACCTAAATGACACGTAGGATTTCTCAAATGATGCTGTGCTCCAGGTTCGAGCCGGTGGACTGTCATATTTTCCGCCGGCATAGCCAGAATTTAGTAAATGCTCCTCGAAGAACTCTGGATTGATGCTGAAGATTTCACCCAGTTTGTCCATCATAGGTTTAGAAAGATCTTCCACAAAAATAAGCCGTTGCTTTACATTTTCTGAAACCTGGCGCAGCGCTGCGATATCCGCTGAATGATCGATATGCCTTGGATCGGACATGAGGTTGTCGAAATAGTCGTAATATGTGATTGAAGTCCTCGCGTGACGGGAAGCTTTACCAACACTTCCGTTTTTGATATGTTCTAGCACCTTTCCAGCATTCTCAAGGATTTTTCTGTATGGTGGCGAAAACGTTTCTCTTCTTGCGTGAGGACCAAGCTGTCCTGGACCAACCCATCGCTCTTCTTGACGTCGTCTTTGAGGGGATGGCGTTCTGGACTCAGGCAACGGGAGATTAAACGGGTCTATTGAAGCGGCTAATTGCGAAGCCTCCTCTTGGATAATTAGGGATCCATCGCTATCCTCAGCATCGATATTGGCCGGTCCCTCTGAATGCAGATTATCACCGGGTGTGCGAGATGTCACAGGGGCCGAACCAGTAACTTCTTGAACACGGCTGTGTCTAAAAGGGTCGTTGCGTAAAAGATCTTCCAAGGAGTTCGTTGCATCTCTTGCTATAAGATGGTTTCGGTGGTGTTGCTCCTCATTTACAGCAGCGACGTGTATTCCCCCACGGGAATAGTTTTGAGAGCGAGAGGGAGGGTCCGGTTGTTCCAACCATGCGAGGAGAGGATCATATGGCTGCTCTGCCGGCATTATATCAGAAATCGGGGTCGACCAAATGATTCATATAACAATCGTCCTCTCAGTACGAACCACTTGTCGCATAGGCGAGTGCCAGCTCAGCCTTCAGGTGAATTGGCCCGTGCGAGCTTGTTGCCCAACACGCACTAGGCCTGAATCCTCTAAGATCGGCGCCTACCATTCCTTTTACAGTAGTACTGCCGGCCGCAAAGATCGTTGATGACAATACCTGGGTTTAGGCAAGAACTCCACTCTTGTCTTTTTGTCCCTGATATGGCACACATTATGCAATACGCACATTCCATCTGGACAATAACATTCTAAAGCAGAATACCATGTAGAATATAAATATTTAAAAGAACTGATGATTTTTCCAAATATGGGAAAAGCTATGTTGTCCGGGCCTGGCACTGCTTAACTTGTTAATCACGAGATTGAATTATTCATTATGTACTAGTCATCTGCATACTATAGCATGCTCACAGGCTTCACTCAGAGACACATATCGTTCGCAATGGGGCGCAGAACAACCTCGTTCTCTTCATCTCGGATCTAGGCAAGACTGAAGTCTGTCCACATCCGCCCTATGAAGTCATCTTAGGCGAAGCCCGCCAGTCCCTCGGGATCTTCTCGCCACGTAAAAGCTGTACCACTGTCTTAGGCACGCCTGCTACGGCATATGATAGAGGAGTTTGACCCTAATTCTCTGTCGAGTCTCTATTCACCTTTCCTGTCTTAAGTAGAATCCTCACCACCGTATTATGCCTATTTTACGCGGCTAAAGATATTAGGTTCCGGCCACTACGATCCGTAACTCTAACATCACTGCCATATATTCGAGTTATAGCCCCACTCCCTTCTAGCGGCCGATATCAATGCGGAACCTAAAGTTTAAGAGTTAATGCGATAGAGAGAACGTAGAGTTTTCTAATAGTTCGACATAAAGAGTTAATATCTCTTTCTTTCTATAAGGACCTTCCTATTTGGGAGGTGCCGGGACACTGCCTTAGGGGGAACTAAATGTAGGGTAATTGAGATAGTGCGACTAAGGGTATTACTGTAGGGGAGGAGAGTAGATAAAAGAGTGACTCGACAGACAATTTACAGTTAAGAGTTATGGTGCTAGGTTTCTTATGCAAGTTGAAGGAATCGAGTCGATCGACGAAAAATTGCGAGCACTATAGCGACGTGGGAATACGTCACGTCTGGATCTGGACTCCCAGGAACACCAGTAACAGCGCGGTCACCATCGGAGCAGGCGAAAAGCCAGAAATCAAGATGAGAAGTGAAGGGGCTGATCAGGGCAGAGCAACGGGGTGAGCGATCAGGATGCTAGGTGAGCAGCTCAGGGGGACGGGGTGACATAACTCACCCTGTGATCCCCGAAGCGGCAATGTTACCGTCAACATTATTACAACATAAACGAAAAGTAATTTTTCATCCACTGTCCCGCAGTCTCTCCTTCGCCAGTACTCCAGGTATCAATAGCCCCAACATATCCATCTGGTCTAACTATGGCGATACCGGCCTTCTCGCCCTTCAAATCACCAAACCACTTCTGGGTACAACTGGCCTTTTCAGGGTTGTCCAGATACAAGGTCCAGCGACTCTTCTGGAGAAGATCTGGTAGATCCGCGATCTCGAATTCTGACTGGGGAGTCTGTGTCACCATCGCCAATGTGAAAGCCTCGGAGACTGCCGTGTATCGATGAGACTGATCAAACTCATCAGATGGAGCGTAGCCTCTAGGTTGTTTCCCGTAGGATTGTTCAGCCTGGGACGTAATTTTGGCGAAGATTGTCTTCAGCTCTTGCGTAATACTTTGCAGGAATACCATTGACTGGGAAATATCAGGCACAAATGTGTATATCTTGAACTGGCCGAGGAGGGGAATATCCAATTGGATATCGACTGGATTGGCATCGATATAGCGAGTGACTTTAGCAGGAAGCTGCAACATTCCAGGCTGGAGCCTGCCTGCATTGGCTGAAGCGGCCGTGAGCATTCCAGGATAATACTCCGCTCCAACACCGGAGATGAACCGGATATTGTCATCGAAGTTCTTTGACAATGCTGCTTCACCCTCTGCAAAGGCTTTGCAGTGCTCCACGTCGAAATTGATGAGATCGTATGCAATCTTTCGTCGCTCTTCTTCATAAGTATGAAGTATAGATGGCTTAGCCAGCCCTCTGCTGAGCAGATTGATCTTCCATGCAAGATTGAAGCTATCGTGCATGCTAGTGTTGGCACCTTGAGCAGCAAGTGCTGAGTGGCAATGGCCGGCCTATTCAAATGTTAGCTTAATCAAAATCTTCTCTAGCCCTCAAGCAGGGCAGAAACATACATCTCCTGCAATGAAGATCTGTGCCTGCGGATCCATAAAATGCTTCGCAACGCGTTGTCCGACCACATATGTTCCAAACCACTCTACGGATTTCCACTCAAGTTGGAAAGGCTGCATTGCATCTTTCGCACGCTGCATCACATATTCAGTGGTAGCTTTGGACTTGTCCACTCGCTCGCCGTCCGTTGAACTCAACTCGACATACAACCGAGTCATGCCCCTTTCGCGTGGGATCCAAAGGATAGACCCGGCGGAGTAAGATCGTAAAGCGACTTTGCTCCATAGATCAGGGAAGTCGGTATTGATTACACCTATTCGGTCAGTTGTGTTTTGCGTCCAGGGAAGTGAATAAACATACCATCCAGCACACCCCAAGCCGCGTTGGTGATTTCTCCCTCCAAATCGGCATCTGGGATGAATCCCCTGACCTTGGATCTTGCTCCATCACACCCAACCAGATAATCTGTTTGGATCTTGTGAGAAGTGCCTGTAGAGACATTTTCATACACGACTTCCAGCTTATTCGTTCCAGACACGCGCGAGCATGAGGTGAATCGACTGTTACGCGTGACGAATACACCCCTTGACTCCATATCATCAATCATGACCTCCTCAACCATGCCCTGGTGTGCTAGAAGAATATATGGATCGGATGCGCCGACGAGGTGCTCGGGGTAATGAGTTTGACGACCTGTTCGACAAAGGGGTTGATCGGCGGTTGATTGCTATTCTCTGTTAGCGAAATGCCTGCTATTGGAATGAGTTAAACTTACCCAGAAAGAGATATCGTGGACTCGAGCTGCATTTTTTAACAAAGGCTCCGCGAGACGCAGTTGTTTGAATGTCTCGATGGTTTTGGGTTGCATTCCATCAGCCTTGCCTGTAGATGTTTTGTTGTGGCGATCATCGAGGATAACTACTGCGATTCCAAATCGGACGAGGTTGCAACTATGCTGCTGTTAGTACCTAGCTGATATTCAGGGCTTCGAAACTTCGACTTACGCCAGCATCAACCCCGATGGCCCGGCACCCACGACAACGACAGTAGTAGACGCATCGACAGGGCCTATGCGATAACCTTCATGATCAGCGCTTGGTGACATTTTGGGAGTTCAGTGTACTTCAATGCATTCTCTATCTTTCTCTTTCTTTCTTTTCCTATTTATTGCAAAGGTCTCTCCTCATATGCGGGGGAAACCCCCAAACCCCCAAACCCCCACTCTTCAACTATCACCATCGTGTCACCCCACCGTCCACCACGATGTCCGACCCCGTCATGTACAAACTTGCGTCGCTGGCTAGGAATACACATGCCCCCATAATGTCCTCGGGCTCGGCAATGCGACCGTTCATTGCCTCTGATTTCCAGCCCTCGAGAAGGTGGGGGAACTAGCTATTAGCATTCACTTTGAAAAATGCTTTCTGGGGACTTACCGATGCTGTCATTTCTGTTTTCACATATCCTGGTGAGATGGAATTGACTCGAATGCCCTAGTCTTTGTTAATTACATGGCTTAATTAAACTGAAGTGGTGCGGTTGACTCACATAATCAGCCAATTCCTTCGCAATGGCAGGACACATAGATCGGACTGCACCCTTAGTTCCGCAGTATGCAGAGCACAACTGGCTGCGCACTGCGATATGGCTGGCCATGCTAGCCACCAAAACGATACTACCATGCTTTGTCCCATTTGCGATCATCTGTTTAGCAGCAAGCTGTGCCGTGAAATAAAGTCCCAGCACGTTGATCGAGAGTAAATCCTGGTGGTCCTTGTATGTAAATTCGAGGAAGGGTAGATGGCGATTAATCCCAGCGCATGGCACGCAAATGTCGAGCGCATTGTCGAAGTCCTTCTGGAACCTGGCGAAGCCCTCCTGCAGATCCTCTTCTGACGAGATATCAACCCTTCTGAGATTAGTATTTAAAGTCGTATACTCCGGTAAGAATTTCTACATACTTGTAGTACGCGGTCTGAACACCGCAATCCCCCTCAATTGCGTTAAATGCTTCCTCTGGTGGCATAACATCGAAAACTGCGACATTTGCCCCTGCTTCTGCAAGTCCTCGCGCAAATGCCAATCCGCAGCCCCGCGCGCCGCCTGTTACGAGCGCTGTGCGCCCTTTCAGAGAGAACTTCGCTAGTTAGTTCTGACTGATAATCAAGATAGATCATAGAGGACTTACTCTCGACATACTTTGATATTCTTCTCAGTATGATGTTGTCCTGCAGCAATGTCTTCTCCAATGAAGCCTTTTTAAAGATATCGGGTACCGGCATTAACAGAACAAGCTAACCCCCATCTTTGAATTAAATCGCAGTCGCCAGCAATTACTGCATGACAATGCATCTTGTTTAAGTACTCCGACGTCGTGAGCGATTCAAACCTGTCTCGATACAAATTCACATCTCTCAACCTTTCAGCCTTGCAGGGTTACACACTCGCCATGGCCCCTCAAATTCCCACCCAGCAACAACAAACCCGCACCGAATCATGCAAATTAAAAATTATTATCGTTGGCGCTGGCCTTGCGGGCCTCGGCTCTGCAATTAGTTGCGCCCTGGCTGGTCACGAAGTCCACGTCCTCGAATCAACCCATGAGATCAGAGAAGTCGGCGCTGGAATCCAGGTCTTGCCTAATAGCTCGCGGGTCCTTCAGTACTGGGGTCTGCAGGAGGCCCTTGAACCCTATATGACCTATCCCCGGGTTTGCAACTTCCTAGGTTGGAAGGGGAATGTCATCTCTTCTATGGATTTTCATGAATCTGAGAGTAATTACCCTGGGACTTGGTATCGGGATTTCCATCGTGCTGATTTACAACAATGTCTTGTGAGGAGGGCTGCCGAGCTTGGGGTGGTTGTTACTTGCAATGCTCGTGTTGTGGATGTGTCTGTCAGTGAGGACGGGGCGACTGCTACAGCTACTGTGGCGGATGGGAAACAGTGGACTGGGGATCTGGTTATTGGGGCTGATGGTATCTTTGGGAAGTTGACCGAGGGTTTGCTGGGTCGTGTTGATCCTCCGGTTAAGACGGGTGATTTGGCATATCGTCTTCTACTGTCTACCGAAGAGATGCTTAAGGATCCTGATCTTGCGGAGCTTGTTACAGATCCTCAGGTCAACTACTGGTTAGGCCCAGATGCTCATGCTGGTATGTTATATTCCTCACATTGAAACTAAAGCTAATTGTCTAGTCAACTATGTACTTCGAGGCGGAGAACTATTCAATATGGTTCTACTTGTCCCCGATGATATTCCAGAAGAGTCTCTTGCATCCACGATCGAGGGGAATGTGGAAGAGATGTGTGCATTGTTCAAAGATTGGGATCCACGGTCAGCTTTATTTCATACAAGTCGGAATCTTCAACTAACAGTCACAGCATCCCCAAACTTCTCAAGCTGTGTCAATCTGTCCAGAAATGGCGTCTCTGTATCCGATTTGGAGATTTTGACTGGACTCACCCGTCCGGCGCGTTCGTCATGCTGGGCGACGCAGTCCATGCAACATTGCCATACTTGGCATCCGGGTACGGATAACTATCTTCGCTGTTTCAACCCCACCTTCTAACAACCCCAGTGCCGGAATGTCCTTTGAAGACGGTGCCGTTCTAGGAGAATGCCTATCCCGTCTCCCAAACAGTCCCAATACCTTCAAGACCTCGGCCGAGTTCCTACAAGCGAAGAAACACGCCCTTGCCGTCTTCCAGGAATGTCGCAAACAACGCACGAAAATGGTTGTGGAACGAGGCAACGTCCAGCAATATCTATATCATCTCCATGACGGCCCAGAACAACAGGAGCGAGATCGCAAAATGCAAATGGTGCCTACACCAGAAGGCGAAGCGTTGGCTTGGCGCGACCCAGGTTTGGCCCCGAAGTTGTTGGGATATGATCATATTGCTGATGTACGTTTTTCGTCACAATCCACTGGGAAATTACTAACGAATATAGGTTAATGCCCGTTGGGGTGAGTCTGGGGATAGTTCAGTTCAGTCTAGATTGTAGTTTGTAAATGTCATAATATGAAGTTGTTCTCTCAACATCCCTGCATCCCTGCTTATCGGCCACCCCCATTCTTGACACTATTAGGGTCACTATGGGGGGCGCTATACAAAGTATAATTTAATTTTCGACCAGCATATCTTATCGCTTGGTGACCCCGCTCCCCCATTTTCGTGCAGCTGGTGATCCCCGCATGAAAATGCATAGTTGGAGGTGGCTATAAGTTATAGAATTGCAATTGCACTACAGATCTACACATCAACATATCAAATTCACAAGTCACTGCTAACACTATCACAATGTGGAACCTATTTAGCTCACCGGCAAAACAACCCTCACTACCTCCAAGAGGCCTCCCAGCGTCATGGTACCGCTCAGAAGCAATGTACCAACTGGAACGACGCGCGATCTTTTCTAAACGCTGGATCCTCCTCACACACTCCAGTCGCTTCAAAAAAGCAGGAGACTACCTCTCCTTCACAATAGCAAACTTCTCTTTCTTCCTAATCCAAGACCGCGACGGCAACATAAACAGCTTCCACAATATCTGCCGGCACCGCGCATTCCCCGTTATCCGAGAGCGTTCCGGCACAACCTCTATCCTCAGCTGCAAATACCACGGTTGGTCATACGGTCTCAAAGGTCATCTATCAAAAGCACCTCGCTTTGACACCGAGACAGTCCCCAATTTCGATAAAACTCAACACTCCCTCTTCCCCGTCAATGTCCACGTCGACAAAGCAGGTTTCGTCTGGGTTAATCTCCAAGCTGGCGAGACAGAAGTGAAATGGGAAGAGGAATATGAGAAAATCGACGAACAGCCCCGCATGCAGGATTTCGATTTCGCGGGCGAGTTTTCGTTTGATCATTATTGGGAGATGGAGCTCGATGCCAATTGGAAGGGTGTCATTGAGAATTATAATGAGTGTTATCATTGCGCTACTTCTCATCCGCTCATTAGTGGGGTCTCGGACCTGCCAAGATATCGGGTTGAGCCTAAGGCGGCTTATATGGAGCATCATATTTATAACAAGGATGCTGCTGATAGTCAGTTTCGGAGAGCTATTACTTATTTCTATCCGACTACTTCGGTTACCGTTACGTGAGTATTTTCAATTCCCGAAGCAAGTGGATGGGAAGTTGAGCTAACGGGAGTAGGGATAAATTCTTCTATATTCAGCGTATGATTCCGGTCTCTGCTACGAAGAGCAAAATTGAGAACGAAGTTTATCGTCACCAAGATGCCACGGATGAGGAATTCGAGAATATCAATGCCTTTTACAGACAGGTCCTGGATGAAGATAGGGAGCTCTGTGTTGGAACACAAGAGAATCTAGGTGGCGGGGTCTTTACCAGTGGTGAACTACATCCTAGCAAGGAGAAGGTATGTATACATTACGAGATAATTGATGAGACGTCCTAACATCTAAATAACAGGGACCGATACACTTCCAAAGCAGCGTGAGGCAAATGGTCATGGAACACCGACAAAAGGAGGAGAAACAAGGCGGGTCTGAGATCTGGCCCGCAGTCCCAATCATAGCCTCAACGAGTAAATTTGATGAAGAGGAGAGCTTTTGTCTAAAGTTGGATGCGGCGAATTGTACCTCTAGACCTGAGTTGGCATGGTGATGCGATCATTGTAGCAGAACAAGTTATGTTATTATATGCAATATTCAAACCAAATTTTACTCAGATCAAATGTCCAACTCGTTGATGGAAAATAATAGATAGATACATGACACTCAAGAAAGATAATAGGTCATATCCCGTCGCACATCCAAGGAAATTATACCCAAACGAATGTAACTCACTTGTTCAAACCAAGCGGATTCTCAGCAGTCTGCTTCCTCCCGCCAACACTGGACACCCCGTTCTGAATTCCCTCACCAGCACCCTTCGCAGTATTCCCCAAGCCCTCGGTGGCACCCGAGACTGTTTGGCCAAGGCCGGATGTTGCATTGCCGACTGTTGAACCTAAGCCGCTGACTGTGCCGCCTAGTGTGTTTGTTACGCCGCCGACTGTTTTACCGACTGTGTCGCCGAGGCCGCCTAGGAGCCCGGCTAATTTGGATATTGTTAGTAATGTGGACAATCGTGTATGGATGGTTGTTGGTGGACTCACGGTTCTGGTTGTTGTTGTTGTTTGACATGATGTAATAATGTGAATATGATGAGGTTGTCGAAGATTTTGGACTTGTGTTTGTAAGTGATGATTATTTATTGAATATGAATAGGAACAAGTCGTGATAGAAGCATTTATATATCAACGCCACGCATGTAAAACCGGTTACAAAACCATGATATAATGGGTGCGACGTCGACCAAGCCACAGACCTGTCATATGAAGTCCACCGCAGGGGAAGATTAATTCTGACGAATCAGAATATCAGACAAGAAGGTTGATCATGGATAGCCACTTGATCGGATTTAATATTATACGATCTGACGTCTGACGTATGATGTTCCCCGCGTTGAATGGAAATGGATGTGATCATTGGTTGGTTAGTCCGGTGGCTGATATTGTTTGCATGAAGTTATTTATATTAAAGTATTGTGGCGAATGAGAGATGAGTGGTGAGGATTTGTTGATGCGATGTTTGTATTTGGGGAATGATGTCATTCTATGGATTGGGTGGAGTTGACCAGAGTCTCTGGTAGTAATTGTGATCTCATGTCGCCAAATCATCTCAGATGGACATAGATCTTCTTTGGTGATTCTATGAGAATTTGCCTAGCGGGCTTTGTCTGTACTATCACACAATGCTCCCGAGTGTTGGTGAAATGATCAGAGACTAGACTTCCCTCGAGACTCATACGGCATCAGCAACACCAAAAGTCCAGCGGCAATGAAAAGCGCCCCGCTCACATATACTGGGGCAGAGGTTTGGAGATCGGCAAACATCGCGATTATAGGCGCCATTATGCCAAAGATCCGATTCGCAGACGCGGTCAATGCATTGCCCGTGCCTCGATCCTTGGTCAAAAAGATCTCAGGGGTGTACGCGTAAAGCACCGCATACAAAAGACTGCTCATAAAGTTGAAGGCGCAGTTCCAGCCGAGGAGAGCATTGGATGTGGTCGCAGTTGTCGAGGCCAGGAGGAAAGCTCCCGTCAATACCGTCGACGTGCTCAAGGCTCCTTTCCGGCCGAATCGGGGTAGCTCCACCAGGAGTCCACCTAGGAGGCAGCCGGGGATACCCATGACGGCGATTATTAGTGAATTGCGGTAGGTGATATATGTTGAACCATCTCCGAACTCAGCGCCTCGCGACTGTTGGATATATGGGAGGAAGGCGTTGTACAGTGGGAATCCAAGGCCGATGAAGGCCCAGACTAGGATGATTAGACTTGTTGACCACGCCCGCTTTGGTGTGTCGAACAAGGCGCGGATATGATTGAATCGCACCTTCTCCAGGCGCTGGCGGACGATATGTGTGGCTGAGACGTGTTGCACCCCGCCGTGATCGAAATCCTCAAGTTCCGCCGGAGACAGGTCTGACGTCTTTCCATTCCTACTCGCAACCTCGTGCACAACCTCAACTGCTTCCACATTACGACCTTTTCCCATGAGATATTTGGGCGACTCATAAATAGTGAAGAAAGCAAACCGAATCACAAACATGATCATGGCAAGCCCACCCATCGCGATGAGAAAGTATCTCCATCCCATATTATCAGCTTTAGTGCACCCATCGCCAGAATCACAAGTCCTATACCCGAGCAAAGGCCATGCAACCAAGTTAGCAAGCACTTGCGCAAACGCCCAGTCAATGGACAAGATCGTCAACAGGTACTGATGCGACCCAGGCAAGAACTCGAGAAAGATAGCCGAGTCGACCGGTAAATTCCCACCAACACCAACAGACCAAAGTGCCGCAAATGTACATGCGGCGCCGAAGTTTGGCGATCCAGCTGCGACCAATCCAAACACCGCCGTGATACCGATTGTCAAATTGAAGGCCCATCGCCGACCGAAGATATCACATCCGAAGCCCCAAAACATAGCGCCAATCAACAACCCAATGTTTTGTGCTAGGGTAAGTAATGGCGCTTTGGACGGGTGGAACTCGTAGGATAACGGCGGGAGAATCAGAGATGTGACAATAGGCCAGAGATTATCGCTTGCCCAGCCGAATCCAATCACCACGAAGAGTTGCCATTGATAGCGACCCATACCAATGTTTTGGATTGCGCGGTTGAGGACTTCGGCTTTGCCGATATAGCTTTTTGTGCCATGAGGTTCTTGTGTGCCATCAGGTTCTCGGGTAGCTGTTTCGGTTACTGTTGGCTCGGGGCTGGGGCTTTTGGGAAAGGTTGACATGTTGAGGCGTTGACACTGGAGCAAACAGAGGGAGGTTCTGTTATTCTATTTAACTTGGCAAGGTCGCGAGAAATAAGGGGAGTTTGTCATCATGTTCAATGTAACATGGGTGGTGAAATTTGTCAATGTCGTGGAAGATCAATTGGATGTGGCTGGCGTGATTGCCCTGCATTGTTGTGTCACTCCCTTCCCCCACATCACGTGGGGTGTTTCTCGAGTTGCAAGGTATTAGTGGCTGTAGTATTAATATATGGGATGCACCAAGGTGTCGGTTATTCTGATCAAAGGGCAAGTATATTGTGCGCTGGCTGGACATTCGATCTATATACAAAGTGGAACCCCAGGTGAGGTTGCCGCACACTACTACCCTTTTCGGTCATCAACCACTACCTAGGACGAAGTAGCTTGAGCACCAGCAAGCGAGCTGTAAGGAGTGGCACCAGGGTAGAACGAAGTAGGAATAGCAGGAATAGGAATAGACGAGGCAGTACCGAATGCCTCCTTCAGATCCGAAGCCATAGTCGCAGCAGAGTAGCCAGTAGGGGCAGACTTGACAGTAACAGTGGTGGTATACGAGGTATAATCCTCGCTATCCTTGAGGCATTCACCGGAGCCATAGGCGCTCTCACAGGTGTTGACCTGGTAGGAGCCAGACTCGGTCCACATAGCGAAATCCTCGATAGTCACGTCCTTACAGGGCACTTTGGCGGCGCACTTGACCTTGACCGGGCCGCGCTGGGCGCCGTTGGCTTCGGTTCCCTTCCAGTTCTTGACTGTAACGTTGGTCAATTGGACGCCGTCGCCGGAGACTTTGCTCATGCTGCTCCAGGCGCCGTCGATGTCGAGGGAGTAGGCGTTGCCGTGGCCTATATCTATTAGTGCTTCTAGAAAGATAGTTGGCGAATGAATTCTTACCTATGAAGTTCTCCAAGAGGACGTTATCGACGTTGCCGCTGCCACCGTTGCTCTTGATCATGTACATCTGGTTGGACGACCAGGTGTATATGTTGCGGTAGGTGATATCGGAGACATCGACATCAGTGCCGAGGGAGCCCATGGCGCAGCCACCACTCCAGTTGCAGTAGATGTTCTCGACCAGGATGTTCTTGGCGGGACTCTATCATGTTGTTAAATGTACTACTTCGCGGCAGCGGGAACCAACACAATCATACCTTGACAGTCACACACTCGTCCTTGTTGGTAACCTCGACCTACTCTTATTAGAAACAACCCCATTTTAGAATAATTATCAATCACGCACATCATGAATCCAGATGTTGGTAGACCAAACATCAATACCGTCAAGTCCACCCTTGTCACCACCGCGAATAGCCATGTTATAGACCTCACCATTCTGACAAGTATCAAGCGAGAAGTGGAAAACAGGGGCATCGACAAGAGCCAAATCATGGACGGAGAAGTCTGTAACATCATACAGTCTTAGGATACGAGGGCCACTAGTCGATCCGGACTTGTGGAACTCATATCCTAAGCCCTGGATAGCACCCTTTGAGGTTGAACTGAACATCTCAAAGTTGGTGGTGTGCTTGACCATGATCATGTTTCCACCATCGGTACCAGTCCGATAGAGGATACCATCTAGCTGGATAGCGGTGTTCTTACCACTGCTGAGAGTGACCCATGACGAGAAAGCGTAGTCTCCAGGCGGGATGTATACCACACCACCGTCTCTGCAGGCAACCCAGGCTGAGTTAAGAGCCGAGCCTATATCGGTCGACTTGTCTGCCACGGCGCCGTAGTCGAGGACGTTACAGACCTTGTTAGCGGACTTCGTTGCGGCGGATGTTGTTGGGCCGACGGAGCCGCTCAAATAGGCGTTTGCGAGCAATGGCGCCAGGCCAATTGCGAAAAGAGATCGAATAAACATGTTGAATAAAAAGCACAAAATACAAATGAAAGAAGTGAAACGAAGGAATGGTTTGGAAGGACTCAAAATCCGGGCTGGGATTGTCTATTATAGAGCCCCTGGAGAGTTTCATTTCTTTATCTCAAACATCCTTAGGGCTGGCCTTACCCGGATTGCACTCGTGCCACTCAACTGGAGCCGTGCAGTGGGGAATCTGGTGCGTTTATAGTACGTTTATAGTATGCGACAAGGGGGCAACGACGAACTGTTTCGCATAACCAGACAAGTCCACCTTACCCGGGCACTCACTTGACAAGCAATGCACAGCTCGAGTGGAGAAAAGAGGTCAGGGGTGCATATCGAGGAGAGTGGAGTTTCAAAGGGTGTGCGTTTTGTGTTGAGTGATTGGCGCGGATAACGCTAAACGTCCATTCTCAAACGGTGCTTTGCCCCATTGTTATTAGCTTGTTTCATCGATAATTCAACAACTTCGATATTGTCGGCTATAATAACCCTAGTGGCAATTGATTATTGAACGTCTGTATTTGGTTAATATGAAGATGTGTTCCTGCTAGCGACGCCTGCTGCTCGACCGCAAGGCTGGGCTGGATATCTGCTACTGTAGGTCTTTAGGGCTTAACTGGCATGATTCTCCACTGTCCATTCCGCCGCAAAATAGCGGAGCCAATGACTGGGCATTCATATGACTGGATATTGGTCAGGAGACCAATCTCTAGCTTACGATATCTCAGACAAATGTCCAAGCTACAAGCAATATTCAAAGTTCAGTGTCTGAATTGTCCATCTGCAGGTGCAAGCAATCTAGCTTCCGAGCAAATATGGCCTATTGCCAACTCAGAGTAAGAAGTCCCTCATATAACAGAGAAACTCCTACCACGAGGCTAACAAGCTATTCGCAAGCCACATGTACCGAGTCCAATTCCTTCCACATCCTATCTAAGTAACATCTTAGATCATGAGACGCTCGACCTGGAGCTTGATAGCGCGGATCTGAGCAGCGAGATCACTAGCGTCGTTGGTGGTGATAGAGCAAGCGATGACAGGGCGAGAAACACCGGTAGCACGGCCGAGAGCCATCTTGCTGGGGACGTAGACGTAGGGAACGTTCTTGTCCTCGCACAGCAGGGGCAGGTGCAGAATGATAGGGAGGGGGGTGGTGTCGGCGGCGAGAACGACGAGCTCGGAGGTACCACGGTTAAGGGTCTTGGTGGTCTCGTTGGCACCCTTCTTAATCTGGCGGTAGTGTCCTGCCTGTTGCACGAGGTCGAGGAGGCTCTGGGAGAGGGCCTCATCGGCGATGGGCCAGGCTGGGGTCGTTAGTCGGCTGCGTCACATTAGGAGGCTTGGGTTGGATCTTACCAGCGGTGGAGTCTTCAGCCATTGTTGCGTTGGGTAGGAAATTCAGAACACCAGATCTTGAAAAGAAATGGCTCACTCAGAGGATCACGGCCTTGTTGTACAGCGGAGGTAGTGAGGGCGGTTGAGGGTGAGGTGGAATCGTTGTAGAAGGGAAATTTTCTGGCATGGAAACGGTGGAGTATATTCACCGCCTGCTACATGCGGTTGGGGATCCGCTGAAGATTTCTGCTTGGTCACGTGTAGATCTTGATTGGTCGCTGATTTTGATGTTGGTGCCTGATATGTGAGGCACAACTCTAAATTTTACAAGTTTGTACAGTTGGCTACTAACGTCCCCTTTTGGAAGTGTGGAAGTGCAGTGAAAACTTTTTGTTCGCTGATGTGTGGGGGTTTCAAACTTGAAACCCTATTCTATATACTCCGTATGGATGCTCATAATGACATATGCGTTGAAACGCAAAGATCGCAAGAAAGACAAGTATTTACTCGCCCCTGGCAGCACTGACAGTGGCACTGGCAAGTCTAGACCGGGCGCGCAGCGCGGGACCAAACTTGTACAGGATGAATGGAATGAAAGTCAACAGAGTCGCAATAAGAGCCAAAAGCAGACCAGCGTACTGGCTTCCGAGGTTGTGGAAGAATTGCGAGGCGAACAGAGGCGACACGGCACCGAGGGTGTTACGCATGAAACCCTGGCCGGCAATGGCGGATGAGGAGTGTTCACCGTAGCAGTCGGATGTATAACTGTAGCAGGACTCGAAGATGAAGAAGATACCAACGGCAATCAGCACCAGTCCGATGTTGGGGCCGATCCAAGGTAGATCCTTGTACTGGGTGAAGCTGTAGATGAACAGACCAATGGGTAGCCAGACGGCTCCGCAGAGAGCTCCATACAGACGGGACTCAGGGTCAACAACACGGTGGGCGTCGGCAGTGAGAGCCTTGTACTTGCGGATCTGGAGGAAGTTCAGAGCGAAGCCGATAGTGGTTCCGATGCAGAGAGAGATATAGGGAAGACCGGAGACACCCTCGCTCCAACCACGCTTCTCCTGGAAGGTGATGGGGATTACGGACAGGAAAAGGAAGGCCAGGAACCAGGCGAAACTGATCCAGAGACCAAAGGCGAAGACCACGGGCTCGGTGAACAGCATCTTGACGGCCTTGACGGACGAGTTGTGGAGCATCTGCTTGATACCGGGGGCTTCGAGGTCGTTGTGGGTGACGAAGCGCTCATCACCAGTGGACTTGCGGAGAGCCTTTGCACGCTTAGAGAGGGCCACACCGCCACGGGTCTCGCAGAGGAAGACGGCAATGACGATCACAAGGGGGATGTTGGCCAGACCCTGGATACCCTCGACCCAGCGCCAGCCCAAAGCCTGGTCGATGAAACCGGCGTAGATGGGAGCCGCGACGGTACCGAAGATGGCAACGAAAGAGAACGAAGCCATGGGAATGGCACGGTGCTCGGGGGTGTACATGTCACCAAAGGTACCACCGACAAGGATAGTACCTACGCAACCGAACAGACCGAGCAGGGCACGGCAGACAAGGATGGTAGCAATGTTTTTGCCCAAGGAGAGACCAATGAACATGAGAGCGAAGCAAACGTACGCACCCACATAGACAACTCGTCGACCAGCAAGCTCACAGAATGGAGCCAAGAACAAGGGAGCCAAGGCACAGGTGAAGTTGAAGCAGAACAGTCCAAGCTGGCCAATCTCTGTGGAGGTTCCCAAATCCTCTGTCATGCGTGTAATTCCGGAACTATAGGCTGTTGTGGCAAGACCAATGAATAGTGTCATCAAACAGAGCAGAGCACTGATAAAAGCCTTGTAGGCTCCGCTCCAGTTGAAGGGGTTCTCTTTGTCTGCCTCGAGGAACTCGAGGATGATGAACTGTTGTCCATTGTGTTCGGTGGGCTTGGTCACTGTGAGAGGCATGTCGATGTCGACCTCTTGTAATAGGCTGTCATATTGTTGTGATTGTTCCTCAGACAGCTCGTCGCGGTACTTTCCTCCGACGATGAGGCCCTTTTTAGAATATTCAGGTCGAGTGACTGTTTGGACAGTCTGAACATCCTCATCATGGTCAGCCGACACAGGCTGGAGATTCTTTGATGCCTTCATGATGATGATGTATATAGGTAGGAGGTGGGAAGGGAGTTGAAAAGAACTGGTCTGAGAGAAGATGGGAGGGAAAAGCCGAACATATAAATTTGCACCGGCTATGCCCAGCCGCTGTACGTCATGCTCCAGACTCCAGAATTGATGAGAACTGGGGCTGCGTGCGGGATTATACGGAGAGTGGGGAAGGAATTTTCAAGTAGTTATGGATTGCCCTTCGAGAAAGTTGCCCGAGAAAGAATCATCTGATCAATCACTGTTGGCAAGTGACCAGTAAGTGGGTACAAACAAATCTACATGAAAATTTTGTATCTGGTACCTGAATCGCGCCTCATTCCATCATTAATTCGGACTTGAAGTATAACTTCGACAGAAGGTTGAGCACGATCCTTCGACTCCAGCTTCCTGTGTTCACCCTGCTTTCTCCATACTAGAGGTTGAACGTCTGGGGCGTGGCTTCACGTCCCCTCAAAAATTTTAACACCAAACAGGAAATGTGGACCAGTAGATTCTCCGACGAATAGCCACCAAGAAGAACAGCGCCACGTCGTAACAACAGACGGTTTGTCGGACGATAACCAGAGAGGTCAAAGATTTGCGAGTATACTCCCGACAATGAACCGAAGATCCTCCCGAGCCGAGAGGACCTGATTGGATACAGGGTCCACCTACTCAAAAACGAGGTCGGCATGCCGTACGCCGTCGGCGCTTATGTGGAAATTGTGATCATAGAACAGATAGTGATATGGAGATGGCTAAAAAAGCATATGAAGTCATATAACAAGATATACTACGATGGCAGGCTATCCGAGACTAAGAGAAGTCCATATTGGCGCTGGAATAAACTTTTCCTGGAGCCCCTCGGGAAGTACCCGATTCCTACGTAAAGATCCCGGTGAGGCCGAGGGCAGCAGAATCCCCGAGTTTTACCCCGAAATTGATCCCGAAGCTATGAGTCGCTGGCTGATTCTCGGTGCCCCACCAAAGATTTACACTACGATTTCCAATAATATCAGGTGCTTAACTGTTGTTGTTCCTGTACCCCAACGCTCTACGCATCCCACGCCCTAGGTTTTTGGGGCCCCGAGCGTTGCATCCACTCGGGGCTCTCCTCCACTGTTAGATGCCGTTGCCTCCGTACTAATTGTGCCATGGGGATAGGTGCCGGATGCAACACAAGAGCATAGCGAGGAGCTTGCATAACATACGTAGCTTGGACGCAGTGATTGGTTCTGAGTAGTTCGCCTCGCTGCCGAGTCATGCCATGGAGCTCGCCTCTTTTCTCACAGCGTTCGGGCCTCGTCCGAAGCCGTGGTTCCAATCTCGTGTTGAAGCTACTCAACATTTGCTCTCCGGCTTGACCCGTGCTCGCATGACCAGGCGCTATACCGGCTCTTCTTTTACCCCCACCTTTGGTTCTGATATATCGACCTACCTAGATGAGAAGATAGGGTCTGCATCTGACCCACTACTCCGTACGTGCCTGTCCATTGCGATCGCCGACTATACTGTAAAGCTGACTTTTCAGCATCATGGTACTTACATGTGTACAAACTTCGAGATTCACTATCATAAATGTCGCAACTGTCTATGAAAATAAACAAATCTCAATTCTTTCGTTCTTGCATCCCAACTTTCGCCACTAGATCTTCATTGACAGGTGTCGCAACCCCGACTTCTTTGCCCCGTTTCACCCAATACCCATTGATGAACTTAATTTCTGTTTGACGCCCCGCTCGGAGGTCCCACACCATTGAACACGTAGTATGGAATGTTTTCTCGATGATCGCATTGACTGTTGCTTCCAGCTTGTCGACTGCAAATCGCTGTTTGAGGTTTGAGACGTGCTGCAGCTCTGGTAGTGCACATACCACATTCGAGATCTCGGTCAAGATCGCGCGTCTGATTTCGGGGATCGTGAAAAGAAAGCCGTTCTCCGCGTCGTTTAGGGCGCATAACGGATTACAGAACGCGTTCACGGCTAGTTTCTCCAGCTGAATCTGCAGAACCTCGGTGTAGGTATACGAAGTGGCATTCAGACGAGGCGAGAGTGGGAGGTGATCGAGGAGGTAACTTGAGGCTTTTTCTGTGCCGTCGGTCGGATTTTCTGTCGATCTGGGGACTGGGCTGAGTGACGTCGCTGCACAACCGGTGTGTGTGATGTGGAAGGACTTGTGCAGAGTGACGCCATGGGAGATGACACCGACTATATAATTCGGACGCTCGACCGACTTCGGAAAGAGTTGCGTGTTGACCTCGTCGATCGTGCCGCAGCCATTCTGTAGGAAGAGGACGTTGGATTGGGGGTAAGACGGTGTCGCAAGGGTCGTAGAGCAGAAACCGTCTGTGTAGTCTTTGCGGCTACTATGAGGTTCTCAATCACGCCGGTCTGCGCCGAACAGTCACTGCCTTCTATTTCGGAGCCTGAGTACCACGTTCCATCGCGGAAAACTTCAAAGTCATATCCCTTGCGTCCGATCTCATCTCCTTCTCTTGTTTCTAGAAGAATTTGGTTTCCGTTATCGCGGTAGGCATCGAGGAGGGACGGACGGTGGCAGAGAAGGGTGACAGAAGGAAGGTCAGGGAGTTCAAATAGAGAGTGTGCAGCAAATGTTCCAATGCTTCCTAGTCCGAGAACATGGACTCGTGGCTTTTTTGATTTGGCAACTTGGGCGGAACGATGCATACTGCGGCGTAGTAGGATCGCTTGGTAAGGAATCCCACGTGGGAGAGTATGCATCTGAACAACCTAGCTGAATAAGAACGATCGGGTCTCTCTTTATGCATATTAGAAGACATCACAATCATCATCAAAAGGTCCGTCTGTCAAATCCCGATCCGAAATCCCTTCTCACGCCCTACGCCTTGGACCCACTTTTTCTCATGATCCGGTTAGAACTGGGCGTGCGCGGAGGTTGCCTCGAATTCGGAGTTGATGCCGATTGTACATCATCGAAATCCAGAAATCGAATACGTTGATTTCGGGTTGTCGTTGAACCCTGGATGTGAACATCCAACCTTGGAAGGACCCACATCCACGCCCAAGGGAGATAACCTTATTTCTCATCGCCACTTCACTTTTCGCCACAGTAAAGATCTTCAGGGGATGGATTAGGGAACATATTTTGATTGATTGAATATGATCTCAACGCTCTGGAACTTCCAACGTAGGCGATTCCACTTCATTCCCAGGCACGGGTAGATCTCCTGGCTGGCAATGCAACCTGCGGAATGCCGAAAGCCACTGGTCATTATCCGCCGCAGTCTGGTTCCAACTATCCTCACAATCGTATAATAACCGCCTAGATTCTTGCTGAAACATGTCATCCGTTGGAATGACACCCTGTTTCATCTGCTCTTGGGCGTAGCGGCTGAGATGCATGGTTAGAATTTGAGTGAAGGAGCTGAGCTCCGACTGCGAGGAGAAACTGTCTGGTAGGGATTGAAGGGGTTGAGGATTATCCACCTTCTGTCCCATTCCTGCGTTGGATGAAATTTGTTGGAAGTGGTCGCGACAATTAGAGTCCGTCGCAGAAAATGGGACTAAGCTTAGCGACTCAGACCCAATCAGGTAAGGGGGTAAAGCGTTCGTGACTTGTGCCGCGATAGCAGGAGGAAATTCATGTTCGCCGTGCCATTGGACCATCGTTGCTCCTTCTTTATAATGAGCAGCGATATGGTCCGCTCGCTCGTTCCAGCTGTTCATTCTCTGGTCGCATATCCCACAGCGAGAGGTGAAATCCTGTGTCACAAGTTTCCAATCATCGACCAGGGGCATGACATCTAGCTCGTGCACCAATCGAAGGTGTTGAACAAGGTGGTCCTTGCGGCGGAAAACCCGGGACTCTGTTGAATCTCCATGGCAGGCTAGATGATGGTGTTGCTCGAGATGATCGGCATTTGGTTCAAGCGCATGGCAATAGGCACAGTGTGGGCGCCTAGTGGTCATGGAAAAGACCGACCCACCATAAGGCGCACATACCCATGTTTCCAGGTTTAAATGCAGTGACTTTTCGTGTCGCGTCCAATCGTATTTGCTCTTGAAGCGGTCGCAGCAGAAGGTGCAACAGAAGATACGCTTATGATCCGTGCCTGCTTTGCCTGAACGAGGTTTTGTAACTCGTCCTCGGGGCTTTCGAGATCGTAGTGTAGATGAGTTTCTGGACGATCCAGAAATGCCAGAGTTCTCGGATTGCATCGAGTTTCGAGATGACTTGCTGTTGCCGCTTTCGCCACTATTGGAAGATGGAACATGTCGATAGCCACGGAAAGCATCAGCAGGTTGCCGAATGTTACCCGCACTAGACTGGGATGAATCTCCAGAGTTCAATGCTGGTGTTGTTTGGATAGCATCCATAATCGCTGACAAAGCCGCTGGCTCATCTTCTGGGGGAGAATCCTGCCATCGCTGCATCGGATCACGATCGATGCCTGCGTTAGGACTTGGCGGTATATAGACAGGCGCCGAATGCTTGTCCAATCTTCTGGTTGAGTAGCGACTCCGATGCCTCGGCAAGCCTGATCGGGGAGACCTCATGCTCTGCCTTGTGCGGGATGGGGGTGCCTCCAGCCCCTGGTTGGCACCTCTTGATTGTTCCGCACTGGAAAAGCTCGGGTGGCTCTCTGGTTGTTCGCCTAGGGTCCAGAAGCCACCTGGGTCCAAGGGGCTATCAAATACTCCAAGATCTGGGGCAGCCATGGATCTAAGATCTGTAGACAAGAATCCCTCGGGCTGTGCGCTAGATTCATCATTTGTGGATGACTTAGGCAGGCTGTTGCTTGAGGCATTGTGATTCAACATAGATGGTATTAAGTCCGAACTTGGAATCGGTGAATGAAGTGAATTTCCCTGATGCTCCGAACCAAGCTCTTCGAGCCATTTCCACTCAGAATCAATATTAACTTGACTGTATCAGCAGGTGCAATATGTAGTGGAGGTTGACGATACCCACATTCAATTCCCGTATCATCTAACGTGTATCGCGCATCAGCAGATTCATTTGGGTGTTGGAACACCATTGCGCTATCTGATGATGAGCCAAAACAGCTATCTTGCACAAAATTCCCTGGGCTTGATGGAAAGATGAGGGTTGAATTGGTGTTGGTGGCGAAATCGGCCTCCTCGCCGATTACGTAATGACCTATCAGCGCCAAGCCTTTCAAAGAACTCTCGCGGATAGCTTACTGGTCATTATATTCGATGGTACACTGGAATTGTATTGTTCTGTGTGGAGACATGATGAGGATCCTATGTGAGTTACAGCCTGCGGCGTGGATTGTGCGCTTGGCAAAGTGACACACTACACTAAGCACCCGGACCTATGACTGTAGCATATTTTCGAGTAATTTCAGTATAGTCACAGGTATTTGAAGCATAGCAGCGTAAACATGCTTAGCGAATTAACTCTATAGGTACCGATTCTTCTGGAAGCCAAAGCCGAAGAGCCGTCCTCGCACGGCCCTGTATGTCTTCTATAGACATCACCTGAACCTCCCCTTTGGGATAGACGGACCCCAATCGCACTTATTTAACTGTCCTCCTAAAGCTGTGGGTTCTTTTTATAACCAGCATAGTGTGACATTGAAGTAAACTTGGGCGACATATGGCGTTATTTTGGTCTTGAAGTCGTTGTATATATTTCAGATAAAACGAATCAAACTACAATCAAAAGATAGCTTAAAAACCTGTAAAAGTCGGACCATATAATTCTTCTATAGAAATATATATAAGTAACGTCACTGTATATAGTATGACCTTTATATAGACATCGGTAATGCAGTTACTACATGTTGCCTATGACAGGTTTGCCTATGACAGGTGAGCAAGTGGGATGGGGGCCTGCCTGTCTATCACAAAACGGAGGCCTGTGTAGAGTCGTCCTAAGAAAATCCTGCAGTCTCAACCAGAGGACTTGAGAACTTGAAAAATGAAACCTTCCCCAATGGACCACCGACAGCGAGAGTCCTGACGCATTGGTCGCATATCTCGACCTGTATTCGATTGGCAACTGGAGCATCCTTTGACCTGTCCAAACGATCCAACCTTCTTTGTCCACGTCATATTCCTGATTATTCGGCACATTTGGGCCACGGCTATATGGAGCTATTGGATCAGGGAATGAGAAGTCCGTGGCTACAGCGATTTGAGGCGCCACTGTCGACATGCCATATTGTGACAACAGGCCTGGGGGCCCCTGATACAATGTACTGGAGCCTGTCTGCCTCTGAAAGCTCATTCGCGCTGTGCCAGTGCCAACGTCCCAGACCGTGACTCTGCCATCTTGAAACGCTAATACCAAATGTCGGCTGTCGGGCGAGTAACCCACTGGATCAACCCAGAGGTCCTCCTCACGCACAATTGTTCGCACGCAGTTGCCACTGTCAATATCCCAGATCATGATCGTTCCTTCTATGTCTTCCGAGGCCAAATTGCGACCATTTGTTGAGAACGCAACTGACACGACGGCCTTACTGTGACCTTCCAGTGTCCTTGTACAAATGCTGCTGTCAAGCTGCCAGATTTTGATCGTATAATACCTGGAGCCTGACGCCAGATGAGAGCTGTCTGGAGAGAATGCGAGTACAGCGGGTGGACAGGTGTGACCTCTAAGCGTTTGGCGGCAAATGCCGTCTCCTTCCACGTGCCAAAGGTAGATGGTACCGGATTTGGGTGACACTGAAGCTACCTGCATATTATCAGATGAGGCCGTCAAAAGCGTCATGGTGCCAATGGTGCCATTGGCGCCATTGGCAGTCCGACAAGGTCATCGAAGTCTGACCGTCTTGTGAAAAAGCGACCAAGATTTCCCCTTTCCTCAGACCAATGAATGCCTTCAAAAAAGCTCGCTGCTAGCGTCCCAGATTAAGAGGGCGGAATCATAAACGGTCGCGGTTCTCGTGCCATCGGAAGAGATCACAAACCGTCGACCGAAGTAACCATTACCCCGAGCAGAACCCGCAGCTATCGACTCCCGTCTGTCTCATCTATTTTAGGAGATAATCGCAATAACAAAAGGCAACCTAAAATTCATACAATACATAATAATGACGTCACGACGATCAACTAACTCATCCGAAGACTTGGGAATGATGAACTATACAAGCTTTTCATTTTCCAATTTTTTTTTCTCCAGCACAAAAGCACAAATTGAAAAAAATGGTGAAGGACAGAGAAACCGTCATTAAGTATGCTCTATCGTACATAATAGTTTATAGAAAGAGACTGACGAAGTCCTCAGCGAGTTCAACGATCTCGTCAACATGACCGCGGATGAGCTTCAAGACTGGCTTCAAGGGGAGCCATCACAGTCAGCAGGCTGGACAGGCGGCTTTGGTGAGACTGTTGGTCATGAGAGGTTAGTCCCGTGGATTTTGGGTGGCCGATGCGTATCTCAGCAGTGAAGACGTCACTAACAGCATCGATAGCGGTCGGCGGATCGTGGAGATTCTCGAGCATAATCCCACGAAGGAGCCGTCTGGGTACCGAAATCAGGATATCGACCACATGCGTCGCGTAGTGTCCTACTGCAACCGCCATCTAGCGCAGGAGGAGCGAGCAAAGCAGGACACGGAGAGCAGGAGTTACCGATCACTTAAAAATTGGGGCCACGATGCGCTGAAAGAGTGAAAGTGGTTATACGGTGTATATGTACATGTAGCAAGCTGGTAAACGCGGCTGGGTTGAGCGCGAGATCATCCCCGGCCCTGGTCACTCTCACACCTGTCCACATTTTCTATAGGGATTTTCTGTATAGCATTGCACTTCTCGCTGACATTTCAAATATCTGCGCCGAACACCAGAAGTGGTCCAATAGGCCTGAGACTCTCACTACCAATTCAGCTTTCCCTCAATTCATCACTCTGTCCCTATACATCATGTACATGTCCCTACTTTTAGATACGTTCAATATCAATTAACCTGTATAACTAATCGAGGTTTCCAGTCTCTCTGAACTTTTCGGTCGTTTGACACCAGAAGTTACCGGGAGATTTCGGTAATGCCACTCGCCGAGAAAGAGGCCTTCGGGATCAACTTCCTTTTGTATCTTCACCCACTGATCCATATCATTTCCGTATAATTTATGGAGTTCAGATGACGCTACTGTTCCGAAATTTTTCGCCCAGTGTGGACGCCCACCCAGCTCCCGCATGAGATACTCAAAGGCTTGGTAATATTGGTCTCTGCAGGGTGGATCAAGCAAATACGGACGATGAAGTGTCGCGTTCAGATAAAGAGTTGGTCTGTCATGGCATGTAGGGTCAAGGAAAGGCCTGGGGGTCGTGACGACGGATGTATTCACCACCCTAACCTTGATAGCGCAATTCACCCAAACGCCTTTGCTGCTGAATGGTATCTGCGCTGTCTGATGGTCCCCATGGAGCCATGCAGAAAGGCGTAAAATGGCTTCAGGGCCATTTTCAAGAGGCAATGCCCATTCATTCACTAACTGGGGATAGGAAGGTTCCATCATAAGTCCTTCGCGGGCAGGACTCACACCAGTGAGGGTCTTGCTAGTGGCACCAAAGCCATATCGCATTCCCGAAATACCCCATTCAATCCAAGGGAGAATGAAAGGAAAGATATTTGCCAGAGCAAGGACAAACTGATAAGAATGATAAAAGCACAGGGCGATATAGGAATACCTTTGGTTGTCTTGCCTCAGCACCGGACGAGAGGTCTTTTCAGCATGCCTTATAATAGCACTCCGCTCATATGGCAGCCAAAGAACGCGGATGAAGTCGTGGGAATTCCATAAGCCGGACGACCAGATTGATAGTACTGTCGAAAGCTTTTTTTTTTGATTCTCTCCATTCAACGTTGAATGCGTTCTCGGCCCTCAGCGTTATCTCTACTACGACCCCTATGGCGCCAAGAGATAGCAGGGCAGCCCGAAACAATATCGGGTTTGAATTGCCACTACAATGTACCAGTTCTCCATTAGGGAGTACCAAGCTTAGCGATTCAACATACTCAGAGAGCAGCCCATGTTGTAGGGAGCTACCATGAGTACCTGTTGCAAGCGCTCCAGCGATTGACTGGCTGTCGATGCTCCCTAGATTGGCCAAAGTTAAATGATGCCGTTCCAACTCCCTTCCCAGTGTTCTTAATCGAATGCTAGCTTGTACTTTAACAAGATTGTTGTCAACTTCAAGTAGGCTATTGAAGTCGTCAAGGTTGATCATCCAGCTCGAGGTACAGGTGAGATCAGATGGCGAGTGACCACTTCCCACAGTGATTAAGGTACGGCGACATCGACTAGCAAGTACCACTATTTGCTGTATTTCGCTAATAGTGCGAGGCTGTATGTAGAGTTCTGGCCGTGCAAAAAAGGGCTTGGCCCATGTGTGATGTAAATGGTCGCATGAAGCTCGAAACGGGACTGTTGGGTCAAGTTGCGATAGCTCACGTGTGATAGCAGGATCCATGGTTCTGAGATTGGTTAAATCTGAAGATTTTGCGGAGTTTTTGCTCTCTTTCAAAAGAATTCGACCGGAGCACGTGTTGAAGATATATGAAGACCTTATGCAAGCACTGGAATTACACAACCATTATCGCCCAGTCGCCCACAAGATAAAGGGTAAGCTTAAAAAGAGAGAAATGATTAAGAAACGTCATAATGACCGAAACCTCGATTATACTTTTTTAGACTCACTCTTGGCTTGGTCTTATATTTTACTTATTGACATTGCTATATTTATGAAGCAAACAGGCGGATTGTGTAAAGGCCTTGTCAACTGTGCAACAAATGTGACCGGAATCTTTCTAACGGTATTGATTTTGTCTTGATTCGGCTTCATTCATATGAGAACTTTTTTAGTGCCCAGTTATTTTGCTACAAAACGATCACAGACCTGGTGACGTCACGCTCGAGTAAAGCTTACATTACATGTCCCCCAGTAAGTGCTCTTTCCATAAATATCACCCGCCTATGTGCTGATGAACCGTGAAGGGTGACCGATGCTCATCTGAGTTGCGTCGGCTCTGATAGTTCTGCGAAACATCGTCGCTATGGCTAGTACCTTCGTTCACCGTTTGTTTCCAAACACAAAACGGATTGACTTCTTTTCAAACCTTCAAAATAATGTAAGTACATTGATTTACGGAGCAATGCTCATGACAACGGCTATGTGGGCAGTCCATGACTATCGAGACTGGTTGTACTATGGTGAGAAAGATCTCAATGGGTCAATAAGTGCCGGCCCTGAACTAACTTCAATTCTAGGAACCGGTGGAACACCACCCACTATCGGCGGTTGGCTAAAAATGAATAAATTACGTGTCGTACTGGCTTTTAACTACCTGTGCGGAGATGACTTGCGGGATCCTTCTACATTGCCCCGGATGGGACCTCAGTACCTCAAGTCCCTGACGGTCAGACCAGGCGGACATCCATCCCTCAGACCTAGGTGAGGAATGGAATCTTACCGCATAATCATATATAGCTGACCATAAATTCAAGAACACTGCCACAGCGCCAGTTTTCAGAGACCATTGAGCCGCGGGCTCGAGAAGTATGTCGATAAAGGCAATCCCATTAGGCAATTCAACTACCCTAACGCAGCCACAAGGTCCTTATCGGCTTGATGAAACATTTACATTCCCAATACTCGGACATCCTCAGACTTAGCTTATCCAATGCTGAAGGTGGTGCCGCGGACGCCATCTATGCGCGTCCGGAATCTCCAGCCTGCAATCCCGAAGCGCAGAAAGTCGGCTTTGAAATCGCCCACACCCATCCCGAGGACAATTCACTTCATATGCTACTCTCTCCAGCCGACGCTCGCGCCGTTTTGGAAGCGGGTTGGGGCCGTCGGTTTGCGGATCCATCGTCGGTGCCCCCGGGGTGGGTCAGTTCCTTCCAAAGTTGGCATAGTTCTTATGACTGAAATGGACGCTAATGAGGAGGGATCTCATAGATCATGGTGTATGCGCCACGGGACCTCGAGGAGGTGAACCTAGTCCGACGTATGGTCGAAGCTGCGATTCGATGGACAACTGGGGCAGACATTTAGGTTCTATCACGCCACAGAGTCACAGCTCTAGAATTGTTTGCGGAGGTCATTATTTGTCCATCTCATGAAGAACAGTAATACTCAAGCTTATCTTGAAAAAAAATACCTCGTTTTATCATACGCCTCCTAAGATCTACCGCCTCGGACGAGTTCAAGTAAACTATCAGCCAGGGATTGGTTAGTACCTTAGACGGGGTGTGCAGTAGCCGCGGCCTCCCATACCACACACCGATGAACTTTGAGAACCGTGAAAGATCTCTTGCAAAGAATACTGGCATATTAAGTTGTTTAACCAACCCGTGCATTATGTTAATATTATCACATTATTTGCATTCAGAGAATACAGCACTCACAGTGGATTACCGAAAACCCGTTCATTATCCATAGTGCCCGTAAGTGCACTGCTCTAGTGCTCGGGAGAGCACTAAATGCCAGACCCAAGGAAAAAGACAAGCCAGTCATAAGATCCTATTCCTTGTTTCAATTGAGTTCCTTCGGATGAACAGACAACGTTAGATGTAATCTTCGTATATGAAGTGGTTATTTAGCTGGTGGGCGAGATCACTGGATGTGAGGGTAGAGGGTTGAATGAACGCAAGCGCTTACAGTGTGTCTTTAACGGAAGCATAGGGGTCGGCGTGATTTCGTTGGATCGTGGCCTTCTTTGTTTGCCATACGAATTACTCCATTTGCCCTGGAGGGGGAGGGAGGTCCACCTATCACAAGGAAGCTTCCATTTAGCAACTCCCTATTTATATCTATATGTAACTGGGCTGGATAATTCTTTAAGAACAGTGGACTGTAGTGATTAGTGCCGCGCTTCAAGGTAAGCATAGGATTCCTCAAACCCGCCGCAAATGACCATAGTAAATGGCCCAAAAAGAACATCATGAGTTTACCGTTTTGATGTTGTGAACTTCTTCGAAAGAAATTGTACACGGGCGATTTTACCGTAGTGTTTGGATCCAACTATGGAGAGATGACATCATACTCGGATACTCGGATATCAGCCCACTTCTCCACACAATATTCAAGGAATCAATGCAATTGACAGAAGCTTTTGTATTTTTAGACTGCGGGGCGTCATCCTGATGTAATAATAACACTCTAGGTTGCGACGTCTATAGCCCTACAGTATAAAGATCAACCCATCGCCAAGCCGATTGTCATAGTCAAGCTTTACCTTAACCGCCTTTCCCCAGATTTTAGTCTCTCTTTGTGAAACGTTTACGTACCCTTACAAGTATCACCTTCAATATGACTCAAGATGGCTATTCACACCACCTCCACAAGTATGAAATTCACCTCCATTGACACCTCTACAAACTCTAACCATACCAGAACGGGTCATTGGATGCCAGCCGACCACAAAACCCACAAAGAATGGCTCGGCGGAATCATCCGAAAGGTTGACGAAAAGCAGACAACGTTACACCCAGTCTTAGAAGAATTCAAACAGTTAATCGAAACAAACACAAGAGTATACATGCTCCTGACCTCCATGTTCAAGGAAGTCCCCCGCCAGAAACGATACGGCCACGACCCAACCGGAAACCCGGAGATTCGCGATCATTCTCATTTCCTACAAGTCTTGAATCATCTTCTTACTACCGCCCCTTCATGGACTGATAAATCCCATCGCGTTGGCCTAGTTGGTTTACCGATCAATGCAGTCCTCGATTGGCCGATGGGTACACCAAGTGGTTACGCAGCATTCCTCGATCCAGAGATCAACGCAATGATTAAGAAAATTCTCAATGTCTGGAGCGAGTACCTGCGCTCACCCGCTTCAGCTGATGTCCTGAATTCCTCTTCACACGGCTGGTTCGGCGAAACAGGTCGACGTGATCTGACAGCCGTTGCGAAGATCGGTCCTACGGCCGCGACGGATCTTCAGTTCCATGATATGTTCGAGTGTGACCCCTCCGCACCAAATCACGGGTTCAACTCTTGGGATGCGTTCTTTACGCGCGTCTTTAGGGAGGGGATACGTCCTGTTGCGGAACCGAAGAATGGGAAGGTCATTGCCAATGCGTGTGAGTCGAAGCCGTTTAGAACTGCGCACCATGTTCAAGCGCGTGATAAGTTTTGGATTAAGAGTCAGCCGTACTCTGTTCTTGATATGCTTGCTCATGATGAGCTTGCCTCTCAGTTCGTTGGTGGTACTGTTTACCAGGCTTTCCTTAGTGCTTTGAGTTATCACCGCTGGCATGCGCCTGTTAGTGGAAAGGTTGTCAAGGCTTATGTTGTTGATGGCACTTATTACTCTGAGCCGCTGTTTGAGGGTGTTGGGAACCCGGAGGTGTCGGCTAATGAAATTGATATGGCTGGTCAGGTTACCTCGCAGGGATACATTACTTCGACTGCTACCAGGGCCATTATCTTCATTGAAGCGGATGAACCGGCTATTGGACTCATGGCATTCATCGGTGTTGGTATGGCGGAGGTATCCACTTGTGATATCACTGTCAAGGAGGGAGATAAACTTAACAAGGGTGATGAGATTGGCATGTTCCATTTTGGGGGCTCGACTCACTGTCTCTTATTCCGGAAGGGTGTTAATGTCTCCGGGTTCCCTGAACCAGGAATGGAAGACAATATGCCGGTCCGAAGCAAGCTGGCTGTTGTGTCTTAAGTAAATATCGCATGGAAAGATATACATTTAAACATTTAAAATTTTCATCACGTGTAAATAAAGTGGTACCGTAACCATGGATTCGTGTATCTCAATCTGATAACACAATTTCCCCAAAGAGACGATCACTGAGAAGCTAAGAAATGAGACATGGCAACCTCATCTACTTCACGGTCTGAGGATCGCTGATGACGACATTGACGACGACCATTTCCATGTTCCGCAGAAGCCTCTGATCTAGCTGCCAACCTCTTTGCAACCTCGTTTGCCTCGAAAAGACTGACCAGTCTTCTCTTCGCAGGACGTTGGTGAGCGCGACCTTGGCAGACCCGCAGCATGATATTCACTTCGTTTTCTGGGGCACTGATACCTTTGACAAAATACACTGGGTTGCGAACAACCATGTTGAAGGACTGAGGCGGGAGGCTTCTGCCCTTGACAGGACTTGAAGGTGGCGCTGAGGTACTTTGGTTCACCCAAGCGTCCACGGCCATTTCGAGTGCAGTGGTTCCAGTTGCGTTCTCGCGGTACAGAAGGTCAGGGCGACGGTCCAGCATTTGTTCCAGGACTTCGGGGAAGCCTCCCTTGACTGCATCATGAGCCGGAGTGTTTCCTGCGCCATCAAAGAGCTCCAGATGCCTTTGGTTGGAGGAATTTGCAAGATCCAAAATCAAATTTGTCATGGAAACAACCATCGCTGTCTCCGACTTCGGGTCAAAAGCATGGTCTGGCAAGATCGGTTCATCGCGACGGAACCTAGGGTAACGGTTCAGCCAGCGGGCGAAAGGTGTCTGTGAGTCATCGCCTGCCCGTTCGACCAGCATTGTAGGGATGAGCTGCGGGTCGAGGAGACCGATAAGCCTGGCACATCGGTCGGAGTTCTTGCAAGTCCGACCTTGGGCCGAGCTAAGAATCAAGTGCAGAAGATTGTTTGCTTCCGAATCCCGAGTTGCTTGGTTGGCTCCTGCGGCTATCAGGATACGAGCGAACCTGACCCGATGGAGCGACATGGCCAAGGCGAGGGGTGTGAATCCGCCACTGGACCGGACCTCGACGCATTCAGGATGATGATCAACAAGGTACTGCACAAGACGCTCTGTTTCATCAGATGGTCTGGACATCACAGCACAATGGATCACAAGGTTGTCTAACAAAGAATCAGTAAATATCTTCAGTTTTCTGGTCAGCTAACTTACTTCTCATCTGTAACCAGTTCAAAAGTGTCCCTTCAACGCCAAGCTGGGACTGAGCGAGTCTCTTAACATCCTCATCATCCGGGATCGAGTTCAAATACTCAAGGTAGTACCTTCCAGGACCAGTACCAAGGAAGAACTCCGTACTGGCAAGATTGCCCTGGAGGGCTGCAATTAGAAGAGGTGGGCGCTGATCTGGATATCCGACATCTCCACCTCGCCCAGCATCAGCCCAATCAGTACGCTTTGTGCCACGGATCGACAGGCCAGGATAGTACTGAGGCTCCTTGCGAGCTTCGACTCCGCAGTCTTGACTCAGTTTGGCAAGTGGAAGTCCAGCCCCGGTGCTCCGAATTAGCTTGGAAAGGCAGTCGATGCGACCGAGCCCGATGGCAAGTTGGAACTCCTCAGAGGAGACTGAGAATTTGAACTTTCCAGATGGGTTGTTCTGAGCTAGATCATTTCCAGTCTCCAACAAGAAATCCAAGAGGGTAAGGTCATTCTTGTAAATCGCGTACTTCACAAGACTGTTGATCTTCACACCCTGTTGGTTTCCATAGTAGTGGTTGCCTTCGGGAACGATTCTGCAGAGGTATTTTGGTGGGAGCGCGTCGAGGAATAGGAAAGCATCAAACTGCTTTGAGAAGGCCTGGAAAGGAGTTGTGTCACTCTCGACATGACTGATGACTTCGCCAACGTTGTCGTGTGTGAAAGTATCGTCAACCTCATCACCCACGATATTCAACCGGTCATCATCCTCTTCCTCATCAGATGAGCACTCATCATTGATTGCCATCTCAAACCGCTTTTGCTTGTTCCCATGGGGCTCTTTAACCTTCAGCTGTGCGCGCAGGATTTGAAGAATCGATTTGGCAACCGCCAAGTGGCCACGCATGATGGCAATTGAAAGACATGAGATACCTCTTGAGTCATTCACAGCAATCTCGAGGGGTAGCTGATCTTGAGTTGCTCCCCACATACCCAGTGTCAAGGTCTTGATGGTGGCAATGTCACCGTTCCACGCAGCTTCAAATCTATGAGGTCAATGTCAGCAAGATATTCTTCTTCCTCCAATTGAGGGGATAACGCACAGTTCCAAATATCCTTCACGACAAGCATCACTCATGCCGAGCAAGTTGAAGTTAAACCGGACCTTAAAAACATTCTTCTTATGTTCCTTTGTCTCAGGCTGCACTTGAGGAATCACCGGCTGTGCCGGCTGATAAACAGGATGAAGCTCTTCAAATGTCTTCGCGCCTCTTGCCAAAAGCTCAGCTTCCAGTTTTTCGTATTCGCGACTTAACTCCGCGATGGCTTGCTTCTTTTCGGCTGTTCCTGGAGGATCAGCTGGCACAATCTGTGCTTTCTTAAATCGCTCTGCGGCATCATGGGCCTTTTTCCGTGCACTGCGCAGCTGAACATTTGCAATAAACATTTTGTAACTCCCGGGCATGAAGTCGGCCAAGTATGACTCGTCATCCTTATCAAATGTAATCGCATAGGGATCTGGTGTTGGCTCGCTGAAACCGAAGCTGGTCAGGTATTCCCGAAGGCTCTTCAGAACTCCCCTTGTGATATCCAGAACCGTCTCACCCTTCGCCCTGTATCGTTCTTTTCGCTCAGTGTTGACATTGACTCCGCGATTAAGAAGATCAATGGCAACCAGAGGAAGATCGCTTTCAACGGCTTGCAAGATTGGCTGATCGATGCTGGACTTGAACTCTTCTTTGACATTATCATGTAGCTGGTTGGTTTCTCTTTGGGCCTTGAGGGCTTTCACGAAATCGGCGATCTTAATCTCTGGCTTGGCGCCTGCGTCCAGTAGCTTTGCTGCCACCGGTGAGTTCTTAGCTGTCAGAGAGATCATCAGGGTCGAGGAAAATTCAGGCGACCAGCGCGAACCCATGACCGCCAGGTGATTGATGGCCCGCTTTACTGCTGGCTCGTCGTGTTGCAGGTAAACATCAAACAAGTCACTCTCACTGGAGTGGGCAAGGTAGTAGAGTGGCGTTTTCTGTGCCAGATCTGCCTGGGCAGGCGAAGCCCCAAGTTCCAAAAGAGTCTTTGACATCTCTCTCGCCTTGTCCGAGGGAAGTGAAAGAGCGAGAACCAAAGTGAGAATTGCTGCCTCTGGCTTTTTACTGTAATCGTTCAAAATTTTGATTGGCAGCAAAACGTCGGCTCCAAAAGATGTGACAAGCTCCTTCACGGCCTCAACGTGTCCATGGAGAATGGCGAGGTGCAGCGGAGAGGTACGACTATCCCAAGCAACCACATTGATATCGTAGACATCAGGCTCAAGTTCATTGTCTTCAAGCGTGTCGTAGGTCGTCATTTCCGTGTCCTTGTCTTCGTTCTCAACCTTCACGTAAGACTCAGAAGTAAGCGACATGTCGTCCTTAGTCTCATCTCCATCAACACTCATAGCATCGACGTTCCTGTCTTCCTGCTTCTCATTTTTCTTCTCGGCATCTTTCTTCTTCTCTTCTTCCTCTTCGTTTTGATTGCTCTTCGTGAGCAAAATGCGAATAATCTCAACATCTCCTCGGGCAGCGGCGAGATGCAGTGCTGTTTTTCCATCGGCCATGCGTGGGATCATGCGAGCACCACGGTCAACGAGACATTGAACAATTTCGGGAGTGGAAGACATGCATGCCAGTTGAAGCGGTGTTCGTCCAGTGTAATCTCGGCGGTCTGGATTAGTGCCATCCTCTGAAAGGAAGGCCTTAACAGCTTCAATATTGTTCGACACGATGGCCTGGCATAGTCTTTCAGTCCGACCGACATAAGCCATTTCTGTATCAGATTGTTAGCCGTTGGGTTTCCACGAATGAAAATGTACGATATCCCTACCGGTCCAATCGGTCTCTGTAATTGGATTGAAGCTGCCAATTTCTTGGCGACCAGGGTCATCCTTGATGAAGCTCACATCACCGGAGATGTAGATCTTGCTTTCCTCTTCGGCAATCTTCTTTTCCTCTTCAGTGACTGGCTGAGGACAGAACCCACAGCAATCATGAATAACGTGCTCAGCTTCGCCAAAGAATGCAGGGTGGCGATGAAGATAAACTTCGCGATCCTTGGGCTGATTCCACTGAGCGTTCAAGAGCAAATCCTTGGTATAGAGGAGCTTTTCAATCTTCCTAGCGTTGAAGTTTCTGCCGTAAGGGATAGTCTGTCGTGGAGTCAGTAATGAAAGAAGGAAAATTAAGGGGGGACTTCTTACAAAGGTGTGGTAATCAGACACTTGGTCTTGTTCTTGCCACTCGGGAACCTCATCCTCCCAGGCATCTTTAATGTTTCCTCTCAAATCCTTCCCCTGGCGGCGACGCATGTAGATGTTAAGAGCAGGCCGGCCCCGCTCCTCGCGTCTCTTTTGGAGATAATTATCTCTGTCTTGAGACTGGGGAAGTTTCTCTAGAACCAGAAGTCGGGCGAGACCTTCAGTCCTAGTAAAGCTTCGTTCAAAGATGGTCTTTTCAGTAAGTTAGCTCTATATTCCCCATTTTAATATGTATTCATCTCACCGGATCAATTTTCGATCTGTCAAGCGGAGACCAGAAAACCTCGAATCCACGATGGGAATACTTGGAAAGTCGATTTTCATATGATGGCGATCGTCGAGTCAAATCAACCTGATTTATTTGGGTCATGTACGCGGCTATTGCACGTGGAGAGGCGAACACCTGCTTGCCGTCATAGGCAGCGCAAGAAACATCAACGTCGAACCCGGTAAGAATCTCAGCGATCGAACGATAGATTCGAAGAACGATCTGGACATGCCGGTTTGGATATTGCGAGGCAATTGTGATCGTGTTCTTTGTTCTAATAGTCGTGGTTTCATAGAGAATGGTGTTGCGGATCTTGTCTTCGATATACTTGATCTTGTCAAGTGCCTGTTCCTCAGTCAAGCCATACAAGAAAAGATCCACATCGGATGCTGGTGCAAACTCCTCGTGATAGTACTGGCGAAGGCCTCTCTTGGAGTTGCGGTATTTCTCCGGGACAGGCAGAAGGGAAGTCACAACAGCACTGCCGGCAGCAACCACGTTCGACCAGTCAATCTCGCTGAGTGAGCCCTCTGTGAAGAGAGCAAAGTTGTGTTGGAATTCATCCAAAGTCGGCACAACTGCGGGGGAGCCATTTGGCTTTCGAAGTTCATCACTCAGTGGCAAGATGTACTTCTCCTTTTCCTCTGGTGTCTCGGATGCAAGGTCTCGTGCTCGAATACGAACATCTGCAGAACGATTTTGGTCGTATAGTGGCACAATGTTGACATGGTTATTTTGGATAGAAGCATTAGATGGATCTTGGGCAAATGTCTGACGCAAAACAGCATCGTATTTGACATAAGGCTCGATCAGATCTGTCATACGCCTTTCTGGGTTGGATTTCACGTAGGCCAAGAAGTCATTATGTTTGACGGGAAGAGGGGGCAACGAGAACGCCATGATGTAGATGAGCTTGTGCAAGGGTATTTGCAGTATGAGAGATAAAGTAGAATAGCAATGAAAGAGGGAACAGATTGAGGTTTAAATAGGACGATGTTGATATTATGGGTCGTTTTAAGTTCGGCTCTTGGCATCAGGGGCCAGGCAGCCTTAGGCAACAGACCCACTATAAACGCTAATAACCAATGATATTGACCTTCCGTACGACTGCCAAGCATCTAAGGATCTCGCTTCGTTGGCGCTTTCTATGGTAAATTATATGCGAGTACCCAGGAATCTTGCACGGATCTCTCGCAAGCACAGAAGATCAACATCGTACAGGTGTCGACACGTCAGCGTTGGTTCACCGAAATGCTGCCCCCCATGTTAAATAGCTCCTCTCAGGAGAACCCAGAGGTTCTCCAAGAATCAGTCTCTGTATTCCTCCAATATACTATTTGCTTTCCAGGCATCTTCGTCTTATCTAGGTGACAGGCTCTATCCTGTAAGCACTAGAACCCCCCTTATCTTTACACTGAGTTGCTGCCATTAACGCATCTGTCTGGGGTTCAATTTCCTTAGTGACCACAACTTGCTTGATTATTCGCCGGCATTCGATAATTACTAATTTTTACTATAGATAAAGCTTGTTTCCGCTGAACAAACCAGAAAAAGATGGCTTATGTGTTTCTTTGTTCGTCTTTAATATCGGTAGTTATTTGCTAAAGGCTAAAGTCATCTAGCATCACGCAACCACTTGATCATCGCTTTGAATAATCACCTAATATCTGAGGCGAAAACGAAGAGCCAATAAGCTCAAAAGGTGGCTTATACACAGAAGGGTCTTAAAACATCATTTTAAACAGAGTTATACTCAAGAGGACAACTGTAGCCCATTCAATTACGGAAAACAGAAGGTGTATGGACTGGTAACTTGATTTATTTTGTTGCCACGTCTGTCATTGTATCTGCTTCCTGATAGCCCTCCATGTCTCAGACCTTCAGTTTTCGGCACCACAGGCAGCGGTAATGAGGAACTGGTGGCGATTTTCCTGAATGGTGGAGAGAAACATAGCCAATTTGCTTTCGAAAAACAAATTGATTAATCTGAACAATAAAAACAGCGAACCCCTGCCGACTCCAGTGACCAATTTAGACCAATTTATAAGGATAAAACGGATTTACCATCCAGTTCCAAACTCAAATATCCCCCGCTTTCGGGGGCTGATCTGGGGTAAATGCCCTCCACATCCCCCGCCGATGGCACCGGAGACCATTCCCCCACAGGAATACGCGAAAAGCCAACCTCGGGGCCAGGGAGCATCCCCGGATTTGTTGACATCTACTCTCGGAAGATTGCCGCCCGGCATTTGAATCCCGGATAGTGAAAGATAAAAGCCACCCGCACATTCGTTCAGAAACGCAATTCCATCATACCCATTCATTTTGTCTTTCCTCACTCTTTGACCCGTTACAAGCTACCCTCGCGATGACCCAGACCATCCTGAAAGCCAATATTGGCGTTGTTGGCTTAGGCCGAATGGGCCAGCGCCATGCACTGAATGTCCTTCATCAAGTCCCTCGAGCAAGGCTCTTCGCTGTCTGTTCACCAGCACCGCATGAGATTGATTGGGCTAAGAATGACCTGGAGCCGGAGGGCGTGCAGGTGTTTGATACTTTCGAAGCGATGATTCGTACGCCCGGACTGGATGCCGTGGTCATTGCGTCACCATCAGAGCTCCACTTCTCGCAGACACTGGCCGCCATGGAGCTGGGAATCCACGTTCTTTGTGAAAAGCCAGTAACCAAAGATACTGCTCAGGTAAGAGGCAGAACACTGTCATAATGGTATAATCGCTTATTTTCTTTTACCAGCTATGCCAGTTGATGCAAAAAGCAGAGCTGTATCCGCAGACAAAGGTCATGGTTGGATTTGTTCGCCGTTTCGATGAAAACTATCAGGATGCGCTCCGGAAGATCAAAGACGGTGCAATAGGCGAACCCATTATTGTGCGATCGCACGGTGCCGAGAAACTGGACAAGACCGGATACTTTATCGAGTATGCTCGAGTGAGTGGGGGAATCTTTTTGGATACTGTCATTCATGATATCGACCTCACCTTGTCAATCCTTGGTGATGACATCAAGCCTAAAGCTCTCTGGGCGACCGGGATCATCGCTCATCACCACGAGATGAAAGATTTCAAGGATGTTGACAACGCTGTGGCTGTGGTTGAGTTCTGGGGTGGCCGGATTGCCCACTACTACCATTCCCGCACAACCTCTAATGGATATGACAATTCTACGGACATCATTGGTATGACAGGAAAAATCTCGATCAACTCCGTGCCGCACCACAACAGGGTTCAGGTGTCGAATGCAGCTGGAATCACGCAGGAAGTTAGTCACAGTTGGATTGACCGGTACCGAGAAGCCTTCGTGACCGAGTTGAATGAATTTACAAATGCTATATTAGATAAAAGTGAACTTCCGATGACGCTTTCTGCTGCTCTTACCGGCTTGAAAATAGCAACTGCATTGCGGAAAAGCTTGGAAACCGGTGAGAAGATTGAATTTGACGACAACGGTGAGGAGATAATTCCTGGGACGAAATAAATAATTGGAAATTACAATTTCGAGGACAGAATAGTGAATATTATTTGAAGTTCCACTTCCAATGTTGCCAAGTTATAGCCTATCCCCTGTGTATGGCTACACTGGTGCAAATCAGTATTGAGCGCACAACGACCACATCAAGGGCGGGCTTCACGCATCGGAGCTGTCTGACTGGCCCCAGTCAACATTCTTGAGCGCTTTCTAAAAGTGATCTGCCCTATGCTAGTGAGGTGTTTCGAGCTTGTTCTTATCTCCCATTTCTGTTGCAGATTAATGAGAGGACTTTTGGCATGTCTAGTACTCTGCCATTTGAGAGCAGTCTCATCCATCGCCTGAGAGGTTGCACTCAAAAACAAGGCAATGTCACCTTGCGGGTGGATTTACGTTATGCCCAATACTAAAGGAGAATACTTGGCAGGAGGGAGCCGTTATATAGCTCTGACATGTTGTTCGAGGGTCTCGAGGGCCAACTGTTGCTCTCGTGTACATAACGATTGTCTGCCAAGGATGCGACAAGTTCTTTTTTGAAAAGGAGATTCCTTCGTCACAACGCGTTTCTCTAAAACTTTTTTTTCTCACCCTCTCACTGTGTAATTAATTAAAAGGCAGTCAAAATGGAGCGCAAACCATGATGTTTCCCTTCCTCGTCTTCGTAGGAATTTTAGTTACTGGCATCGTTCCCTTAAGCCAGCACTCCTTCTCATTGCATTTCTATTCCGTCAGAGAAATTTCAGTTCATTTCAAAGACGACTGACCAGATTGGGGATTTGATATTATTGTGGCGAATGTACTGTTTGTAAGCGAGAGCGAATGATAGGCTTTCATCGGGATTTAATTACCGGCAGTCTCTAAGCCCCAGGCTATTTGATTTTCATACTGTTCCCATAATATGTTCACACGGCCAATGGTGAAGCTGGTTCTACGTTCACGAGTAGTCCTTTCGTGTACGTCCTTCCGCTACGCAGTCCCACTTCTGACTGCTCACCAGAGGCGTAAATAATTTGTGGGATGGGCGGGTCGACCAAGAGTTAAAGAGGTGTTGTGAAGCAATTAATAAGTTCGTTCTAGGTTCTCGGGTTTCGGTTCAGGGACTTTCCGGGCGGTAGAGTCGCAGAAAAAAGCGCCAGAAGGGAAAGAAAATGGCTCATGAACCTTCCGCAAGCCGACAGACTTGTGATTTAAACAGAGCTTTGAACCTCCAAATAAGAAAGATTTTGGGACCCAACGACCACATTGGGTTGCTTTCAATAATTGAATACAATGTCATCGGATGCCCAGACAAAGGGATTTAGGCTGACGCATGTTGGTCTCCGAGTTGCGGATATTGACCGATCTGTTCGTTCTTTTCGGGTGTATTTGGCATGATGGAACTTGGCCGGATGCCCTTGGATACAACCACGGTTGTTAATCGAATAGATGTATTCATTTCCCTTCCATATCGTGATAAAAGGTTCAACTTCCTCCTCTTCCCAACAAATCACCCATTCTGCAGTTAGGGAACTAGGGTATTCCAGAAAGGAAAAGTAATTCCGACTTGGATACTTCGAAGTGTGTATTTTTATCAAACCCGACAACAACTTCTAGCAGCAGCAGTTCGGACACCACTGCATCCGTTCCATTGTTGTCTCCCAATCTGGCCTGTCGAGTTTGTGATTCGGAATTAGCTCGACTGCAGACAGAAAGCCGAATCTTTTACCACATCGATTGTGGTCTTTTCTGGAATATGAGTTCCGGATCTTCTTCCGGAACGGGGCTTATACCGGAAAGTTAACACCCAAGCTAGTTTGGACAATGAAGACGTCCAAAAGAATGGTTTACTTTAATCTGGTAAACATCGCATCAAGGGCGATAATCGTTGAGACTTCAACTTTCCGCAAACGTTTACCCTATCTCGGCTTTTTGTTGTGAATCTTACACATACTAAAGTTACGATAAAATTCAGATTCATTCAGAGAATGGCAGAACTACCCCAAAGTTTTAAACTCAACACTGGGGCCGAAATCCCTGCACTTGGGTTAGGTTTGTTGCTCTCTTCCCGTCCACCTTGCTGTGCGCCTAAGTTCTAATTGTATTCATTATAGGCACATGGCAGTCCAAACCAGGAGAAGTCCGAGCTGCCGTCAAGCATGCACTTCAATCCGGCTATAGACATATAGACGCTGCGTACTGTTACGGAAATGAAGAAGAAGTCGGCATAGGCCTTCTAGATACGTTTAAGAGCGGTGCTGTTAAGCGTGAGGATGTTTTCGTTACGACCAAGTTGTGGTGTACCTACCACACACGCGTGGAAGAAAACTTCGAAAAAAGCCTGAAGGCTCTGGGTCTGGAGTATATAGACCTTTACCTGATGCACTGGCCTGTTGCGATGAACCCAGAAGGTGAGTACACCAGATTTAGGGCTCAATCTACCACTGGACACTTTTAACCTTCCAAAAGGAAATCATGAAAATTTTCCGACGCTGGGTGACGGATCCCGTGACTTGATGCCAGGTCGGTCTCACGTTGAAACTTACAAAGACATGGAAAAGTTACTGGGCAACGGCAAGGTCAAAGCCATAGGAGTTGCCAACTACAGCCTCAGATATCTGAAGGAGCTGCTATCCCAATCTTCGATCACACCAGCAGTGAATCAGATCGAGAACCATGTTTTGCTGCCTCAGCAGGAAATCGTAGATTTTTGCAGAGAGCACTCGATCCATGTTACTGCATATAGCCCGCTCGGCAGCAATGGAAGCCCGCTCATGCAACTTCCCGTGATCGAAAATTTAGCGACTTATAGAAATGTGTCACCTGCTGTGATCTTACTTAGCTGGCACGGTATGTCTCCATTCTCGCAGTGTCGTAAACCTTCTCTGGAAAGAAGAACGATTTCACTGATATTTTACGTTCAGTGTCCTGTGGGCGGTCTGTGCTGGCAAAATCGATCACTCCAAGCCGAATCGAACAAAACAAATGTTTGGTGAATCTTGGGCGGAAGGAATTGGAAGCGATAAACATCTTCATTCAAAGCTTGGCAAAGAATCAGGGATTTACTCGTTATGTATATCCAGCGTTTGGTGTCGACTTTGGCTTCCCAGACAAGCAGTGAACCACCGAGATGTTACGTTGCTCTTTAGGGGGCTTCAGTCGGTAGTTTCTAGCCAGTTACCCCAATTATTCAAATCATTTCCGTACACGTTGTGTCGGTTTGGCTACATAGCACTGTACCATGATGGCATCTCATATGATCATCATGACCAGGAGACAGCAGAAGTATATGCCGAGAAATATTGAGAGCAGTGACGAATTTTCAACATCTATATCTAGATGCATATGAAGTAAATCTGCGCCCTGCAATAGCCGATTATTTCTTTTAGGTACTTCGAGCATAATGAGAAAGCCTAGATAATTATACACAGTAAAGTTTTCGACTTGGCAATATTTGTTGATTTTGATTTACTTGATTCACTTTGTTGAATTAGACTAGCAGGGTAGGATAATGCAGCATAAAGGGGCTATCTTGATCTACTGAACGGAAATGTATGGGTGAGAATCAAATAAGTGGATTTGTCTAAAGGGTATAAAAAATGGGAAAAGAGTGACCTTTATAGTACATGCCAGTGACCATATTTTCCGCCTGAAAGGCATAGTGAACTTTGGCATTCAGGGATAATTGGGCCACTCAGGTTTCATGGCTCATCCATGTGGACAAGCATACCTGAATTCAATTGGACTGGAAAATGGGCTTGGTCCATGCACCATGCTGGGGATTGAATCCTGGAGAATTGTATGAATGGACAATTTTCAACACACTTTAGATATAAATATTCAACCTGATCTCTCCAACGCTTCCATTTCCTTGCCGAACGCTGGCTATTTATCTCCGCGATCGGTGATAAAAGATTCTTTATATTAGCACTTTCGAGAGGTAGATCTCACTCGAGGTTCTCAACATCAAATCTAGTCATACAACGAAACAGTATCAAATCTTGGATTGTCTTAGCATTCATATCTTCCTCGCTGAACTGAATAGCCGCTCAACTCCAATGCCTGTAGCTAAGACGGAGAAAAGATTTTGCGTCAGCTAAAAATAATAAAAATAATGACAGAGATAGTTATGATTAATTTAAAGGTGATTTTCAATATAGTTCTTTGGTTTTTAATTCAGAAAGCAGGAAAAAATATATATATATGTTGAAATGGGGATGGCTCGATGGCAGTCTGATATAGCAGACGGGTCGATATCAATGGAGAGAAGACAACCAACCACTCCCATGCCCACCGTAGACGTAGAGAGTAGTCTCAGGAAGCGACTGAAGTACTGATCATGAAGCTATATCATGAATGAAGAATCCGGTGGAAAAACTGCAGTCATATTGATGATGGATGGATGTTCTTCCTGTGAAGCTAAACCCTTTTCGTGGTGGTGTATGTGGCATACAGGTTCCAAGTATATCTTTTATTTTATCTCCCTATAGCATACCGATGCCTATGAGCTCGTTCAGCCTTTTGGCAATAGGTCGAGAGTTTCCTCCGACTAGCATCAAGAGCCTCAAGTGCCGCTTTCTTCCAATGTACATTCTTCTGACGTAGCTGGGCTTGGGTTCGTCTAAAATCGAAGAATAAGCGGTTATAAACCTCAAAGAGTATGGATAGTAGTGTCCTTGGCCTTTGGAAGCCGACTGATTGTCCATATATACAACGGCTTTGTGATACAAAGAAGATTCTCAAATTGGCGCCATTTATCCGGACTTAATCGAAAGTGCGGCTGTTATACTCAAGACATCATTTATCAAAAAAGATTTGTTGGCTAGCGCATTCATTGATAGTCAAGATACACCCACATTTGGATGGAAAGCGTCGGCGCGGAGATTGACAAGTTCACTCACACCATCCCAATCGTTATACTGTTTAGGTCGCTCAATTCCGTAAGTGCCAACGTCCTGGTCCTCAACGGTGAGGATACCAGTGCCGGAGGTATGGATGACCCACAATCGGGGCTCGGGAGTGTGATACTGCGAGCCCTTGGCGATAACCTTAGCTGCAGCAACATGGTCACAGTCGGCAATGTCTGTATGTCAATTGTGAGTGGCGTGATATGTTATCTATGAATCGAGGTAGGCATACGGAAGACAGTGACGGCATTCTGGACTTCCTTTTCAATCAAGACGGACGAGTCTAGATCGCCGACCACGGTCCGAATTTGAAGGTATTCCCTGCAACCTGGGCGACCTTTTGTTGGCTACGGACTAGAGCCGAGAGCTGCCAGTCAGAATGGGCGCTGGCGACGGCAAATAAACCATCTCCGCCAATGTAACCAGTACCCGTTAGCACCGGTGGTGTGGCTTATCAAATCGGATGTTCAGTTCCAGCACTGGGAAACGTAAATGAAATTTTTAGGTGGCATAATTTTATTAATCTGTTCTAGGAATGCGGAAGATGAGTAGTGTTATGAAATACGAGGCACGAAAATTAAATCCGAGATTACGTACTGTGCTTTGAGATCGCTACATAGGAGAGACCCTCGACTTGGTCCAAGGAAAGCTAGAGCTATTCCGCAATTGATTTGTAAGAAACTTGCGTGAGTGGAAGCCCCTGGATTTGAGCAGATAATCACTCATTGTATAATGAAATCGGAATTATAATTCCCATCGGAATAGATCCAGTCACCACTTCCAGTCACCACTTCCATCAAACTCGATTTTCCGGCCCGTGTTTGAGCATTTATGCAGAGAAGTCGCAATTTTCAAAACCGTGAAAGCAGCAATTTTGGGCGCCGAGTCTCTCGTGCGCGGCGGCTGATACTAGAGGGGAATCGGGGCATCTCAGATAGCGGAAGACGGCGCCGGGGATGAAAGCCGGACAGTGATGCATTTTGTAGAAGAGACTGGAAGCCGTGAGACCTCGTGTAATTCTATGTATGGTTTTCGAATTCGAAATGCGCTCAACTCCGCTCCTCATCTGGGAGCCGACTCTCCGCCCGCACCTACATTTGGATAGATCTAAGACTCCGCCCCCTTACGCATCCAGTTTCTTGTTTGGCGTCCAGTTTTGCCGTTGCACAAAAGATACTGAGGCCTGGCAGCTCGTCATCAGCAGAATAGGAAGGCATCAATTGGAGAGAAACAAAGTCAATTGTCCGTTTTGAACACTAGCAATCGAAATCGTCAATAAGAAGCAGTTGTGATTAACACAAGGGCAATACCTACTAAGTAAATTATCTATGTATATAAATGATAAACAATAAAAAAACTGAACTAATGGAGACACGGAAAGAAAGTCCCTCCTTGAGAGCAGTCCTCCACACATCGCCCGATACAGCTACGCAGTTGAGACTCTCGACGGGCATACGGGACCCGACTCCTTTATTTCCAAACTTTTTGATTGAATTATATTCTCGCTTAAAACTACCTTGGACCGCACCTGGTGCCCTTACCTACCTCCCCCAATGGCTGGCACCACGCTAGCAATACGCTCGCTGGGCTCCCCGTGCATCATGCAGCTGACTTCGATGCCACGCCGTAACGCCTCCGCGGCATCACAAGCCCTGCGTGCGAAGCCTTTCTGGTCGATTTATTCCCAAAAAGTTTCGGGTAACGCTCGCCGTGGCTATGCCGATCTTGCGCCCACGATGCCGCCAACGCCGTCGCCCTCGCCTGCCCCTAAACCCAATAAGCGGTTCCGTCTTCTGCTCTGGTCCTGGTGGTTGGCCTGGCTCTCCGGACTTGGTGTTACCAGTGTCGTGGGTTTTAGTATCTACACTCTCCGCTGCCCAAAGGAGCAGATCGAGCCGGATCCTTCGAAGAAAACCCTGGTGATTCTCGGTATGTCGCATTTAAGATTGTGAATCTCGGAGAAAGAAGCGCTAATAATGCTGTCACTCAAATAGGAACTGGTTGGGGTTCCGTCTCCCTGCTGAAAAAGCTCGATACGCAGAACTACAACGTCGTGGTCGTCTCCCCCGCAACTATTTCCTGTTCACTCCCCTGCTGCCGTCATGTACCACTGGTCTTATCGAACACCGCTCAATCATGGAGCCAATCCGTAATGTGCTGCGTCAGAAGAAGGCCGCAGTGAAATTTTACGAAGCCGAGGCTACTAAGATTGATTATGAAAAACGCGTTGTTTGCATCAAAGATGAATCCGAGATCAAGGGTGATATTTCCCACACTGAAGTTCCTTTTGATATGCTTGTGATCGGCGTTGGTGCCGAGAACGCGACCTTTGGTGGGTACATTCATGTGCGCGACAAGGAGGCCAAAATAGGAAAAGAACTGACAATATGCAGGTATTCCCGGTGTACGCGAGCATTCTTGCTTTCTGAAGGAGGTCAACGATGCTCAAAAAATTCGTAAGAGGATTATGGACTGCGTCGAGACTGCTATGTTCAAAGATCAGCCACTTGATGAGATCAAGCGCCTGCTGCATATGGTAGTGGTTGGTGGTGGCCCGACTGGTGTCGAGTTTGCCGGTGAAATTCAAGATTTCTTCAGTGAGGATCTCAAGAAGTGGATTCCCGAGATCCAGGACAGCTTCCACGTCAGTTTAATCGAGGCTCTACCAAACGTTTTGCCCATGTTCTCCAAACAACTGATTCACTACACCGAATCGATATTTAAGGAGGAGAAGATCGACATACGCACTAAAACTATGGTTAAGAAAGTCACCGAGAAGTACATTGAAGCCGAAGTTACCAAGCCCGATGGCTCGAAAGACATCGAAATTATTCCCTACGGCCTCCTGGTCTGGGCCACCGGCAATGCTGTGCGTCCCGTTGTGCGCGACCTAATGGGTCAGCTCCCCGCCCAGGCAAACTCTCGCCGTGGTCTCGCCGTAAACGAGGACCTAGTCGTCAATGGTGCCAAGAATATATGGGCCGTCGGCGACTGTGCTATCACCAATTACGCCCCGACCGCCCAGGTTGCCGTCCAGGAAGGTGCCTTCCTGGCCCGCCTGTTCAACACCATGGCCGAGTCTGACGAGATCGAGAAGGAGCTTCAAAATCTGTCCAGTCAGCAGTCCCAGGAGCAGTCCGAAAACGAGCGCAACGAGGTCTTCGAGGAGATCCGTAGACGCCAGAATCAGATGCGCAGGGTCAAACAAATTGGTCCTTTCCAGTACTCGCACCAGGGCTCCCTCGCTTACATTGGCAAAGAACGTGCTGTCGCCGATATCAGCTGGCTAAACGGCAACATCGCCAGTGGCGGTACTCTGACTTATCTCTTTTGGCGTAGTGCATACTTAAGCATGTGCTTCAGCAGTAAGTTGACCTTTTTTTAGCCACGAATTCTACATGATCTAAGGATATCAACAGCTCGCAACCGTGTCCTGGTCGTCGTGGACTGGATCAAGGCCCATCTGTTTGGCCGTGACGTTTCTCGGGAGTGAACGCATTGCTTGAGTTATGTCTGTGCAGTTTGTTTCATTTGGTATTCCGCCATCGTTTGGCGGTTGTGGATAACGGCCATGATATACGGGCTCGCGCCGAAGGTCAGAACCAGGTCACAAGTATGATGGCATTCATTTCCAACTGTCACAATGAAGCCACTAAAACTGAGCAAACATTGTTCGACGAGACACATTATGCAGAATATCGAGGAGCCCTAACATGCGAATCCTTACTGGTGGTCAGACCCTTTCCTTCTGGGATGAGTACAGCGATGGCATCCGTGATTACAGAAACAAAACTATGCTTTATTTGATTGTTACTCAGCTTGTTACTCAGCTTGAATCTTCATAAGCAACTCAATTTCTTCATATTGAATTTACTTTTCGAATTTTTCTATCGGAACAGATTCCACACACACATTCAGTCATGATATCTGGAATATCTTTTAACTTTCCGTAGTCAAAACCTTCCTTATATTGGATTGAGGAAATATCGAGAAACAAGAACTGTACCATCATCTCACACGTCTTGCCAGCACTTGCACCGCATATGCCAACCCGGAACATCCACTTCACGGTTTTTGTAACGTTACCCCTATAATCGCTATATGTATATCAACTCCAAGGAGCAATGCATTCGGTTAATAGCATTCTGATTCTTTCAGTTTCCACGCACCTAGTTTCACGTGCCCTTGCAGACCCCGTTGATACGATACTGCGATTCTTGTGAATGGAATGGATCGTAGCTCTTTCTGAACTTGCATATCGTACTAGTATTTACTTAGAAACGCCAAAGCAACCCTAGCCGGGCTCGCACATCCTATGTTTCGTATTACTGAGTTATCCCGCTGGGAAGGCTACTTACGGACCAGAAAGCAATAGGAGTAAACGGATGGGTTCCAACAATTGTACAACCGGGGACTTTTAATTGTAAAACAGAGTCATTAGCCAGATTTTCGGCAATTAAAGATTAAGTCCATATACAAGAGACTTGTCAGTCATGCTAACGAGGCAGAGAATAGTATATGCCCTGTTCCATTGATCGCCTACAGCTATATTCTAACTTACTGACTGAATAACTTACTGACTGATTTTGACCCGAATTGGCGGAACGTATCACCTTGAAAGGTGGAAGAAAATGCAATTAAAAAATCACATTTGAGCCAACTAGATGGAGGCGGTGATCGTAGAACTTTGGATGGCAAATAGCAAAAACCTTATTCCGGGATATGAAATCCGCGAGATCAAAGTGTGTTTTGTCCGTATCATGCGAAATTAAGTTTTCATTTTTGGGAGGTGGAATTCCGCACTTTGGGGAGCGGGGAGGTGGATCTTGATTCTCCCAAGTGTTCTGCTATACTACCTACCTCCCCCGCATTTACCCCAGGCTCTTGGTCTTATTCGGCCGAAATTAAGCTTGACTTGTCCGCTACAAATCATAAACACACGACGGACCATTGACGTGTGTGTAAGAGGCTTCCGGGATTTGTTTCCCTGTCGATTGACGAATATATATATATGTTGTGAACAACCATATCAGACCAACTTTGTTTCGTTTACCGTGACTTTCTACGCTCACTCAATTACGTTCTTATTCTAAATCATGTGGCTCGAACACATCGAAGGATCATTGCTTACAGCGTGTATTACATTCGCCTGCGGCTCTGGTTTTGCCCTTTTTGGTTATGATCAAGGCGTCTTCGGCGGCTTTCTGCAGAATGACTCGTTTGTCAAAACATTCAACTCCCCGGATTCGACCCTCCAGGGCCAGATAACGGCGACCTATGACCTCGGCTGCTTTTTTGGCGCTCTATTTGCCATGTGGTTCGGAGATAAATCAGGTCGCAAGAGGACAATATTTTGGGGCTGTGTTACCCTGATCATTGGAGCCACTATCCAAGCGACCTCTTTTCACGTATCACAAATGATAGTTGGACGGTTCATTGCTGGTATTGGTAACGGCATGAATACTGCGGCGATCCCTGTTTGGCAGTCGGAAACAGCAGCTGCACACCACCGAGGAAGATTCATTGTCCTTCAGCTTGCTCTTAATCAAGTCGGAAATGTGATGTCCCAATGGATCAACTACGGTCTCACTTTTGTGGCTACAAACAGCGTGGCCTGGCGATTCCCCATTGCGTTCCAATGTTTCTTTGCTTTATTGACCCTCATTTTCCTTCCATGGCTTCCCGAGTCTCCGAGGTGGCTAGTCATGAAGGCTCGAACCGAAGAGGCCTTCTCAATTATGAAGAGGCTCGGTGGTAAAGAACGCTCAGAAGAAAGCAATAGGGAGGTTTTGGACGCCATCGTGAAAAGCGTTCGACATGAAATGGAGGCACCGAAGTTCAACATCAAGGCTTTGGCAAAGAACGATAGCTTACAAACCACTCGCCGTGTTCTCCTTGGTGCAGGCACCCAGCTCATGCAGCAATGGGGAGGCATAAACGTCATCAATTATTATCTCCCTGTCGTTTTCTCTTCGCTTGGAGTCAGCCGGAACATGTCGCTCATTTTATCGGCTTGTAATGCTATGAACCTGATGATATCCACCTGTTTCGGCGCTCTCTATATTGAGACCTTTGGACGGAAGAAAATGATGTTCTGGGGTGCTGTAGGGCAATCTATCTGCTTCTCCCTCGTCGCTGCTGGTCTTGCCCTCGCTACTAAGCAGTGGGAAGCAGTTGCGGTGGCATTTGTTTTCGCCTACTACACGACATTTGGTTTATCTTGGATTGCGGTGCCGTGGATGTACCCGGCTGAGGTCAACACACAGCGAATGCGCATTGCTGGTGCCGGCATTGCCACGGCTACGAACTGGATCAACAACTACATTGTCGTCCTGGTCACACCGATCGGAATTTCTAACATCAGTTGGAAGTATTATCTGATCTACGCAGTGTTGAATGCCGTGTTTGTTCCAATTGTCGGATATTTCTACGTCGAGACAGCTGGCCTCTCCCTTGAGCAAATCGACTCCTTATTTGAGAGCAAGTACTCCGAAGAATCTCGCCCAACTGATTCCGTCTCCGAGCCACAGTCGGAGAAAGAAAACGTGGAGCACGTTTCACAGGTGTCAAACATCGCCCACAGTGCATGATAATATATATAAGACAAAGTTGGGTCTTGCTATGTATCTGTTACTGAACTACAAGCGACTTCTGCCTAATGCATTGTTAAGGGCTAATCAAGGAGATCCTAAACGACTTCTTCATCCTGCCCTCAGGGTGATCCATTGGAAATCAGTATTCAGTACCGTTCGTTCTATTTTTTTTTTGTCTTCGCATAACATCCTTACAAATAGTAATTGTTTTAATCGACATCCTTAGGATGAAAGCAGCCACGGTAAACCTACAGGATCATCTAGATCTTAGCGTGCTATCTCCAACAATGTCTTCTGTTTCTTCCCAATCACCTCAAGCTTCTCGAATGCCTTTACTAAAGCCATAATTGACGCCATACCCTCCTCTGTGCGCCCCTCTCTGTGTGCAGCCCATGGTGATAGATCTGATAGATGTCGCAGAAATACCGCATCAGTTGGTATCTCTGGCCTTGGCCCAAATATGTATTTTTCATCTGATGGGTTAGAAAATTCATCAAATGGAATGGTAGTATTTCTTCGTTTTGGATAGAGTATATCCGCGGAAAGTGTGATCGAAGAACGGATTGAAGAGATGGGCATAGGAGGGAGAGACGGCGACGGCGAGGTAGAACACTGCATTCTGATTGGTCAATAATGCTGAGTAAGCGACAACAAAAAGTGTGGACAAAACCAAGGACGCCCGAATCAAAGAGAAGCCTCGGCCATAGCACCACATCTGATTGGGTCCCCTGATCCCTCTTCCTCTCCGCGTTGCTGAGCTTATCGACATGTGCGAGCGAGCGGGAACAAGTTCATTCGGACATACACGGAGTTGCATGCTATCAAAAGTGTTTGTCTCGTCCCTGTTGGACCGAAGGTTGTTTGATTTGATTCCGAAGCCTGTGTTCTTCTATCCAAGCTTGAGCACTATGTCCGAACCCCATATACGTTGGTCACTGCAGCTGGAGTTCAGTCAAGCTATCCGGTATTCTTTCTCCATTGAGACCGTCTTCTAACATGTCGCAATGGGCGGCGCAAGCAGGTCTTGCCAGCAAATCACCGACTTCTACCCCCCGAGCTCACTGTCCTTTGAGCATCGATGTTTCTACAAACTCATCGTGTCCGGACGATCTCTGGCATATCACTGTTCTGTTCGCCTAATTCACAGAAGGTGGGTACGATGATTGTAACAGCACCACAAGAGCCCTCGGGTTGTAGGACCTCTAGGACTCTCCCGTACAGTCTATACTGAAATTTCTACCCCCTAATAAGCGCTCACGTCATATTTGCTTTGGAAGGATGGTTTAGGTGCATACCTGCGACGACTACACGTAGATCAGATTAACCTTGTGCGAATATCATCCGGTCCGGAACGGCGATCGTAGAGAGATATTTTTGCCAGGTCTGGTCTCAGATGGCTTATGTTGAACCCGGATCGGACTTCAACCGCGCTATATCAGCAGTGAAGCATGCTGCATCGCCTGGCTCAGGAATACGCCCACAGAAAGTAACGACCGTTTCTTCATCGCTGTAGTGGACATTCTACGAGAGCTTAGGTGGACTATGAATCGTATGTACTGAGCGGGCAATTATTCACAAAGTTGCGACGACTCCTACATGTAGAAGGAGCTGATCAGATATTCTTGAGCCAAAGCTTCCCAATGACACGTTGAACACGAGGGAAAGCTACTCTCACTCTAGCAATCGCTCGCTCTATTGTGTAGGCATTCTAGTGTAGAATAGGTTTAAGTGACTAGCAATAGTCATCGCCAGCGATTTCTTTGACGACGCAAGAAACAGAGCCTATCACATAACCATCTTGAATTGAGCCCACGATTCGGATTTTCGAGACACATCACATGGCTCTACACCCGTAGCTCTGATCTTGAGCGTACAGTATATTGCGTGATCATAGATGAGCAATGTGTGAATCAGATCATCTCAACTGAGTTGGAGGCTGTACGCCAAGGCGTGACCAACAGTGATCAAAATTGCCTTGCGGAATAAAAAAATTGGAAATGAAGTTTCGATGTGAGTGACATGGCAAGAAACCGCGCTGCCTCCATGAGACGTTAACCCTCTCTTCACCGCCCGATCATTCACTACAACAGTAGTGTTTCGCTACACACATTTCACCGCATCAACACATCAACACACCAAGTCTCACATTTCTGTTTGCTTTACGCCTGAATGAGAGTGCCAATTGCATTACGGCAAAGGGACTATCGGACTGCAAACTATCAATGCAGAACAATTCGGAATACCCTCTTTGATAACGACGACACTTTAGTTGTAATTTATAAGTTTTGCCATTGGATTTGGATAATCTACCTAGGGCTCATTCTATCTATCCAATCATGGTCCTTCGGAATACAAAACAAATGAGGAAGATGTTTGGCAGGTCTTTGCTTCTTCGAATACAATGCTCTTGAATACTCGAATACCGGTCCCTAACACCACCAAGAGGTGCCTACATATCGCTGGAGGCCTTGTTGATGCAGCAATCCCCTGCAAAGCACGTTTGTTGACGCAGGGCTCGTCCTGCGAAGCACCTTTTTACGCTCGCGGGGCTTAGGGCAGCGATAGCCGTGGACACGGAAGCTCTCAAGCCCGCAGGCAATAGAGAGACACTATACTGCGTTAAAGTGTGAGGACCGAAGTCCCGGTTTTTTTGGGCTGGGAATCCGGCTCCTTTATGTCTTTTCGGCTACGCGTCCTCAAAGGAACCAGTTGCGCAGGTGGTAGCGCGAATCAGTTTCTCGTTAATAGGCGTTGAATTAATTAAAGCGACATTGAAATGATGTTTGCAGACTTTGTGGCCGACAGATTTAAGCCTAGAGTGTACTTGCGGAATCATTCTTATCGAAATCGTGCGTTGAGTGCGGTGAAACACTTTCATCAATTGTTGAGAAGAGAGTAATGCCGCCAAAATATGATTCCTATATATCATCGAATTTGCAATTAAATCGCTAGACTTTTTATAATTCTCCGCCAAAGAAAGATAATCACCATCCTGGGTTTGATAGCATGTCATAGTGTCTGTGCCGCCAGGTACAGTGATTCTCGAAAGCGGCTTGAAGTTGTAATTTTATGTTGCAAGATATAGGACCATACTAAAGCATTTTATCGTTGCCCCTCATTTTAATGTGGCTCGCTCAATACTCTATGCGTGTTAAGCCCTTGGCGGTGGGATTAGGAAAGAGTTAATTACTCAGTGTGCATTGATCAAGCCGATTTCGAGATGAGTTACTCTTTCTTGGCCCCGCCGCTAAGGCTTAAGCGTAGATAATTGATTATGCCAGCCGCATCAAGGTGAGCGCCACAGTTTTACGCCACGTATATTATGCCGCCTTATAGTACAGAGGCCGTTAAATTTACTGATTAACGTTCAAAAAGTAGAATTGACCTACACATAGCAGAATACAGGACTATAAAGTACCATTTTCCTCTTGCCCATCATTATTCTAATGCGGCTTGCTCAATAATTTATCCCTACTAAGATCTTGGCGGTCGGTCTAGGGGAGACTTATTCAGTGTGTACGCAAAGATGTGTGAAGCGCAGAAGTTGGATTACGGAGCGTGATTGATGATGGCGGTCAGCACTGAGTTCTAAGTACCGGGTGCTCTGAACTGTTGGATTTTGTGCCTCATAGAATTACTTTTTCTTCCTTGAGTAATCAGTAATTATATTATGTTTTGATTGAATCTAGGTTTGAACAACTGGCGAAAGAAGGCACCGAAGCCCAGATCATCTCTACATCGCTGAGGCATAAATGATAGCTTGACGAAGCTTCTAACACTTGAGGAATGCCTACCCACGGGAGTGCCTGGAGCCTCCCAGACTGCAGGTTAGGGTTTCGGCTTTACTATCGAGAAAAGAGAGTTGGTCACACCAGACTACAGGTTGCAGTGGATGGATGGATGGACGGATACTTCCATTTATACTGACCTGTCGCTTTTAGTTGATTTCCCAACTAGACTAAAATACGAATCCGTACTCAGCCTAGCGGGTTGTGTTTAGAATGCAACTCTTTTGGCGATATGCAGGCTACCCTATAGCGATATTCGAAAACAGTTTACCCCTCAGACACTCACACTTTGTTTGTCGGCCCGTATCCGAAACAAGCTGAATATTTTTGGGACAAGTGGTAAGATATAGTCCACTTATAGATTTCTTTAATTTATGAGCTAGCTTGATCTGGCCTGGCGCTGTCTCGGGTACGGGCCGAGAAACGAAGTGTGGGTGTCTGAGGGGTAAACTGTTTTCGAATATCGCAAAACACCGCTGTATGTAGCTTACTACATGCACCTCAATTCCCTCCTTACCAACCACAGTAGGTATCTAGCAAAAACACGAACTTTACAACAGAGGATAAACCAGAAGATTTTTGAGTTTATCACTTTCTCATGTCTACCATCTTCCTTGCTTTGAATCTCTTCAAGGGGGATATACTAGGGTTAATTTAGCCAGTACGCCACTCAGATCACTTAGAACTATGATTACACACTCCGAGTGCTTTCTACGGAATATTAATAAGATGGTTATCAATTTACCAACTCTAAACAATCCAAACTTCAATAAGATACAGTACAAAGACAGTACAAACGAAACCATTTAAATCAGCAGAATTTCAAACCTGAAGCTTCTGCTTGAGCAAATTTTTAAGAATGACGGCGTCAGCGGCAAACTTCGAGATGCCCTCACGCAGCTTCTCGACGGCCATAGTCTCCTCGTTGAAGTCGAAGCGGAACTCGGCCTCCTTGTGGAGGTATTCGCGCTTAGGGATGTCCAGCCCGGCGGCCCGGGCAGAGTCGAGTTTCTTAGGCACGACAGCGGTGGAATTGTACAGTTCCTCCAAGAGGTGGGGCGAGATAGTCAGGTAGTCGCAGCCAGTTAGCTCGGTGACCTCGCCGACGTTGCGGAAAGAAGCGCCCATGACGATAGTTTTGTAGCCGTACTTCTTGTAGTAGTTAAAGATCGCTTGAACGGACTTGACACCGGGATCCTCCTGGGCGGTGTAGTCGCGTTTGTAGGCATTCTTGTGCCAGTCCAGAATACGACCAACGAATGGAGATATCAGGAACGCCCCGGCTTCGGCGGCAGCAATGGCTTGAACCTCGGAAAAAATGAGTGTCAGGTTACAATTTATGTTGTGATCGGCCTGCAGGATGTGGGCAGCCTTGATGCCCTCGTACGTGGAGGCGATCTTGATCAGGACGCGATCCTTAAAGATACCCTCCTCTTCATATAGCTGTTGAATACAGTTAGCATTTACGATTCGTAATTGTATAACAAGTGGAAGGATGTGGACCTTGATGATGTGCAAGGCCTTGTCTACGGAGGCTTGGGTATCGAAGGACAGCTTGGCGTCGATCTCGGTCGAGACCTTGCCGGGAATGATCTTGAGGATCTCCTTGCCGAACTCGACGAGGAGGCGATCTACAGTGGCATCGGCCTGCTCGTCAATGGTATTACCCTTCCGTTTGCCATAGGAGACAGCGGCATCAATGAGGGCGGCATAATCGGGCTTCTTGGAAGCAGCTAGGATCAGGGAGGGGTTGGTAGTGGCATCCTGGGGCTTGTATTTGTCGATTGCTGTGGAACGTTAGAATCAGATCTTCCATCATCACCACGACCCAGTGGCAGAACGCTAAAGGGGAGCATACTGGCAAAGTCACCTGTTGTAAGTATTAGTCAAAGTTCAATAATTGCAGCCGGCTGATCAAGGGGATTCACCAGAGTCGCAGACAATAACGGTACCAGAGTTCTTGAGCTGCTCGAGAGCGGAAGACATAGCGAATGTAAATCAGAAGCAGTAATTAATAGCTGAGATAGATTGACGGTTGGACTAGGAAGAGAAGAAAAGTGGCGGCCAGAGGGGCTTTTGAAGGGTCCGCCACCGGAACGAGCGACCAGAGGCACTTCCGTTAACCAATACAGTTCTCTGGGGAAGGAAAGGCCCGAGGTGCGATTTTTGAAGGGTGCAAATGACGCTGCAGTTGCTGCACAAGATATGTAACACGCGATGGACGTGTCGCCTTGTTTTGCGCAACGTGCCAAGCACTCCCACCGAGGTTTTCACAAAGGGATAATAGTCCGTCCTCGCTGACACTCTATTCATCCTCAATAACTATTCATTTTTGTATCAACATGACTTCAAATTGTGTTAACACCCTCGGCGCAGTGTGCTCCGGCCCATCACGGGAAGTTGATCGACCTGCAAACAGCTACTACTGCGCTGGGTCTGCAAGGTTAACCGGAACCCCATTAAAGACCGCGACTCACCCTGGATTGCGCCGGAAAAAGGCGGGAATCGTTCTAGTTCAACGGATTCAAGTATGATGTCACAACCACTGAGCGGCTGGGATGGGGGTGGGAACGGAAACCCCCAAAGTCATGTTGTTTTGTATCACGCCTCCCCGAGGACAGCGGAAAAGTGAAGCCAGATGTGTACTCCGAAGACCACGGGATTTGAATCGCGGAGCGGTAGCATTTTTAGGTAGTGTTCCACCCGCACCAGATTGCGGCAGTCCATGTTTGAACTAAGAAGAATACCGGAGGCGATTCAGTTATCGAATGTGGAAAGCAGAATGCCGAAAGAGTGAATGGTAATGCAGCATTCGGCTTCATGCTTTTTGCAGAAAAAATATGACTAAGGCTTGAGAGAAGACTCCCTAGTCCATTTCCCTCCCTGGATTCTTGGTAAACCCGAACAAGTACGATTATCGATTTGTAAAGAACGGTTCAATTTTTTTCTTTGTGCGGAACAATGTTACATGTACATTGCTACATCTATCGACTTCTATTGGGCGAATAAAATCCAAGAATCTTCATTGAGGAGCATTTCAGGGATCTCGGGGCTTTTATGTACCTGGATACCTGCATTACTGTATTAGTAGCGAGGTTCTAGCTTTTACAGCAAGCACAACAGCAGGTAAGGCTACTTCCAAGCAGCCAGTGTTTCCTAATATGTCTCCCAGTCCCATACATGCTTCAGGTGGTTGGGGATGATTCTAGTGTCATTGTGGCGCCGCTGAAATACAATACACGGTTGTCGCATATGGAGGTGTTCCTATTTTGACCCATTAGAGATTTTATAATCTGCAATGGTGTCCATCAAAAAGAAGACACTTGATAGCTGGAGTGGCCTTTGTAATTTATTTTTCTTTTTCCACTCTATTAGGCCACTATCTGGTTGCCTTTTAACTTATTCCACAGGTTCAAATTCGGTAGATCTTTATTTCATTAATGTCCACTGCAATCAGAGGACCTGTATTCAATATCCGCGTGTGCTGAGTACCAGATATACATTTCCCTAAACCAAATGAAACACACTGCATAGACATCTTTCTTATCCCAGTCCAGCAACAGTAGCATAGGCGCAGGCAGAACGAAGAGAAGGCGCTTGAAAAGATGTTTCCAAGCCCCAATTAAGATCAAGAAAGGGCTTCGAAATGGGATAGGTACGTAGGGCTGGCCGGAGTACAATTACATGGGCACCACTTTGCAAGCCGCAAGAGCTGCGAGAATGGATATACCTAATCGGTGTGAGACCCAGCGTTTTTTCGTAGGTAGGATTGAGTTTTCGGATTTGGTGACTTCAATCGATGCAGATTTGCTCAATATTATTTTCGGTCAACGTATTCATGAGGCACTGAATTGATAAATCTTTCATTTCACAGTGTTTACCTTGTATACTCAACTACTAAAACTTGACATTCTATTCTAACACCCGTCCAGAATCTAACACATTAGATCGATCGCCAACCCATGTGTCGTGCGTTACGGCCGTCCAGGAATGCGAGATATTGTTTAACACGAGCAGTTATTCCTTCGGAGTCCAAGCGGAATCGTTCATAATTGCTCGGGTTTGACGCAGAATAACCGTAAGAGCTCATACCGACACTGGCAGTAACATACCGAGCCCAGGTCGTGGCCACGTACTCTTCGACGCTGATGATCGGCTTGCCATCTAAGGGAAAGACTGATTCTCGGTATTCCCCACTTTGCTGATCGAAGAGATCGAAGCTTGGGCAGCTGACAATCCGACAACTAATGGAGTGCTGCTCGCGTAATTGCTTTGCGGCGCGAACGGCATGTTGCAAACTTGAACCGCAGCTGACTAACGTCACATCGGCTTCGGTGTCATTCTGAAGCACGTATGCTCCTTTGAGCACTCTGGACCTGCTGGTCCCTGGAATGTTATCAAGAGGATCGCGAGCTACAGAAATCATTGTGGGGCTGTTAGTTGATGCCGTTGCCCACATCCAAGCACCGATCACCTCTTCAGCATCAGACGGCCGGATGTATGTCAGGTTTGGCATAGCACGATACAGTGAATCAAGTTCGACGGGCTGATGAGTAGGGCCGTTCTGGCCCTCGGCTACTCGACGTTAGTACTGGCTGAACCTATTTCATTCTGAGATCGGATTCCGTTGTCTTACCGAACGAGTCGTGCGTTGCAATGTGGATTACCGGAAGGTGGCTGAGAGCACCCATTCGTACACCGGGTGCTGCCTATAAGATTATTGAAACCTCTGGTCAGCAAAATAGGACAATAAGAGCCATCTTGATAAACTCACGTAGATGTAAAACATAAAGAACGTTGCAGTCACTGGTAGAAAGGTTCCAGGATGGAAAGCGGCAATTCCATTTGAAACGGAGGCCATCGCATGCTCTCGGATTCCATGTCTTATATATCGCCCTTTATAGCTCACTGATGGATGAAACACATCGCTGTCCGAATAAAGGAATTTGTTGGAGTTGACAAGGTCTGCACCTCCACCACACAACGAAGGGTAGAAATCCCAAAGCTTTTCCAATATGAGTCCGTTTGACTCTCTGGTGGCCATCCCCCGGAATTGTTCACTGTCTAGATGCTCTAGCAGCGTCTTCAGGTCTGGCTTCGCACCCCGAAGCCGGAAGGCAAACTCGCTGGCCTTTTCTGGATATTCACGAGCATATCTCATCAAGAGGTCCTCCCAGTCCCTTTCTAACGCTTCGCCGTGCTCTTTCCTTTCCCGGAAGTACCTCAAGCAGCGTTCTGATGGATTGTGGGTCGTAGAAGGGTTTTGGCCCGCGGCAATTTTAGATCGAGCCACGCTCTCAGGATCGAAGGCTCCGTGGTGCGCCTTAGCGGTTCCAGCGGTACTAGTACCAAGACCAATCACGGTACGAATGTTGATGAAAGTTGGTTTTCCCTTCAGCCACTTTGCATGATTTAGCGAGGAAATGATCGCTTCGACATCGTAACAGCCATCTAGGACGTCTAGGACGTGCCATCCGGAGGCTCGCATTTTGCCATTTACATCCTCGCTGTTGATCCACGCGAGTGGTCCATCGCAGGTAATGCCGTTGTTATCGTAGATCAAAACGAGGTTGTCCAATTGCAAATGACCGGCAAGGGCAATGGCTTTAAAAACTCTGTCAGTGACTGGTTATTTCGTGACATATATTCAAAGGAAATTACCTTCAAGGGCAACACCTTCCATAAGACAACCATCTCCAGTCATGCAGTAAATGCGGGAATTCACGACTTCGTGCCCAGGTTGGTTAAATTGGGCGGCCAAGTTCTTGGAAGCAATAGCAAGACCAACCGCGTTAGCGATTCCTTGTCCAAGAGGGCCTGTGGTAACTTCAACGCCAGGACACTCAATTTCCGGATGTCCGTGTGCAAGCGTGGTATACCCATTCTCTTTTGCACTTCCATATCCCTTCAGCTCATCCATCGTCCAGGCATCATATCCCGTCAAATAGTTGAGCGCATATAAGAACATCGCACAATGACCTGTTGCTTTGGTTGGTATGAGTTATTCATTGATATCGGTGCACGTACCATTGGAGAGCACAAATCGATCCCTGTTGAACCAGTCCGGGTTCGAAGGATTGTATCGCATAACGTACTTCCACAGGGCCACACCGATTGCTGCCATTCCAATGGCAGATCCACCATGCCCCCCACCGTTCTGGTTGCAGATATCGAATATTAAATTTCTCAGCGTAAGAACGGCAAGGTCATCATCAGACATTTTCACCGGTTTGAGATAGACTTCGGAGGAGCCCATCTTGCTAGATGAGTATAAACAAAGAGAAATATTCTTGTAGTCAAAGAGAACTTCAATGTAACGTGCGTTCAGTAGAGATATTTGTAGGTTATGAATTTATAGGCGTCCCAGACTCGACCATTCTCCCCGGGATCGCATTCCCGAAAGCCACGAGAAAGCACCCAGAGTGGAGGTAATTCCCGGCTGAGCTACGAACCCGCTTGCTGCACCCCGCAGTAACACTTCTGAATCAAACAATTCAAGCACAGGGTCTCCCAGCGGAAAGTGTATCCAGCGAATTTAAAGAATGTACCAAATCTTATATAAAACTCTTGGTCAATTGAAAAGAAAGAAAAACATAAATTTATCCTATCCTATCTTTAATATACAATGTATTTTTTTATGTTTAGCTTTAAATCGTATGTCCTTTTTATAGCCAGATACGCTAAGTTTTCTAAGACTCAGAAGCCATGGGCTATATATTACAAAGAGCGTAGCCGTATTAAAAGGCTTTGTTATAAGGTATGGAGGCTAGAGTATCATTTTGTAATCACCGCAATTAATTTGGTGTACTTGGATGTGCAGCATAGCGGGAACCGAGAGTTGTACTGCCTTGAAACACCACAATACCACGACTTCTGGTTTCTTGTGCTAGGATATTATTTCCCATCACGTTTTTTCAAGTACAAGGATAATTTATCTACTGGAGGGGTGACTCAATGGAGGGCATTATGAGTTCCTCCAGGCGGAGCTTCTGTGGGCTATGAATGTACTGGTCCCTGCTGCAATTGAAACTTTCCAAAAACAAGCTGCTGGCCGCGGTGGTAGCCGAACAGCCTACTGAGATAGGGAGTTCAACCAAACCAATACACCAGCCTCGAAATGAATTCCGCTGCCCGAAAAATGATGTTTCGGCATTTTAATCCATGAATCTCCACGTATTGAGAGCATCAGAACCCCTGTTCCAAAAGTGAAATGGCAGTATCAAGGCTTTTCATTGCAATCTATTAAAAAGACTTGGGAGGTAGTCTAGGGCGCTGTGTTCTCTATCTCAATGCCAAGTCCACTTATGAGTTGACAAAATTCTTATTGAACCTCTCCAACAACAATGAGACTAACGCAAGATCGGTCCCATGTTCAGAGTATTGCCATCTTATGGGAGCCCTACGATCATCTTGGTTTGCTTACTCTCGAATGTTTCATATCAGGTTCGAACGTTGGAACGAGCAATTTTAACCTCTCGGCACCAGATCAATGATGTGAGACCTCATCCAAACTGAGGCTTTGTAAAGATTGGTCCGGTGTAAGCTTCCCGGAACGCATTGTGTAAATTCGCAGAGTAATGCTCCTATTAGTCACATGAATTGTATAGCAATTAACGAATGTTATGGCACCTATACGTAATGATATGGTGATGCCGCCTACCTTTTTAATCTCGCCGTTATATCACTCAAAGCAGAACCTGCGGAATAGAAATTCCGACCCAAAGATGTGTTGCCATTTTTACTTTGAGACATCAATTGACTAGCGTCTTATCCGAGAACCAGTAAATGTCATGAGTTTCACTGTCATCAGGCAAAGTGAAGATACGTAGTTGTAGAGCAGTCAAGCCTGAATTCTACACATGAAAAATTTGCAAGAGAGTCCGTTCGATATCGTGTGACTAGTTGTCACCTCTCTTGGTTATTTGCGTCTCTAAGCCAAAACAGAATTATCTTTATATCTAGCAGGAGCTGCCTACCAAAAGAACACAAGCTCTTGTTCACACTACTACCTGCCTTGTCGAGCAAGTTTGATTACTTACGAGTACAACTAACTGCAGAAGGGCTAGGAATTGTTTGAAATTAGAGCGACCACTCTATATACATATAGGACAGGAAATGATTGGCCCGAAGATTGTTCATAAGCATTTGGAGGACGAAACGAACAAGACTAGTATACATCAGAGGATAAAGTGAATCATACAATGGGAAGCTGGCTTCGCGCTCCTCCTCTATTCATTCCGTACTCAAGTTTGAGAGTTCCTGCTGCATGAATGAACCGGCAGAAAAGTATCCGCTTCATGGTAGTAGCAAAAGCTGCGCGCCGAAACCCCGTATGCCGCCTATTTTAGTCAGTTCTCTGCGTTGGTACACAAAGAATATCAAAATACATCGCCGGTTCAAAATAGCGTGGGTAGACATACCGGTTCCAGACAAAACACAGAATTTTTTGCCACATCCAGTTTTGCCAATTCATGGCGTTGTAAACCAAGAAAATATGCCAGAAGTACGCGCACAACCGCTTTGTGGGTAACAAGCAGCAAATGATCTGTCATTCGTTCGAGTTCGATAATGACTGGGCGAAGCCGATTAATCACATCAACATAGCCTTCACCCCCAACGCCCGGCCAACGATGAAGAAGCTTGTTCCGACTGTGAGAGGCGAAAACAGTCGGATGCAACGTTTGAATTTCCTCAAATGTGAGACCTGCCATGTTGCCCACATTGAGATCGTCCAGCATCTTCATTTCTTTTTTTCGTACAAATCATCCGGGAAAGGAAGCGCAGTTTCGATTGCCTGTGGCATCATGGATGTCCATATGCGGAAATTGGTGAGGTTAAGCATGCCGTTATTTGTGTTGGATAAGCGTGCCTGAGGTAAGTGCTTTGCACTCCATTTGTCTCGCTGTTCCTGTATGAACTCTGACAACGCCCTTGCATACTGTCTTCCTTTGCCAGTGAGACAGGAAGTACGTCCAATTTTCCCTGCCGCATCATCCAAGCTTTCCCCGTTGCATGATATCCATATCTGTCGCTCGGATAGGTTGAAATTCAAAAGGTACTCGACCACGTGCGTTGCCAAATAGCCTCGAATCATGTGAGTGTTCATCTTGCGCCCGACATCGATCATTTGGACGTAAGGTATCCCCTGTTCCTCTTCGGCAATGCCCAGAGGAACGTACAATTTCTCGTAATTGGACACCCTCTGGCAGAAGTCAGCAAGTGCCTTTTCGGGGTTTCGATGCTTGTAGTCTGGACCGGATAGTTTGAGGAGAAAGTTCCTTCTAAGGAGGTCTTGGTCGAAGCAGCAGCTTTCAAGGAAGAGAATACTTGGCTCTGGGCCAGGTCTTTGTTTGATGTGGGAGAGGACAAGCTGGCGCCTCCGCTGAGAGATGTTGGTTGCATCGAGGATACCAATGGTGCCGCCGCGGTGCATGAGCCAGTCAAGTAGCGAATCTAGAGTAGCTAAGGCTATTTGGTCTCGAAAGTTCACTAAAGAGGGGCTGGTGGGATCAAAAAAAGCGGCTGGCGATGTTGACGACGATGAAGATGGCGGCACTATTAGGGGATTGGTTTCAGCGGTCAAAGTCCTTCGTCGATCTCCAACATTGAAGATACGGGTTTCATGTTGCAACCAATTCAGATAGCGGGCCAATTTCTTTACGATGTAGCTCTTTCCTCTCGCGGGAAGTCCAACCATAACAATAACCAGCTTTGCGCCAATATCTCGCGAGGCAATATAACCATCCGGTGAAATTGATGAGCTAGTCAGCCCAGGGATATCGAGAGTAGAAGGTCCTTTTCTCTCCGGGGTCAATTTTGTGTCCATTTTGAGCGGTCGTATGCCCACTATCAAATGGAAATAGCACAGTAGATACGGATCTGGTGCAATTGATGCACAAATATGGGAGTTTGTAAAGATGCAACCAGATAGGCAATGGGCCTTTTCAATATTTGAGTCTGGATTTGGCTAGAAAAGCACGGCAAATCTTGTCCGATCGGGATTGCATCGGGATTGCAAGCAAGGTTGCCCTAGCTGAGCTATATTGACCGTATTTATGAGCTGTCGTTAATTGTGAATCCTAATTACCGTTCGGTTTTCTTTCGTAATACTGATGTGGCTAAAGCAGGCTCTAGCATAGTCTGCGAATTGTTGAGTGGGTGGATTGGATGAGACTAAACGTTCAATGTAACTACTGCGGAAGTAGGAAGAATGCAAGCCCCCATTGAACTTAGGCTCTGCGGGTATGGAACTCGAAACCCGAATAGCAATAAGTAACAATACTGACCCACAGTGAATCAAGAACTGTATACCCTTTAGGTCTCACCTTCTAGTCCGTGATTTCAAATTTCTTGTGCAACAGGTAATGTGTAAAATAATTGATTGTTTATTGATTCACATCATGATCTTTCGCGCCGTCATTTTGGCATCACCTAGGTGAGAGTTGGTCTTTCCCAGGTTGGTATATCGACATAATTTAATGGGCGAAAGTGTGAAGTTCTGAGCACTAAGAAAAAGCCATTCTCGATGTGACTATAAAAGCCTCGGAAAGGAAGATTTGCCCCAGTCAAGTACTTGATAACTATCAGCGTCACAGTCAAATTTGAGAATACTGTAATCAATTTTCTTGGTTCCTGGCCGGGTTCTGCATTTTTCTATCAACATCTAAGTCCCGTCCAGAGATCTGGAAGTCCGCACAACAAAATTAAGTACAGGTTGGTTTTCCGATGGGCTCTAAAGTAGCTGCGGTAGAAGTTCTGGGTCACAAACCGCAAAGATCGGCGTCTCTTAAGTGGCAATTTGCTCTTTCTTAATGGTGAATTCCAGCTAGCGAAAACAATCTATCCGCAGCGGGTGAGAGGTCTGTACCCAGGAGTGGGAGTGTTGACAGAAACCTATTATTTACCATGCGCAGGTCTCCTTGCCAGTGATCACATAACATATGCTACCAATGTAGGCGGTTCAAAAATTGTCCGGTAGCAACATACTGCTACATAGTAAGTAAGTGGTAAGAATCTTCTTAAATATCACAAATTAGCGAAACACGGGACTTTCCACAATTAACTGTTTGGAATAAAGCGTGGAAGTGGTTTCGGTAGCGGGCGGGCAATTGTATGGAGTGAAAGCGGTAAGGGTGTAAAGGTCTGAGTAACTTACTTCGCTTGCGCCACACGCTGACCTCATTATTCGGAATTTGGTTTCCGGATTCGCTGCCACTCGGAAAACATCCCACGTTCTGATCAGAACCCCTCTGTACTCTAAGATGACAAGACGCAGAAATCCTTCCTGAATATGCCACGAAGAAATATTAGCGGAAAACACGTACGCAAGCATGTTACAACAGCTTGCATCCCATGCCGGGAGACTAAAGTCAAAGTATTTACACTCGCAGCACCAAGATACCCCTACACTAACATAGACCATTTGTGTTCTACTAGTGCGACGGTACCACACCGGTTTGCATAAATTGCCAGAGCAAAGGAAAAGATTGTAGTTACCGAAAGCGCGATGACAAACGAAAGTATGATATCATATGCGCAGACGCTCCACGCATTGCTTTTGCTAATATTCCTACCAGAATACCCGTGCGCATTGCAGTTAGCTTACTTGCAAAACGAGTTGGTTCCCTGTCTCAATATATCCGGGATTGTGGCTTCGAAGTCCCTGCTATGAATGAGCAGGACGAAGAGAGTCTCACAAATATCCTTCAGGCGCTCGGATTGGGTTACGAAGAGATACAATCGGAGGCGCACGCATCAAACCACGCGGGGGATACTCCTAGTCTGCTCAACTACCCTGCCCGGCCACCTGAGCAGGTAAACGAGGACAATGGAGGGAATTCGAACGGCCGCAGTGCCCCTGATCTCATTTCAAATCCCCGTAGGCAGGGCGGTGCTTCGAAGGGACTGAGAACATTTCCAACTAGCCTGGGTTTTGATACGGCAGCGGAAGCATTATCAGTGAACTCAGTGCCAATAACTCACGACTCTAATATCTCTTTTTTTCTTGATTCCACTGAAGAAGCTGCACCTCAAATCCGTCTATCACCAGACCATCCGCCGTCCGAGTGTGAACCGCATGAATTACAGCCTGATGATGCGGCATGTGATGATCTCCCAGACGCTGACGCTGATGATGAGTTTACAAACCAACTTTCCTACCGGCTGGGGCGGCTACAGTTCACCCAAGATGGGCAATTACGATACTTCGGCTCGACATCTAATCTCACTCTGCTAGATGCTCTAGTCAGCGTGGATTTACCCAATTCAAACATCACTCAGAAAGATACCCAAGAAGTCTTGGAAAATGCGAAACTCAATATTGACGTCGACAAGGATTTAGAAAATCACTTGCTTGAACTCTATTTTACGTGGCAGAATCCTTCCTTATACCTCGTCGATTCTGAGAGATTTTGGAAGGCGAGAAAAAGAATACATTCACAACGGCTTGGTCTCTTCATATTACTCCCAGTCCCTCGTTGAGGCAATGTGGGTTCTCTAAAAGATCTGAGAAGGAATAAAACTAATAAAATATTGCAGGTGTGCTTTGGGTGCTGCATATGCGCCCAAATATCACCCGGAGCTTGTCACCTTTCCCCGGTCTCTACCGGAATTCTTTGGTGACAGGGCTAGAGTTTTGTTAGAGTGCGAATTTGAGCACCCTTCTCTGTCAACAATCCAATCCCTAGTTCTCGTTAGCAACCACGAAGCATCCAGGACAAGGGACACTCGAGGATGGTTATATAGTGGTAAGTATGCCAGCGATACTAGACGAGTGCAGCTCTAACGTACAAAGGAATGGCCATGCGGCTTGCTTTTGACCTTGGCCTTCATCTCGACATGACACCCTATGTGGAGAAAGGTATCATTTCAGTGGAGGAATGTAACACCCGGCGTACCATATTCTGGGCCGCGTATATAAACGAACTGTATGCTTTTCAAAGTCCCCTTAAGTTTATGCACTTTTACTTACCCATTCAGGTTTTGGGGCTACTATTTAGGTCGTTCGGTTCGTAGTCCGATGGCAGGAGTCACGGTCCAAAAGCCCCACTGGAATAACGTACGCCCACCAGCGATATGGAGGCCTTACGATTGCCCTAAAATCAGAACGGAAAGCATGTATAATCCGTTGGAGATGATATGCCATCGATGGGTCTCTCTGTATGATCTCATGATGCCGCTTACTGATGTTTTGTGAGTCGTTCTGCAACCCTCCCTTTGTTTCACCTAATAATCTGGTCAAGATATGGATGTTCTGAAATTTCGAAGCGGGCTCTTCAGGAATTAACGGCGGCCACTGTTGGCCAACTGTTCGAATGGAAGAAGAACCTACCAGAGAATCTCGATGTCAATGTAGCAAAAGAATGTCAGGAGTATTTACCCCATATTCTTATACTGCAGTAAGTTATCTTATCAAGAGCTTTTTATCTACCGCGCTTTGGAAACTGACGTGTAAATCAGCATGCAATACTATCAGTTCGTAATTCACTGCCATCGCCCTTACATATCGAAGCACTACATCCAACCCCAACCACCACAAGGACCTGGCTCTTCCCATGCACGCAAGATGTGCATTGAGTCCGCCATTACAATTGCCAAAGTTTTGATGATATATGAAAGGCTTTATGGCTTTAGAAAGGCAAATTTGCAGATGGTATCATTTACTTTTTCTGCAGCACTGATCCTGATTTTCACCACCGTTCCAACGCAATCTAGAAGGCCTAATGAGGAGCATACTAAGTACCTTGGTACATGTTTCTGGGCTCTAGATGAAATGGGATACTGCTTTGAGAATGCCAAACGAACAAGCATGTTCTTGAACACCCTTCAGCAGCAGTGGCACAAACGCAGGCGGACTGCAACAAAACGAGATTTTCAAAGGGGGTCCGAGAATTGTCAAATTGAACGGAATACTTTAGAATTTTCTGCATACGATCGTCCTCGCTCATCGATGCAGACTTCCGGACCCGTCGAGACGTGCCTGCCAGCTGATTACTGGAACCAAGACTACACTTCAGCTAGCGAAGAAGCCTTGGACTTGGTGGATTTCATGGATCCCGATTTATGCAATGTACTGCTAAGTGAAGGAATTCCAAGAGCATTCGTCTGATCGACTTTGCTCTCATTTTTCAACAAGTTCAATCGGTCCTTAGTATATATCTGTATTCGACGGGCCCAAAACCTTCCTCCTTCTAGAACGCTTGCCCACCATCCGCGCACTCCGAGCATTCAGAGGTGAGGCGTCGACTTTAACACGCTCTCCGGTCCCATCTTGTGGCTGACTGTCTTGGCCTGAAATCGAAACCAGCTAGCCGTGTGATTTGATGTCTATAATAGCAGGCACGTTGTAGATTCACGCTGTTGCCACTTAATCTTCGGTGCTTAGGATGGGTCATTAATTCAAGAAAATACCGATTAGTGGTGTTCTTCGGTGTGTCGAACAACTTAAGTAGTGGCAAAATGAATGCAGCAGAAAGCCTACGGTCGCAAGTCTACAAACGATAGACTGGGGAGGGTGGGAGGGCATGGGTATTCACCTGTACCATTAAGTAGAAACGTGCAATATACCGAACTGTAAAAGCTTTTCAATTGATTGATCAAATGCATATCCTGGGCGTTCAACTTAATTGAGGCTTCTTAGGTTGTGTTTGGGGGGAGGGACATCAGCTTTCGATATATCTGAAACAGTAACTGAATGATCGTTTCTATAGTGACAAACATAAGTACAATATTATTTCAATGATCCTTATGTAACGAGGTTGAAAACATTTTGATAATGGATGAGACCAGAACAGCTGGACCAAATCATTGTAGTGATTACCCATAAATATAGTTCATCATACAAAACACCCAAAGTATGGAACCTTGCACTTTCATATGCGCGTTAGACAATGGTCAAACAGCTTGTCGGCCTCACCCTCTGCCCCTTTTTATACAATATAAACTTACATCAGCATAGACGGTGTCCGTTTCCAGACACGGCTTCCATAGTCACAGAGTCTCGATACTCCTTATCCGGCCAGCGGATGAGCAAGTAGCATCAATAGGGCTTCTACGCCCTCAAGGAGGGAGACTCTCCCACTGGCAATATCATCAAACCAGAAATTAATTTATATTATCCGAATGGAGCAGCCAAGTGTAAAAATGGATTGTCACAGACACTGCCCAGTGAGTTCTCGATGAGATGCATCGATGATAGCAGTCAGTCTCCCAAGAACAGCAAACTCCATTTTAAGTTTGATGCTGTAAACTGTAGCTTTCACAAGAACTTGTAATAGTAAAACCCTAGATATTCCACGATCAACAGCCCAGCGTCCATAAGAATTATGAGAACGTCGATGAGTAATAGTTCGTACATAATCTTATTGCGACGCCTAGTATGGCTGGGACTCAAGCGCAATAACTTGACGGTCTCTCAGATCTAGAGCATGGAAAGTAAGGGCTCTTGGGCACAACACCAAGTCAACTGCAGCGGCTCCACGATTCTGTATGCTTTGTTCCAGCTAGGGGATCGCACAAATGCGGCTCCATAAATTGTAGTTGTAGTCATCATACACGCCAGAAGAGACGATGTTATCGCGGTATATAGGACAATACGAAGAGTGTGCATGTCGTATAGCACCAAGTGTAGCCGAGAATATAAGATCAACGATTGTAGTGGAACGAGAAAATAAAACCCAATGATTGATAGCATGATTGCAAGCCATAATGGGCCGATGTTGAAGAAATATATCATGTTGCCAATACTGGTTGGTATGAGTCCAAAGAGATTGGATAGCATGAGTGTCCAGAAATAGAGTCCACAGTATCGTCGAAAGGTCACGAGGATGAGAATGAAGAGTTCAATCGCATTGTACAAAGTGATGGCTATCAGAGTGCCCATTCCAACTTTGACAGCAATACTATTTCCTCCGTAACCTCCAACAAGCCCCTCTGGACTTTGACCAAGAGAGGACGAGAGGCCGGCATTGTTAGCACAGCATTGGAGGATGCGATAGGATGCTGGTCCGAGGTGCAGCTAGCGACCGTAAAAAAGTTGCCCCCGCACAGCGCGCGTCTAATAGACGAGTCATCGGCGAATCCAGGGGCGAATTGAAACCCTGCAGCTTTTACAAAGCAACATCCAGACTTCTAATATGAAGTTGGCCAATGATTTCCTTCAACCGCTTCCAATCTTTTTGTGTTGTTATGTAAATTCTGAGGCGGAACGCATTTACATTTAGATCTCATCGCCCGAGAAATGAATTCCAACTAGCGGATATATCATCCTCGTCGAGGATGAGAGTTCAATTTAGGACTCCTTCTTCGCAACTGTTTGAAATTCCTGCGAGTGTCAGCTTCAGCCCCGCAGGGAATTTTGCTTTGGGCGAGGGGGCGTCTGGAGCGGTAATTCTACGCACACTTAGTGGCAGAAATCCGAAGTTGCTAGCCATCGATCCTATCTGGTCTCGCCGTGTTAAACGAAACACTGGTTCCAATGGGAAAATAAAAGCTATAAATTGAAAACCTCCGTAGTTATTGGACTGCTTATTTAGTCCTTGGTGGTGGCGCGATTCGGCATTCGTTTTCCGTGAGTGTATTTTGATCTTGCTTTGACCTTCCTGGCTAAGAATAAAAGTCATAGGTCCGCAAACGCCACCACCTTAGATAACCCAGCCGACGGTAGGAGACAAGATTCTCCTCAAAGGCGATCTTCAACCCACTAACTGTACCCCTAGTGACCCAAACATAACCCCAACTATCCCAGATGCACTCTCCAGCAGCCAAGAAATGACATACTGTGGTTTTCAGAAGTGTTTCTTTTGACTTCAGCGGGTGAATAATAGACAAATTAAATTGGCACTAGTTTCTTTCCGTGCATCAAATACGTGAAGAGTAGGAAAACTTGTTGGAGATTGATCCATGTCCACGAGAATTTGGCTATTGGCTGGATTGTATTCGATGTGTTGAATAAGAGCTATGAATACGTACGCGACTGTGACTATGATGTAAAAATAAATAACTGCCAATTAACAGCTGATCGGGAATAGGAAAATAGCAGCTAAAACGAGTTGTCACTCAATTGATCCAACCTCCCGAGGTGAACTTTACCACTTAGTATGCCGTTTGCTTTAACCTCTCGGTATCGCAGCAATTACCCTACAGCCTAAAGAAAGGGACGCTTGTGGCAAACTGTTTGTTTCAGTAGTTTGCTAACAAGTCTCCTGCAGTAAAGGAAAATGTCATCCACTTAGTCCGTTTATAAAGTTCCTCGCATCGACATGTTTTCATAGTACCTTCGAAAAGACATGTAGGCGCGGGTGACCCGCCATTCGCTTATATTTTTTCGAGCAGGATGGGACTTGCGTAAACGATCAAACTCATACCACATAATGACTTCTCAAATTATTGCTAGCTATCCAATTTTTGCCCTGATTTTGTTTATATTAATTCCAACGTGAAAACGAACAGATAATTCGTGGGTTTCAACATACTTTCATTTTCCAATAAAATCTATTCGCCATCGAGGTTTCTGCGCTTTTGATTAGCTTGACGTCACAAATAGCGGAATTGAACCGTTTGCTGAAAATTGTGTCATGATATTGCCCCCACTATCTACTGTTGTGTTTATAATCATCCGGGATATGAAACGGGATATGAAACCCGGGTATGACAACTTTAGGAATTTAAAAGACGGTCGTGTCCTTTGGCTATAAGTCCTTCGATAAACTAAACTTTTATTGTTTATACATTTCTACATCTTATAGCGAGGTTTCAACATTGCCTCCTGTCCGCCATGCCTCAATCTGGCAAGCACGCTCTTATTTTTGGAGCCTCCGGTATTTCGGGGTGGTCCCTCCTGAATCAATGCCTCCACTACCCAACACCTACGACCTTCAACCGCGTCACCGGTCTGTCCAATCGACCATTTCCAACCGAGGATGCACTTTTGCCAGATGATGCACGTCTTCGCTTTGTGTCGGGTATCGACCTTACACAATCGGTGGAGACTGTTAGCGATCATCTCAAAGCCAAGGTTGACGATATTGAGTCAGTCAATGTGGTCTTCTTTTGCGGTACGTGCTTGTAGAGCGAGAACTTTTTGTATCAGGTTTCAAATGCTGATTCTTCGCTAGCCTACATCCAGACAGGCGATTTCCAGTCCCTACGTCACGTCAACACGGCCCTTCTTAAAACGGCCACAGAAGCCATCTCTGCCATTTCACCTCATCTAGAAGTAATTATTCTACAGACCGGTGGCAAAGGCTACGGATTGGAGTTTCCCAAACAGGTCAAGATCGAGCCTCCTCTTCGCGAGACCATGCCCCGGATCCCGGAACCCTGGCGCAGCAACATTTTCTACTACGACCAGTACGATCTTCTACTGAGCCTTTCTAAAGGTCAAAAATGGACATTTTCTGAAATTCGACCGGATGGGATTGTTGGCTTCGCCCCCGGGTCTAATGCTATGAATATGGGATTCGGCATTGCATTCTATCTCACACTGTATCGAGAAGTCTACGGAAAAGGTAGCAAGGTTCCTTTCCCTGGTAAGCCGCACGGCTATCACACACGCCACAGCGACACCTTCCAGGATATCCTTGCCAAAATGGAAATCTACGCATCCCTCAATCGTGAGAAATGCCCCAACGGGTCAACCTTCAATTGTGGTGACGGTCAGCCAGTCAGCTGGGCTCAAGTCTGGCCGGGAATCTGCTCCTACTTTGGCTTAGTTGGTACTGAACCAGATGGCAAACAGAAAAAAATGCAGGATTTTGTTCACGCGAATTTAACGGTGTGGAATCGCTTGGTTGAGGCTCATGGACTGAAAAGGGGCTTGATCGAGTCTCAAAATTGGGGTCACGCTCATTTTATGCTCGTGGATTTTGACTTTGATCGGGAATATTCCCTTGATGCGGCTCGCTCTGTTGGGTTTAACGAGTATATTGACACCGTCAAGGGTTACCACATTACGTTTGACCGGATGGTGGACGCGAAGTTTATTCCTTTCTTTTCCTGACAGGATTTTGTATGCAATAGTCAGACTAGTTAAGGGGAGAGAAAGGATCTGACTACTTTGCTGCAAAGGGACTCCAGGGCATGATATGACTACCAGTAACAATCCTCCAGCGGGAGCAGCCTCACTGAGACGATAATTGTAGGTATAAAATTTCTTTGCATCTTGCTCGAATATCTTGTAGTGTCTTAATTTTCGATATTACTGTAGAGAGTAACCAAGGAGGAACATACTCTTCGCAAGCCATGTTATCCGAATTGCACCTCACGTCGACTCAGGTCGTTTTAGCCAGGCTAGGTGAGTGATCTCAGTCATTCTGGGCTAGCTCGCATGTGGATTACATGTAACAATTCACCTAGCTGAGTTGCGCTCCCAAAATACGATATTCTAAAATCGAATATCAACAACAAGTTTCCTTATTTTGTTTTCACTTTAATGAGTATTCAGGATGTTGGAAATTCCATGAGAGTTGAAGGAAGATCAGGTGATTAGTTTGTTTTGTTCTGTTTCAATAAAATGGACTATTATTTACTTCATTCCGCTGAAAATATATATCAGTCAATAACGACACCTTTATGATTTAGTACGACAGTGATATCAAGTTAAAGTGTATCGTATTTAATATAGTGTTTTGGGGTACGTGGGCTCGACAGGAAGCGGTTCACAGAAGCGAGCGCCGTTATCGCATGCCAACGCAAAACGCGTCGTTTAATTAAAACATAATTTCTTCAACCACCTGTGATGCCACTATTTTACTCAATCCTCTCAAAATTTAATTTAACAAGAAGAGAATTTTATTAAATATTTGGCTATACTAATCCAGAAATGAGCGATCGTGAAGCAGCGCTTCGTTTTGAAGTACCGGAGAGCTCTCTACGCCGCCGTCTAAGAGGCTATACCAACCGCGGTAAAACTCGTCCCAATAGACATAAATTGACAGCAATCGAGGAACGGCTTGGAAGCTGGATACTCTCTATCTATTCTTGCGGAGCAGCCCCCGGACCTACGACTGTGCTAGAAATGGCGGATTTACTCGCAGCGCCAGGAACTACCTCGATTCAACCAGTCGGCGATGATTGAGTTTATAACTTCGTAAAAAGGCAGTTCTGCCTCTGATCCCGATTCTCGAGGTGTTATAATTACAAGCGCGCAAATTGGAGATCCAAAAATCGTTAGCGAATAGTTCGATTGCTGCAGCGTACGATCCTTCGATACAGCATCGATCCCAACAATACCTATTAACTCTGACGAGACCGGGTTTGCAATGGGCTTAATCGCGGCCACAAAGGTATTACGAGGGATAAATACGACGATGAGTGATTACTTTTAAAACCCGGAAATCGTAAGTGGGTGACCGCGATGCAGTGTACGAATGCTTGGGGCGGGCGTTGCCTCCGTGTGGAAATGTCTTGATCGAATCTTGTTTCGGCAGTCTCCCAGACTATTAGTGCTTCGAAGCTAGTATGAATGGATGGATCTCTGATGAAAAATGGCCTTCAGTGGCTAAAAGGCTCTGTATTCCTTCGACATTCGCTCGTACGAAGGGGAAATATCGACTTTTGATACTCGACGGCCACGGAAATCACTAAACTCCACAGCCCCTCCGATATCGGTTTGGTTTACGGTGTTGATGCGCTCGTGCGGTCGGTTTATTGAAACGAAGATGGGCTGCGAACCAACTATATTTCATCAGGGTGTACCCCCACGCCTGAATCGAGGAATTCAAAGACAAGACTATCAAAAATATCTTCGCAGTAGCCAATATACTGCCTTATGACCTCAATCTAGTGGTGGCAAAGCTTAATATTCGGTTCGCACACCGACACCTCGGTGAGCCGGGTTAGGCATCGGGAGATAAAGACGCCATCGAACTACGTATGATAACAAAATTTTACTAAAGCAGTGCCTAGAATACCAACGGAGCCCGCCTAGTTCCGCGAGAAGAACTCGGGCTTTCAACGCATGTGAAACCACATTGAATCGGCCACTGTCCTCAAGAAGCCATTTACGCGTCCCTAAAGAAGCAAATGAAGCAACAGACTAGTCAGATTTTTTGTGAGCTACGATCGTAGCTAAATGAGTCCCATCAAACCCGTACTACCCAGGTTCATCAGTAAATTTTAGGTTCGTTGCAACCCCGTACGAGAGCCTTGGCAGAATTCGTTTGTATGGAGCGAAGGACCATATGCAAAATACATCTCCAAGTAGATCTAAGTAAGCAGTTTCTATTAATTTATGGAGTTCTCGATGAATAAATGCATTTGAATTTGGTGGAGGGGGTAAACTGGGCCGCTCGCATGTAGATTTCGTGATGTACATATGTTGTTCCATGTAGCCCTCTTGAAGAAGCTGATATCTACTTAGCAGAAGAAATAAGAGTATCCACTTGCACACGCAGACCTTCGACAACTCCAGCCACAGTCTCACCCAAACCACCACCATATCCACTTCGCGACATTATGATCACAATTGCCGCCACAAGACTGGTCTTAGAAAGCCACGAACCCATTTTCAGCCACCTAGTAAATCGGTAGAGAGGCCAAACTGCTGTTCCATTTTTCCAAAGGAACGCATTCCAGTTCGGAATGTACGTCTCCAGCCAAAAGAACGCTGCCTTCGCTGGCCAGGAAGCAGAATTCCGACCGTGATCGTTGATGTACCAGTTTGAGCAATCTCCCGCGAACACAGTGCCCTTGAGTTTCCTTTGGATGGAGATCGTATGCCTTTCCTCTGCCGACTGCTTCACTTCCACCAGCCTAGTTCTACGATCCAAAATCGGCTCGAAGAGGGCTTTGATAGCAAAGCACACCTGGGTCTCACAGGCGAACAAAGCAGAATTGTTCGCAGGGAAACTGTTCGGGCCAAAGCTGACTGGTTGTGAGCTGCGATGAATAAAAATTCACACATTCAGGAACTTACATAATGCCCAAATTTGGGAAATTGTGGACGAAGGTGCCGTAATACGCTTGCGCGCCCTTGGATTCATCCCACTGTTTGTTTAGGGAAACACCATGCCTCCCATATATCTCCATTGGTGCCAGGAACTGTGAGACCTGAAAGCCGGTCGCAAGGACGATAATGTCGAACGTTTCTTCAACACCGGAGGAGCCGATGATACCGGTCTCAGTGAACTGCTGAATCCCTTCACTGCGAAGCACGACGTTGGTTTGATGGAGACAATCTAAGTAACCCGGATCGAAGATCCGTCTTTTGCAGCCTGCGCAGGAAAATATTAGATCCAATCACTCTGTTTAACGGTCGTCTTCCCTACCTAACGGAAAATTAGGTACTATCGCCTCATGGTACTTCTGCGGAGTACGAGAGAGAATGTACTTTTTGGATTCTTCCTCTGCCGTAAGCCTAGCTTTGACACCATCTGGTGAAGAGAAATAGGTGTAGGATTCTAGCTCTGCTTGCAGAAAGATCCGCAGTCGGAGCCAGCGTTGCCAGAAAGGCAGCCATTGAAAAGCTCGCTTTTGAATCTGCGAAAACGATTTGTTTGGCTTCCACACCGATATGTTAGCATGGCATTATCAGGACAAAGATGCGAACAGATAACATACCCGAGGATGATACCATTGAGCACTGCGCGCGTATTGCTGCACTGCGGCTGCTTTTTCAGCGAGCGCAGGCACAACTTGGGCAGCACTACAGCCGTTTCCAATTACAGCCTAAGATACGTTAGCATTTACGGTCGAGTAGGTTGTTTCAGCATCAAGTAGTGAAGTCATACCACTCGCTTGCCAGTGTAATCGACAGAATGGTCCCATCGTGCAGTGTGGAACATCTCGCCCTTGAAGTCTTCCATTCCTTTGAACTTGACGTCCCGGGGGAAAGAAATGGCACCGACAGCGGAAACGAATATGGTAGCACGACGCTCAAACTCGAGCCCAGTCTGCAGATCACGAAACCGCACAGCCCACTCCGATTTGTCGTCAACCCAAGAAGCGCCTAGGCATTCCACAGAGGTGATGACATGTTGTCGTAGGTCAAATTTATCAACAGTATCTTCAATGTCTAGGGATGGCGTCTTGTCAGTAAAGTTTCTTTTGCCCGTATGGCTAGAAAGATGTCCAGGTAACCAACTAACATTGCAGAATTTCGGGTTGTTCACAGAGTTCTTTAGACCAATTTGGATTCAGATTGAAACTGAAAGAGTAAAGATGAGAGGGAAGATCACAGCCACTGCTACCGCGTCATTAATTGTCCTTCAAAATCGTTGTTTGTAAGGGGCTCACCATCCGGGATAAGTATTGGATCGCCATGTGCCACCCACGCCATCTAGCTTCTCGTATATCTGTTAGGTGTTAGTACATGACAGCACACACACGGACTATAAGCTGGTTGTTACAAGAAAGTCGTCGTAGCCCAATTCATGTTTGAGCCGGTACGCCATTGAGATACCACCAGGGCCAGCGCCAATAATGATGGCAGTGGGCGAGTAAGACGAAGCCATTTTGCAGAGTATGTAGCGGTACTAGTACAGGCAGCAGAAAGAGAGAAAGTGTCAACAACAATTCATAATCGAACTTCCATCTACTGCCCTTTGTCTAATAAATCAACCAATTTTCGGAAGAATAATCCCGGCGATTATGAGTACCGGAATTCAGATGAGAGATCCCGGAAATGTTACAGGGGCGATTCCTGGAAATCGGAACTCATTTCACGGCTAGGGTATATGTGGAGATGTTGGCCCTTTACCCGGATAGTCTCTAATATTGCTGTCACAACGAGTTGGACTAACTCAAACTGGATTAACAACAATGTCAATCTCACACATTTCCAATAAGGGCCAGTACCTTCATGGTCCTGGGCAACTTCGTCTTGAGGACCGACCATTGTCTTCGATCGGCCCGTCAGATGTGAGGATTCGGATCCGAGCAACAACTTTATGCGGCTCCGATGTGCACTATTTCAAGTATGGCAAGAACGGCTCAATTGAGGTGAAAGAGCCACTCTGTGGTGGGCATGAAGCAGCCGGTGAAGTTGTGGAGGTGGGTGCCGCTGCTCGAGTATTGGGAAAAGTCCAGGTCGGTGACAAAGTTGCGGTTGAAAGTGGTGTACCTTGCCAAGAATGTCCGAAGTGTGAGGACGGCCGATACAATATATGCTCGAAGCTTCGCTTCCGGAGCAGTGGCGCATCGTTTCCACATTTCCAAGGAACCCTCCAAGAATACATTGACCACCCTGCTGAATGGTGTCACCGGTAAGTATTGCACTGTACGAAGAAGACCCTAATTAATGAATTTGTCACCAGGTTACCCGACGCACTCTCATTTGACGATGGCGCTCTACTTGAGCCTCTGTCAGTGAGCATTCATGCCGTTAATAGGACTGCCATGAAGGAGAAATCACGGTGTTTAGTTTTCGGGGCTGGGGCAGTCGGGCTCCTCTGCGCTGCCGTTGCGAAAATTGAGCACAATAATTCTGTGGCAATTGCCGACATTGACCAAGGAAGGGTCCAATTTGCACTCGATCATGGTTTCGCAGATACAGGGTTTGTTGTAGTTCCACGACAAGGCAAGGACCTCAAAGAGCGTCTTTCAATCGCGAAGGAGCTTTCAGTGGAAATTGGGAAGCTGAAATGGCCCGGGGGGAAAAAGTGGGCCGGGTTGAGCACGTATTTGAATGTACGGGAATAGAGAGTTGCGTGCAGACATCTATCTATGTGAGCTCCCATGCTAACTCACGCGTAAGAACGAGGCAACTAATCTTAACATAGGCAACTGATAACGGTGGAAATATCGTGCTTGTGGGCATGGGTACTCCCGTTCAATCGTGGCCGATTGCAGAAATTACAGGCCGTGAGATCAATATTGTGTCTGTTTGGCGTTACGTTAACTGCTATCCTCGAGCAATCGAGATCGTGGAAGCTGTGAGAGGCGGTGTTCTCAAGCCGGATGTGACAAAGCTCATCACACATCGGTTTACTGGGATTCAGTCGGTTCCATTGGCTTACGCCACTGCCAGTAACACACGAGACAAGGAATCAAGATTGATTATCAAAACAGTAGTCAACTTTTGACCGACATCTTGTTGTGCAGTGATTCATGGCCAGTCTGGTATTATTTTTGAGAAAAAAAATCAGATCTCCTGTTTATATCAACAAATAAGCGAACAAAATGGGATTGCGAAAGAGCTGGAGCGGAAATGAGATTTTTCGTATGGATTTTCAACATCCGTTCCATCAGTAAATAGTTCAACGATCCCGACTATCTGCCTGCATGCGATTCCCCTAAAAGAAGTCGAATTTAAATTTTGTAAATTGCCAATTTCTGACAACGGATTCTATAAGCCGTCATAGATCCAGGTCGTTCGGCTTCTAAGGCAAGGAAGCGCCCTTTGATGTCTGGACATCCTGCGTGTGAAAGGAGTATTGTATGGAGCGCAAAGCAGGATATTCATATTCTCTGTATAGAATATGTGCTGAAATAAATTACCCTGGTGTTGAAGTCACCACTTGACCAGTCTTAAAACGAGTTGCGAAATATGATAGTCTTTTGTCCGCCTCTCAAAGGTTGATTGTGTAGTTCAGCCTGAGCTATGACATCCTAGGGTTCCATGTTTATCACATGACGAAGGTGCCTTTTGCCAGGCGTGCGTGGGATTTTCCGATTTGTCCTTGTCAGTCAGTCTCCCAAACTTTGATCAGTATTTGCACCGTGGTTAGGATTTTTACCAGCAAGATTGAAGCCAGGGAGGCGCTGCCAGGTATAGACTCACAATACAACTGAACGCGGTCTGAAATCTTCCGTGAAAGCCAAAAAAAAATAAAACTTGGACAGGAACTGACAGTATTGTATCCATTCACCAGTTATGCCCTCAAATACGCGCCAACGGCATGTGATATTGTCTGCTGGTTACGAAATATAAGGCCAGACTTAACCTAACACTTGAAAGTGTGGACAGCACAAAATTGTGGGATACCTTGACTAGAACATCAAAAGTTACTAATTTGGAACCCGGGCTCTTGCAACCATCGGTCACCTCAGGGAGCATGGCATCAGTTTCAAGCGGACTTGCAAGTTTACACCACGAGTACTTCTTCCCAGCAACCGTAGGATTTATGTTTTACATTTACAAAAATTATTTTCGGGAAATCGGAGTAGCGCAGCGAGGAAATCAATCTTGATCGTATTTGATTGGATATTTTTTGCTGAATATTGTTGGGTAATCACATCCATCTCGGAATGAAGAGAAGCATATTGATGTAGCCATCATTTTCATGCAAGTCGCAATTCCCACGGTGCCCAATATTTCTGGTAACCAGGTTTCGTCCCCTCGGAACAGTTCGTAGGTCGTAGGTCAGTGACCGGAAGTAATATTCCGCGGCATGGATGCCCCCGACGGAAGTATAAAACACGACCCAATAATCACTACCATCATGGAATCTCTATTTCTGATATCTCAATCTATTGTGCTCTCAAAAATTCGTTTTACAATGTTCACTGAATCCCCAGTCTCTCAAACAGCTCCGGAGCATGTTACAAACAGTATGATGAAAATCAAAGAGAGTCGCCTCTTTGCTGAAAATGAGGCGTTCATCGATGGAACTTGGATTAGAAAAGAGCATACATTCAACGTAAACGGTTTGTCTCTACATGCCAGCCCCTTGAAATCCATCTAATCATTTTTCAGAGCCGTCTACGGCTCAGGTCCTCGGGACCGTAGCTGACTGTGATTTGGATGACATGAAATCCGCAATCGAGAGTGCCCATGAGTTTCAAAAAAGTTACTTTCTTTCGACCACGGCTCCAGAGCGTGCTAACCTGCTCCGAAGGTGGCATGACTTGGTCATGGAGAACGTCGAGGACCGTAAGGACACACTCTTTTATACCAAGCGCCTGTCACTTTCTAACAGAACGCATGTTTAGTTGGAACTATCTTGTGCCTGGAAAATGGAAAAACAATAAACGAGGCTAAAGCCGAAATTACTTATGCTGCGAGCTTCCTCGCTTGGTTTGCCGAAGAAGCAAAGCGATCCTACGGTGACACTATCCCATCATCAACGCCCAATACCATGGTAATGACCGTGAAAGAGCCCATTGGCGTCTGCGGAATTATCACACCATGGAACTTCCCGGCCGCAATGATTACGCGGAAGGTAGCCCCTGCTCTGGCTGCTGGATGTGTCGTGGTTATTAAGCCTCCGAGTGAAACACCGTTTACGTGCCTTGCTCTCACAAAGTTGGCCATCGAAGCTGGCATACCGGCAAAGGCACTACAGATTTGCCCTACAAAGAATAGGGAGGTAGCCTCGGAGCTGGCGACGAACCCTCTCGTTCGCAAAATCAGCTTTACCGGCTCTACAAATGTCGGTAAAACTCTTGCTACGCTGGCCTCTCGCACGTTGAAGAAAGTGAGCTTAGAGCTGGGCGGAAACGCTCCATTCATTGTTTTTGATGATGCCGATATCGATATCGCCGTGGAGGGCGCAATGGCATCCAAGTTCAGATGCTCAGGTCAGACGTGTGTGTGGTGAGTACACTCCTTTATAATCACGTTGCATACTCTAACACTACGATAGTGCCAATCGGTTCTACGTTCAAAAGGGGGTTTTGGACGTTTTCACCCAGAAACTCGTGAAGAGAGTATCAGAACTTCAGTTGGGACCTGGGATGAACCACAGTTGTACACAAGGCCCGCTTATTAACGCATCCGCTGTTGAAAAGGTTAAGGAGCACATCGAGGATGCAGTTGGCAAAGGAGGCTGCATTGAAATCGGAGGTTTGGCCCCAAGCAGCCCTGGATTCTTCATGCAGCCTACTGTTCTCACCGGTGCAACGTCGGAAATGCTTGTTGCACGTGAAGAGACCTTTGGGCCATTTGCCCCAATATTCTCATTCGATACCGAAGAGGAAGTAATCCGTCTGGCGAATGATACGGAATTCGGCCTGGCGGGCTATCTCTTCTCACGTAACGTCGGGCGTGCAATGCGCGTGGCCCAGAGGCTTCAAATTGGAATGTGTGGGGTGAATACGGGCAAAGTCAGTGCAGCCGAGTCACCCTTTGGCGGCGTCAAGGAGAGTGGTTATGGGCTTGAGGGAAGTAAATATGGCATGGCGGAGTATCAAACTCTGAAAACAGTTACATTGGGGAACCTTGACTTGTAAAGCAGACTTCATACATCGTCTTTTAGCAATGATATTACTTTTCCTTCACTGACAGAACTTCTACTTGTCGCGTCAGTAGGGGCCTTTTTTAGACCTATTCAATCATACTGTCGACATGCCCAATCTCTGGCCCGGGTTATGTATTCCATGGAGTCAACCAGACGCCGGATAGGGGTAATTCCGCTCGCGCAATGCTAAATCCCTTGTAATTGAAACGATGCAGTAATCCCGGCGTCAGAAATCCGGGCTGTAAGGTGGTCCCCGAGCATATAATTGTTCTGCCCAGATTCCCCTAAATGCAACCCTAACCTTGGTACAACTGCTTCATACCATCCGTATCAACAGAACCACACGCACCCTTGATCAATTATATCAAATCCCTACTATTGGTTCAATATGGGAATTGAGCTCCAGGGAAGGCAGCTGGCTCTCGGCGTTGGCTTCACCACTTCCTGCGGTTTTCTTCTGTTTGGTTACGACCAAGGTGTCTTTGGTGGCATTATTGAAAATCCAAACTTTCGAGAAACCTTCAATCAACCGAGTCAACTAGCGATTGGACAGATAACTGCAACGTACGACCTCGGTTGCTTTTTTGGTGCTATATTTTGTATAGTCTATGGAGATCAACTCGGGCGTCGACTTTGTGTCGCGATGGGATGTGCCGTACTTACGATCGGGGCAATCATGCAAACCACGTCCTTCAGCATCGCGCAGATGATTGTCGGTCGATTCATTGCCGGACTCGGAAATGGTCTCAACACAACTACCATCCCGGTTTGGCACTCAGAGATGTCCAAGCCCCAGCATCGTGGGTACCTCGCTGTTCTCCAACTCGCTCTCAACCAACTTGGAAATGTGACGGCCCAGTGGCTCAATTTTGGTCTCGGATTCATTGGTCACCGTGCAGTCTCTTGGAGATTTCCCATCGCCTTCCAAATCTTCTACGCTCTTGTGACAATGATTATGCTTCCCTGGCTGCCCGATTCGCCACGTTGGCTCATTCAAAAAGGCCGCTTGGAACAAGCCCGGGCGGTAACGGCTCGACTGCATGCCCGAAGCATCAACGATCCTGAGACAGAGATTTTGCATGAAACATCTGTTCGAAACGTCCTTCACGAACTAGAGGTCTCCAAAGTTAGTTGGCGTGCCTTATGGCACAGTGACCGGTTGCAAACAAGAAGGAGGGTTCTCTTAGGAATAGGCGCTCAGCTCATGCAGCAATGGGGGTATCAACGCCATCAACTACTATTTGCCTGTTGTATTTGCCTCTCTGCAAATGTCCCGGCAAATGTCACTGATCCTGTCGGCGTGCAATGCGATCAACGTCATGGTCTTTACGTGTGTCTGTATCACTGTCATAGAGACCTTAGGCCGGAAAAAGCTCATGTTATTGGGCGCAATGGGCCAAGGAATCTGTTTCACCATGATCACTGCGGGTCTGGCTGCTGGTGGGAGCAAATGGGCAGCGGTCTCTATTGCCTTCATTTTCGCATTTTATACTATATTTGGTCTTTCGTGGATTGCCATTCCATGGATGTATGCGGCTGAAGTGAACACACAACCATGGCGGAATCGCGGAGCTGGACTCGCGACCGCAACCAACTGGATTTGCAATTATGCTGTTGTTCTGGTAACACCGATCGGCATCGCTAACATTGCCTGGAGGTACTATATCATATATGGCACCTTGAACTTTCTGTTTGTACCTATCATTTATATATGGTATGTTGAAACGGCTGGTCTGTCCTTGGAGGGTATCGACTCTCTTTTCGAAGGGAGGAAATCTGATGCTGATTCGGCTGCTAAAAAAATTGACTGTGACCCCGCACAACTCAAGGCACCAGGGGATGAGGGTCAGAGTGAGTGGGTTGAGATGGCCACCCAGGACTGAATGTTGCCTTCGTGAAGCAAGAGGCAAGAGCCGAAGGGGGTGGAGGGAGGCATCTCGCCGGGATTGATTATTCTCTGCCCCCGGGATTTGAATCCCATTGCCACTTTAAGACATCTTCGCCCATAAAAACTTCTTTGTCAACTATTACTAGCCTCCAATATACCTATACATAAGATACCAACACATGATGCCACCAAAATTGAAAAACGGAAACCCAGTGCGCAAGCATGTAACGACTGCTTGTACCCCGTGTCGAGACGCGAAAGCGAAAGTGCATAATTCCGGAATCCCTACGTGTACGTACTTGACTGACTGTTTAACTGTCTCAGTGCGACGGATCGAAGCCATCATGCAAGAATTGTGAATCCAAAAACAAAGTCTGTAGCTACCGGCAGCGCGACGACAAGCGAAAGTAGGTATTGATACAGCCGTGAATGTTATCTGTATCACTGTATTGATGTACCTAGCAGGATCCCTATACGTATTGCTGTTACGCTCCTAGCTGAAAGAGTTGCATTTCTATCGCAACTCATTCGGAATAATGGTCTTGAAGTCCCGGAAATGAATGAGGCAGATCAAGATACCTTAAGAAGCATTCTGCAGACATTGGGATTGAGATGTGAAGGTGTTCGTGTAGGAGACCAAGAATCCAGTAACTCGGGAGCTATTTTGCCGGAGAACGAAAGAGTTATCAGCGTGGCCAGCCAGGTTACCAATGGACAGACGAACATGACGAACACGCAACGGTCGGATTTAGGGGGGCGTGGTGATTATAACTACACTGGGAATGACCTTCATGCATTTTGCGAGGCACCCGATCCTCAGATACCAGTAGAAGATGTCTCCGAGGGAACACTGCTGATTGATTGTGACTCTGCCAATTCGACACACATTGGTCCTACGCAGAACGGCCAAATTCCTAATCCACTTCCTGGAATGTCTCGGATGCATGATCAGGATCCAACTCAGCCACGACCCAATGAAATTCCGATCAGTGGTCTTCCAGAAACCGACAGTGACGATGAAGTTGTGGAACAGCTTTCATATCGTCTGGGACGAGTGCAAGTGACTCACGACGGTCAACTACGATATTTTGGATCGACTTCCAACCTGACGTTACTTGATGCTCTGGTTAGTATTGGCAATCCTAATTCAACTTCGGTTCAGAAGGATATGCAAGACACTTTGGAGAACTTGAAACTTGATATGCAAGTCGAAGAAGCCTTTGAAAAGCACCTACTAGAGCTCTACTTTGCCTGGCAAGACCCGTGTCTCCATGTCGTGAACATTGAAGCCTTCTGGAAGGCAAGATTGCAAAACCGCTATGAAGATTCAAACTCACAGTATTACTCTCGCTCTTTGTGCGATGCAATGTTAATATTACTACTTTATTGGGAGAGACTCCAAGCTGACAGGCCCATAGGTGTGCAATGGGTGCAGCGTACGAGCCCAAATTTCACCCTGATCTTGTCACGTTTCCTCGGTCACTATCAGAATTCTTCAGTGACCGGGCGAAGACCTTGTTGGAAGCCGAGATTGAAAATCCTTCCCTAGCTACAGTGCAGACTCTAGTCATTCTCAGTAACTACGAAGCATCGAGTACCAGAGATTCTCGAGGCTGGTTGTACAGTGGTAAGCTCATTCCCAATATATCCAACCACTGAAACAAAAACTGAAAAACATAAGGGATGGCCATGCGACTCGCATTTGATCTTGGACTTCACTTGGACATGATACCATATGTGGAAAAGGGTATCATCTCGGCCGAGGAATGTGAGACCCGACGGACAGTCTTCTGGGGCGCTTATCTCAATGAACAGTATGTCTGGTTTTTTGACCCTGGAAATTGTTTCTAAATTGTCTTAGATTTTGGGGATACTACCTGGGGCGGTCTGCACGGAGCCCAATGGCCGGTGTTACTGTTCGAAAACCATACTGGAATGACTCCTATTCAACCATTCATACGGCAGCACGATGGAGAGCCTATGGATGTCCACAAGTCAGCATACAAAGTATCTCAAATCCGATCGACATGATCTGTGGCCAATGGGTTTCTCTGTATGATCTGATGTTACCAGCTACCGATGTACTGTGAGTTATCAGGGACCAACAGCCAAATAAATGAAGTTAATTTGCTGATTTGCCCACAAGATATGGATGCCTGGAAATCTCGAAGACGGCACTTCAGGAACTTACAGCCGATACTGTGGCCCGGCTGATAAATTGGAAAAACAACCTACCCGAAGGCCTTAATGTCGAAATAGCTAAAGGAACACCGCAGTATCTGCCGCATGTTCTAACTTTGCAGTAGGTTTGGGGTCCACAATCCTGAGCTCACAAACTTACCTATAAAGTATGCAATATTACCAGTTCATGATTCACTGCCATCGCCCATATATATCAAAACATTACATCCAGCCTCAACCGCCTCAAGGGCCTGGTTCTGCTCATGCTCGCGAAGTGTGTGTCGACTCGGCGGTTTCGATTGTCAAAATCCTCGGTATGTATGAGAGACAGTACGGGTTTCGAAAAGTGAACGTACAGATAGCCTCATTCGTTTTCTCAGCTGCGCTTATTCTCATATTTGCTACTGTCCCGGGCGGAACCAACAAACAAGACGATGAGCTTGTCAAATACTTGAGTACATGTTTTTGGGCACTAGACGAAATAGGCGGATATTTCGAGAACGCGAGACGAACAAGCATTTTTCTGAGCACACTCCAGCAGCAGTGGCATAAACGCAGACGAAATATGGCACAGCGAAGCTTAAAACGAGATTCACGAAGCGCTTTGGATGCCGGAAAGGCCCAGAAAAGAAGTCGAACCGCAACTGGTACAGAAGACTGGCCGGGGCTCCCTCATTCAAACTCGTCAGCGAATGCCACCAGAACCGTGGATATGGAATCACCCATTGCCTACGACAGCCATGGACTGTCCTTGATGGGAGATGATGCCTCTGAGATGGTGGATTTCATGTATCCAGAAATATGTAACATGCTGTTAAGTGAAGGTATTCCCCGACCACTATATTAGAAAGACTGGTGAATTCATACTTTATTTGAAAAACTACTACGGGATCACAGATTTGGTCTATTTTTTTAGCATCATACATGGGCTGTTTATTGTTTTGCTTCTCCACGCCTGTCTCTCCACAGACCATCCGAGAATGCGAGATATCACTTGATTTGCGAAGCAATTCGCCAGAGTCAATCTAGATCGCTCCGAGTTGCTACGGCTCGAGGCAGAGTATCTACTTCATTCCCACGCTGGCGCTAACTTAACTTGCCCGGGTGGCACGATTCGGCCGTCTATAGAGGAAAGCACTTGATTTTAAGCGCTAACTAATCTCAGGCTGTGGTCGGAAACGTATGTAGTGCCGCGAAAGTCGTGCCTGCGGTTGCTGAGAAGGCGATTTTGGTGCAGCAATATGCTCGCAGTGTAGCACTTACAAACGAAGGTCATAGTTGGATTCATTTAATAATTTGACGAACCTTATTAGAATGCACTCTAAAACAAATACGGCGCAATAGATGAGCCTATTATTGTTCGGTCGCAAGGTGCCGGAAAACTTGATAAATCCGGCTTCTGTATCGAGTACGCTCGGCAGAGTGGTGGAAGCTATGTGGACCCCGTCGTTCACGATAGTGATCTCTACTGATTCTGGCCAATAAATCAAGCCTAAAACACTATGGGCTGCTGGGATGGATAGTTTCAATGATTTCGACAACGCGGTGGGTGTGGTTGCGTACTTGGGTGGCCGGCTCGCCCACTATTGGAAACGGGCCGGAGATCGAGTTTGAGAGACTGGTGACCGGGTCTTTTCCGATGGCCGATAGAACATTTGGAATTACAATTCCGACCTCATTGTATAAGTGATTATTTGTTTAAATCCAGTGTCTCCCCACGACCGTTTCTGCAGGTCCCCGGCCCTGAGTGTGACACCCTTGTTTCTATGTGTTTCTGAAAGCCGTGAAGAGTTTCTTGTCTACCTCTTGTGTTTATTTGACTTCTCTTACCAATCACTCTCAAATGCATCATGACTCAAGATGCGTACCACATCATCGATTTCACGTTGTCGCTTCACGAGCATATTGAAAAATACCTAGCCAGTATCTCTGGGGATCCCGGCTATAACGGATTTGAAGCATCGTTGCTTAGAAATGTGCGACTCCTTGAATCCAGTCTTGACCAGGGAACAATCTTTTATCAATTTGACGTCCTCAAGGACATGTGTAATAAACTAGGCGTTTTACACGGCGGGGCAATATCTACACTATTCGACAATCTAAGTTCAACGGCCCTCTTCACCATATCACGGCCAGGTTTCTGGCATCATCTTGGAGTCAGCAGGTCCCTTGCCGTCTGGTTTCACTCACCACTGCCTGAGGGAGTGGAAGTTCATCTCATTTGCAAAGTGGTTTCTGCTGGTCGGAGAATGGCAACTGTCAGTGCCATCCTAAAAGATTCAAGCGGGAAAGTCTGTGCCAGCTGCGTACATGAAAAGTTTTTTGTTGGAGATGAAAAACTATAGAATGCGGGACACTGAAATGTCCCGCATTGGATCATCTCATCACATAGGTTTTCTGAGTGAACGATCAACATGCCTAAAAATTGATGTACCCAGATGAGAGCACTTTATATTAATCTAGTCAGAGGGGCATTTGTAGTTCCCAGAAGAGACTTGCATTCCTCCATCCACGACAAGATCCTGCCCAGTCACATATGAGGAGGCGTCACTCAGTAAATACAATGCAGCCATTTGAAGGTCTTCGGGCTTTCCAACGCGCCCAAGAGGGGGTGCCTCGTGAAAAATGCGAAATAGCCCCGGTCGATGGGCGGCGATTGACAGGTTCATATCAGTGGCAATGTACCTAAATTTTCGTTTAGTAACAAGCCGTTAGTGCGTTGGGGAGACCACTTGCCCTGGAGAGACTGTGTTCACGCGAATGCTGTCGGAAGCGAGCTCATGAGCCAGGCTTCTTGCTAGCGACCAAACAAAACCCTTGGTACCCGCGTAGCCAGTCAATAAATGGCCAGGACAAACATGGTGCGATGACTGTGAGCATATCATCAAAACACTTCCATGGGTGCCATGCTGCTTCATGTTTCTCACTACTTTCTGTACCGAAAAGAACGTCGCTATCTCCTGATTTAAATTTTAGCACTTGGTCATGGCATGGCTGGTTTTAATACGTGCGTTGACGGCCTGTAACCTCTGAATATCCTCCCATTCATGTTCAACAAAGGGTTTGTCAATACAGATACCAGCTGCGGTGATTCTTTTCAAAAGAGAAGAAACCATAAATAAGCGACGTCATTCTTCAACAAATGATCAATCGGTCTTACAGGCCATGTATAAGGGGCAGCTTGCCTAGGATATCGGCGAATGTGCGGTCGATTTCCTCTCTCTTGGTCATATCGCACCTTGAAGAACTCAGCAATGTGCCCCATTTTCTTCCCTTCCTTCAGAAATTGTCATTCACCGGTAGTATAGGAGCTTTTCTGGAGTGTGTTGCTGCCATTCGAGAAAAGTCGGATCGGGCTCCGGCAGAATATCCGTGACCACTACCGTAGCACCAGCATCCAAGCATGCCCTCGAGAGCGCCATCCCAATACCTCGGCCACCACCTAATGCAAAAACGAAAACAAAAGTCAGTCCACGATATTGCTTCAGTAGGGTTGAGAAGATATACCAGTTACTAGAATTACTCGACCGGTGAGGCTGAAACATGCTAAAGTAGAGGCAAGCTGTACTTCAGACGACATAGTTTCTGGGAAGAAAAATTGAACCTTTTTTCAAGAGTAAATTTTGAGAACCTAGATAGTCGAGGAAACTTGAGAAAGATGCAAACATGCTTCATTTTTATACATACCTCTGGCCTGTGTCGATGAATAACCCCCCACCCCCGGGACTCATATCCCGGCGGAACCCTTTTTTTTCTTTTTCCCCCTCGGGATTCTCGCGTACGACTTACATGCAACAGCTGTCAAACGTAGTCTAGTCACTCGTGACAGTATCCATCTGCTCATTGGAACGGGCAGTTGGAACGGGCAGACCGAACTTTATCAAGGAAATATTGTCGACCAAAGCCGAAATCAACGGGTGTGAACTGGGCATGGCGCATGTCCCCAGTTGTGACACTTAACAAGGCCCCTTTTCAAATGTGGTGGAGGGCACTTCTCTTGTTGTCTTGAAGTTTTTCGTACTTCAATGTTTTTGTTGGATCATTTTGGACCATCTCAAACCCACCACTGGTGAAACCCTCAATATGCTTTCCGCCAAGTTGAATAAGAGTTCAGACGAGGTGTGAAGCCGTCTAGTAGTCGGGTGGGCCATTCTGTGCTGAAACTATTGCTAAAATGGATGAAAGTGTATTTCGCGTCTGAAGCCTGGGCAAGCGCAGGCGAGCTTAGGCCTTTCTAAAATAGATCATTGAGTGTAGTAGCATAAGAGGTTCTATCTGATCATGTTAGAATTGACGGTGTTGATATAGATGTAGTGGCGAAGAAGCCGTAAGTGCCGCTATCCCCAACAATAGAGTATCAGTCGCATAGTTGCTCGCTTAGAACGATACGCGGCTTTGATCCTATTAAGCCCCTATAACAGAGTTGAAAGTGAGCTCACCTTAGCTATAGATCGCGCTTTAGAGGTTATTCCCCCTTCTTTGCCTCCGTGAGTTCACAAGTCTCAAGCATGTTCGGGTTCAGCTCGAGATGCTCCCGGACGGATGTTGCAATTCACAAACGGCGCCTTTCCACTGCGAGATACGCTTCCTGTAACAATACAAGACCTCAGGTTGTATGGATATGAGGGGTACGACGCTGTTTCTTAAACTTCCCGACCGAGGCATGAGTTACTATCCGGGGAGTTCCAGACACTGAAATCAGGCATACTAGTGGAGGTGGAAGCCGTCGTTTATGACGACGGAAATCAAAGGAGTCCTATCAAAGATTGAAAGAGGTTTGCGCTGAATTCTTCAGATCGAAAAACGTGACTGGTTACCGAATGGTGTAAATCGCAATGTTTCATAGACAGGAACGTAGTAGTGCATGCGGAATGACGGTTGTCAGCGAGCTTTGGCGGTTTCTGAGAAATTTCGAGACCATGAAGAGCTAGCTGCTCTTTCACTAAGCCGAATATGCACACCGCGGCAAAATGCGCCGTACTTCGTAGAAAAGAAGTCGTCCAACTATAGTTCTTAGTCCGAACCAGACGGCGGACTTTTTATCCCATTTCAATCAGAATAGTGTTTGCTTAGCCTCCCTTGTGATTTTCACATCATTGCTTTGATAGAGTTACTGACAGACTAAGCTTGTCGAGGATACAGGCTAGAACTGACTCGCCTATATGGTTCTCGATGAGCCCTCATAGCTCGGTGTTCTCCCCGACTTAGAAATGGAATAATTTATGGCTTTGACAGCAATTTCTGCGTGGGGTTAACATTATAGCCGGCATTTGTTCCCGGGGACTGGTTTCGGGGTCTGATCTCAACCGTTGATTGGCCAGTCCGGGACTATTCGAGCGGATCGGCATAAATGAAGAAAAACCCATTTTCCCGAATTTGAGATTCGTTGTTATTTTATATTCTGATTGCGAGATTGAATATGGATGTGCCTCCTGATGGAGGTTATGGTTGGGTGGTTGTTGGTGCGATCTTCTGGAACAATGCACACCATTGGGGTCTTGTCTCAGTAAGTTGTCCCAGCAATTAAGACTAGTTACTGAACTGATTTTATTCAGAGCTATGGAGTCTTCCTAGCCTACTTTCTTTCAAACTCACATTTCACAGAAGGTACTAGTCTTGACTATGCATTCATCGGTGGATTGTCCGCCTCACAGGCACTACTTATGGCACCGCTTGCGTCCGTTATCAATCGGCGGTATGGCCTGAAAGTCGCAATGAGCCTGGGTGTCATCCTTGAAACTGCGGCACTTCTAGGAGCATCGTGGAGCACAAAAGTTTGGCAACTATACCTGAGCCAAGGGATCTGCTTTGGTTGGGGACTAGGTCTCCAGTATGTGTCAACTATTCCACTTATCCCGCAATGGTTTGCAAGACACAGAAGCCTTGCTGCAGGTTTGGCTGCTGCTGGAAGCGGTACTGGGGGCTTGATATATTCCCTGGGATCTAATGCCATGCTCGAGCGGTTTGGTTATGGCTGGACATACCGCATCCTGGCCATTGTGCAGTTAGTTGTTAACTGTGTTTGTTTGCTTCTCATTCGAGATCGTAACAAAATGACTGGAACCAAGACTTCAAATCTCAAGATCTCTGACATTCTCAAGCGATATGAGCTATGGCTGTTTTGGGGCTGGAGCTTTTTGAGTATTATGGGCTTCATGATCATCTGGTACTCGCTAGGTGATTTCGCCAGAAGTCTCGGTCTCAGCTCCCACCAGGGATCTGTCGTCACAGCAGTTATGAACTTAGGCACCATTATCGGTCGGTCAGGTACAGGATGCGTCAGTGATCTTCTCGGGAGAATGAATACGGCGTCCTTTGCGACTTTCGTTACTGGTTTGTTGTGCCTTGTTCTTTGGACTTTGGCCCGGTCCTATGCTGCGACCTTGTGCTTCGCCTTCTTTGGAGGGTTAGTCTTTGGAACCTTCTGGATGGTGAGTGAACCCCTCGATATTCCAAACACAGGACCTGGATATTAATCTAAGATGTAGGCTGTGGCTCCGCTCGCAGCAGAGGTGGTCGGCCTGAGGTACCTGCCCTCGTGTCTAACACTCACATGGGTGGTTTGTGTGATTCCAGCAACTTGTAAGTCAGAAACATATTTTTAACATATCAATTGTTCTTTGGATGCTAATTTATGACAGTTGGAGAAGCGATTGGCCTCAAGCTCCGAGCTAGCGGAGATCGTGAATATCTTCATGTCCAACTATTTGCTGGGTTCATGTATATTGGGGCCTCGATATGTGTGTTCATGCTTCGAACCTGGAAGATGTCTACTCTTCCCGAGTCATCCAGCGAACCACACATTTCGGCAGATTCGAAAGAAACTGCGATAGTCTCTGTGGAAGCGAATGACCGCCAAAGCACGTTGAATCAGTGGTTGAAATTGAACAAAGTATAGGAACAGACATGGAACCCGAGTCTAGCCAGAGTCGCAAAGAGAAACGATCTCACACCCCACTGTTCGGCTTTTAGCTATATGCATGTAGTAATGAAAATGACAGGATTGAATACGATCTTTTTTGTTTTCTGCTCCTTCGCCGTTTGGCACATCCCCTACTGAAGCCCTTATTCTCTTATTTGCATAACACGAGTCTGACAGGAATCCCTACTTAACAACTGAGTTCCATGAATCCTTAAGCTGCCCTTTGTCACAAAAGAGAGCCGCTGTACAATCACATAGCTTCTCTCCGCTTTGTCCTGTATCTTGAATAAACAACACCGAGGTTCATATATGTCACACTAACCCAAAAAGGAAACTCTTGAGAGCGGACCCTGCATGCAAACCTCTTTGGTCTCTCCACAACGAAACTTGATGCGACGACCATGGCAGACTCATGCATCCAGTCTTTTTCAGGCTTTGGAACGCTTGATGTTGGTGGAATCTCCGAGGACTGTCTATATCTAAACGTGTATACCCCAGCCCTTCCTGCTGAAGTTATCAAGATGACTGTTTGATTCCACATTGCGGGTTGACTTCGGAGCTGCGATAGTCAAAACATAAATTATTGGCAATCAGACGCTTGCTTCCATCCTGCTGACCGTCTTTAGACAATGTCTGACATATTTTGTGGCTCAATACAAAGATTCAAAAGCGTGGTGCGTGTAGATACACAGCCTCGCAGTTGCGAACTACATGCTCCGACATGATATTCGTAAGTATTATCCAAAAAGAAGATTTCAACCAAACATGAACGCTAAAAGTCATAGCAAAAAGTAGGTCAGAGTAAATTGAGACGGGAACGCCAGAGATAAACAAGCCTGTCGAGAACAAGATAGATGCGTAGAGCTTTCGTGATAGAGATGAGATGTATGACGATAATGCAAGTGGAGAGTGAACGCTGGTAAAAAATGCTGAAGTATGGAAAGATAGTGCAAGCGAGGCAAGAGCATGTAAACATCTGCAGTACGTTAAATTCATCATTCGTAGATCGGCACTCTGCGCGAAGGGATATATCCTGGGTCTTCGTGCACAGTCTCGGGAGTGTACCGCTTCGCAGCAGCGCTCCTTGGGCTACCCCAGCCTGAGGCACGGTGGAAACCCGCACTGCTGTACGATCGTGGTCTTTCAGAACCGCTTCCTCCACTGCCGGGTCGGCTGCCGCCTGTGCTACCCCCGCTGTAGCTTCCTCGCCTCATTTCCTCTGCGGCGTAAGGATCTAAATGCCGCGGGAATCCTCGGGGTGGGGGTGGTGTAGGCGCTCTGTAAATTGGTGGGTCTGGGGCGGCTGGTGCTGGGACTGAATCACCAAATATGAATTCGCGGAATTTCACACCTGCACCTGCTGTTGAACGGGAGCGGTCTTTGGTGTGCATTCTAGTTGATGATTCAGGATGGGATCGGCTAGACCGGCTGGATCTTGAGGAGTGACTTTCGTGACTACGGCGCTGTTCCCGAGGTACCGGGGAGAGATCCCGCATCGGTCTGCGCGTGTAGGCCTCGTGGGAGTGTCGCCTGGCACTATTGCTGGAAGGGGGTGATAGATTACGTCGCTCGCGGTGGCGGTGTTTTGATGCACGCTCCTCAGCCTTGCGGCGGGACTCATCAGACGATAAATCTGAAACATCCGGCATCTCGCCAGACCCGGGGCTAAGTGGGTGGCTCTGGAAAGCGGCATGGTCTCGACCCCTTGAGCGGGGCGGGCGCTCAGGCCATGGGGGTGGAGATGAAACCCGGGGGTTGAATAGCCTGATCTAACACCTGGTCTGCGTCCCATAGATGCAGGGTACTCTGCACTGGGGCGTCGGTGATGACGATGTCCATGTCGTTCAGGTTCCATGTTGCTGTGACGTTTCGATCCACTGCGCCGTGGAGTGCGGAAATAATCATCCTCATCAGGCAAGGGGTCCTTCCCACTGAAATGGTAGTGATATGTTCCAAAGTCTGGGGGTGATGCGCGCTTTGAGTGTCTTTTCAAGTAATCGTGCTCTAGTCGCCGACTCACACCTTCATGCCACTGTAACATTTCGGGGTCTGGTTCAGAGGGGAACGCATCCCTAGGAATCGTTTTGGGAAGTATGTGACCATCTGCATCTGGAATATCCCACAGACTAACAGCGTTTTGCAAATACTGTGAATGTTCATCCGGATCCATCAACAGTTGTATTGTCTGCCACCGCACAAAGCCGTTGGGGAGTAAAGATGGGACCGAAGGTGGTTCGTAGGGATTTGAGGATGGCTGGAGACTGTGAAAGCATCCTAGCGACTGATATATAAAAGACAAGGCCTGCGACTTGGTCTCGAGGAATAAAGGGTCGTAGTTACCGCCGACTTTGCGATAGAAGCTCGCCAGTCGCTCGGGTGTAATATCGGTCGTCCCGTTGGTATCAAATGTAGGCTAAGATAGAATATCATGTCAGTGCCATTCTTCCGATCTCCACTTTCAGTCTTTAGACGCGAGAACTGACCATCAACTGCGCGATCCCCAGACACAGGTGCTCCAACAGCGGGGCTGGGCTTTTGTCGGGATTGATCAGCGTACCCCAGTGACTCTCTGCAGAAGACATGGCGAGAATGTAGGAGCATGCAAGGCGATTGCAGCATCTCCAAGTACAGACAAGTCCAAAATCTGAAGTCCAGAAGCCCAAGAGATAAAGAGAGCGGTCAGGCACGGGACCCACTGCGGGGGAACCAAGGGACGCGAAGTATATAAAGGTTTGTTTGTTTACTGAGAATGTACTTCGTATATATGAATGCAGTAGCTGAATACCCGAAGCTGAGAATGATACACTGGACTGCATGTGATCTTTCCCGTGACTCACATACAGTTGACACTGTTGCGTGATGTTTGAAGCCTAATGTGGCGCATTGTGACCCAATCAGCGGGTGGTTGACTCGATCGGGCTGAGTAGGAACACTTGGTGATTAATTAATTAATACGTTAGATTGCCTTCAGCTATGCCTAAATCTCACTTGCCAGGTACTTGGTGTTCGAGTACATCAACCACGTTACTTGTGTCACACCATGCAGCTTGTCGGAGTTTATTCCTATTCCTATAAGTTCCGACACCGGTCTATGGCTCGCCACATTATCTTCATGTCACAGATGAGGTCACACTGAGCCTCCTTATGCCGTCCATAAAGAGAGGTTCGGCCATGAGGACATAGCATCAGTCATGGACGGATCCAATAAGTCAAAGTCAACATCGGGCTGTGCCAAGAACTCCTCCATACTTTCGCCCAGGAAGGACATGTCGTTAATGAGGGTCCCTGGGGCGATAGTCTCAGGTACACTCCCCATAAGGCCCAGGTCACTGGGTCTCCTCCCTAAAAGAGGGGGGTTTATTGAAGGATGCGCGCCGCTTTGATCGGTTGCAAAGGATTGGTCGAACTGAAGGGAAGGCCTCGACTCAGATGCACCCTGTTTTTCCAAGCATTGCCGGACACACTCGAGATTATCATAAAACTCGGTCGCAGCTAGATTTCCATGGTTACTCATGGCCCGAAGAATTTCAACGGCTGCCTCGAACAAGGCAAAGTCACCCCCGTTCTCAGGATACACCTGACTTGAGATGACCATGATAAGCGCCGAAGAAAACAAATAATGGGCATAGAAATAGCCGAAAATGGGGAGCGATCCGTTCGTCCATTCTTCCAGGATAAGTGAGTGTGTGTGTCTTGCCGCATGGATGCAGGCGTCGCTGAGCGTTTTGAGGGTTTGACGAATGTTTGTATGAGCGGCATCTTCTTCAGGAGGCTCTGGGCATGTAGATTGGATCAGAGCGTACAGAAGGACCGGTCGACTGGTTAACATTATACACTGCACTTAATTAGACTGGATTATTCGATGCTTGACTCGATCGTGACTCACTTGGTTGAACTGAAGATGCAACGATATGACATTCTTCGGGATAGGATTCTCGCGATTGAGTCTGATATGAGGAGGAAGAGCGCAGGCCCACTGCTTCAAAGAAATGAGAAGCTTCTGTTCGCGCTGCAGAAAGGACTCGGGGTGTTTCTTTCGGCTATACACCCGGTCGATGACCTGTCCTGTGATCCTAGCCAATTGTATACTGGCTGTCAAGAACTCAGTGTCCGAGAACTGTTCGTTGTGGATGTCGCTCGGCACATTGGATGGCATCTCGACGTGGATATCGTCGTCGGCAATCTGAATTGGCCAACCCACTTTCGAGCCATACATTCGGTCAAACACGTAGATCCCCCACCATAATCTTGTTCGATGCTGGCGATCGACTGGATCAGGACATTTGCATTCTGGGATATCGTGGTTCAACCCCAAGGTTAAGCCCAAACGCATCGCACTGCCAACGAGCAAAAAGGCAGAGTGGCGTCTGTTCAGGAAGAATGAGTACAGCGACTAAATCTATTAGCGATGCTCATGCAAAACCAATACAATCTTGCTTACCAAAAGTAATAGAGTCTCGATATGCGTTAGGCTCGGACGTTCCGGTAGAATGGGTATTAACGTCATCGCATTGACATAATAAGCAGCACCGGGAACATTGCATTCAAGCGTCGAGTTCGACCGTGCTGAGTACACTTCCCCAAGGGCAAACAACGCAAATAATTTGCATGTCAAAACTGGATCATCGAAATTGCCATCGCGGTAGGCATCTTCCAGCTGATCGATCGTCGACTTGCGCAGCACTAAATGATATACCCGGCTAACCTGGCTGAATACAATTTGAATCAATAGCCGAGCTTGAGGAAGACTTGGCCATTGGATTGCGGGATCCCGGATTTTCATCAGTGTTGACTCGGGTGTGTACTGTGTGCGAGGCATATGAGTTGTCGTCTCGCTCTTTGTGAGAACCTTGCGAAGTCGGGTGGCGAATGCTGTACATGCTGCTTCTCCGATATGAATTGGTGGTGATGATGGGTCATAGGGCTGGAACCAGGCCCGTTCTCCCAGCATGGGGTTTTGGACATGTGTATCTGCGGCTGGTCCAATGATATCTAGAGAATATGAGCAAGGATATTCGGGAAGGATGCACAAGAACCGAATACCTTGATCAGGAACTGAATCTTCCCTCGGAGTAAGAAAACCCGATGACTGAGACAATTGGTCCCGCAATCGCTGGTTTTCCGCTGCGAGTTCGTCGATATAACTTGGACCGTTAGCTGTGCCACTGCAAAAGTGGCAGTGGTATGATACCTCTCGTGTACTTTAATTTGGCGATCTCGATTCACATAAAGGCAATCGGTAGAGCAACCGGCTTGCCGGCATTTAACACAGGGCTGGCCTCCACTGCACTTTATCTTGTGAGAGTGGCATCTTTGGCAGCTGTTGATGTAAGATTAGTGGGTGGGTTTCTTACTGAACCTGCCACACTTACGCGATAGATTTCTTTTTCTGTCTCCGAATAGCCGGATCAGACGTCTTGGACACTTTCATTACGGGGTTTCACTTCGGTATCGATGTAGATGGAAGAAATGCAAGGGAGGAATTTTCTCAAGCCGACGTTGACGGTCGGCAGAATCTTATGTTGCCGAGTGGCGAATCCCGCATTTGCCAACATAGGTAGACAAGTTGACGGAATTAGCAGAATTCAACAGTGATAGTTTTAGGGTTAACAGTTGGCAAAACGAGTTTATCTTCAGTAGATTTGTCGTTAATCTGTATCGATATAGGGATTGCTTATTTCTATGCGGCTCAGCTCTGTTCGGGAAAGACACTATTTGCCGACACATCAAATGTGTAGCCGAATCTATGTGTTTGCAACCTAGGAAGACTAGGTTGTGTTATAATCCACAATATATAATACGAATTATATCTCTTTGTCTTTCAGGCCCCATCATCTTCCGGATCAAATGCCAAGGTCACCCCGACTTCCCCGGTTGGCTGAATAGTCCGTCTTCGAGTGGCATGGGCTTGGCTTTTCTCCCCAAGTGCTGTGATCGGAACTACTTCAAATATGTGCAAAGGATATGACTATCGGAGCGGATGAGCCAGTCTGCCTCCTGGCTCTCAGAAAGTACTTCGGCCGAGTCCTCTATCTCCTCGGCAACAACCTGACACCATGGTTTCAAGGCTGTTCCCCAAAGTCACATCTCCTTCGAGGCCCTTTATGCCAATCCGATACAGCAAAAGGTGGTACAGGTACAAACATGCCGTGGCTATGTCTGCGGTTCCCTTGGATGGAAGCTGCTAGCATTGAATTTCTCATTTGTATTGCGGGTTTTATAGGTTTTATAGGTTTTATAGGTTTTATAGATTTGGTTTACATGTAATAGGCTGGTGCTTCCACTCTTTGAGAAGCAGTCTCACTTTTGTACTGGAGCATGATCAGGCGTATGGGACGCCAATTCTTGCTTCAACTGGAAAGAAGCGCCTGCATAGCCATTACGATACTAGTTAGGCTTCAACAGATTAATAGAACTTTGATTGACCTAAGTTGTAAGGACCAATCTAATATTTACAGGCTCTTTACCACTTGCTTGCACCTTCAAATCTAATTCTATATCATAATCCTTCTCCTTGCTGAGCATGGAATGAAGTTAAGAGTGCTGGGCACCCAATTGTATACATTCTAACTCGCACCGCGTGACGGTATAGTCTGGCTAAAACCTTCACCTCCAACCTCCAACACACGTCGTTTTGCGCCGACACCGATTTTGAAGAAGGACACTTGTTCGCCCATTATTCTCTGTGTATGGGTTTGGGCTGCAGTCCCAGGTCATCAGGTGCTCACCCTTGGTCCCTCCTTCGGCTTGATCAACGCCTATTGGGATCACCCTGAAGGGGACAGGAGGTGTGCACTTCGTCATCTGGTTGTGATCCGACATCGCACGCGACCAAAACACAACAATAACCGTCGCGAGATATGGTTGGAAAAATGTGAAAACAAGAGGGGTTCATTTGGTAGAAATCGAGCTGACACAACCTACCACCTAAGCCGCAAGCGTAAATCAATCAACTCTAGAGTCACACTCCGTTCAATCCACCAAATTTAAAGCTTAGTTTAATTCCAGAGCTTTACTTAAGATAGGGATTGAGCACGTCATGGCTATGTCTTCTTCTGTGGTGCTAACTGGTAAATCGGCGAGATAGATTTTTACCGACGTGCGCCCTGAGACCTACCATGTCCAGAATAGTATTTAAGCTATACATGCCGGACACGAATAGACATAGAGGGAAGTCAAAAGTACAATCATGAAGTCCTCAGATATACATTTCTTTGTCAATGCCTCGGAGTCTCCAGTCTTCAAGACTCACGACACAATCGATGGTGAGATTCTATTTACACCACATCAACAAACCGATATCGACGATATAAATATCTCGTTCCAGGGTATGCTAGCATGTTTCAAGTGACAACATAATAGATTAACAGAGTGAACAGGCAATGCAAGAACTGAAGTTGAAAACATGAATACACATGTCCCACTCCCATACAACGAACTCCGAAAAACATTCCTTCGCATGGACATAGCACCACTCGACTATTTACTAGATACAAACACTCTCAGTTCTGGCAAGACATATCGAATCCCCTTTAAATTTGTTGTCCCAGACCAACTCCCCATCCACGCCTGTCACCACCAATGCTCCAATCCCCAAATCCACCAAGAACATCTGCACCTCCCCGCAAGTCTCAGTTACCAAACACACAAACCCAATGGTCACGATATGTCACCAGAAATGGCAGAAATTATCTACAGCATCAACTTCGTGTTATGGCAACGAGGCGGCAAGGCAGGACGATCCAAGAAACTCCAAGAAGCGATATATCCAGTTCAAATCCAGCCCACGCGAGAAGAGCATGCTCCAATTTTTGTTCCAGCGAAGAATACATACTACAAGCTACAATCTCAAAAGACTGTCACAAAGGGCCTGTTACGACATACCATAGGCCAGCTGGAGGTATCCTCCGCCCAACCACCGGCGATCCAACTCCACAGTCCCCAGCCACATAACGATGTTTCGACGACGCTGAAAATTGATCTGCGGTTTCAGCCTACACGTACGAGTCAGGCACCGCCATCACTTCTGGCTGCGCAATTTCAGCTTCGAGCTATGACATTCTTTGGACTGGAGCCGTGGCGGGATTCTCCTGATTTGTCTGATATTTCCACATGGGGTCCTCGTCAAGCTTTTTGGTCTGAGCATGTGGCTCTTACCGCCGATCGTGATATTAATGTGGATTGGAAATCCCATTCGGAGAAAGGTCAGGCGGTTTTCACGGCTTCGATTCAGGTGCCTGTTTCACTACCGTGTCATCGACGCTATCCGACTACTTTCCATTCGTGTTTGGTATCTCGCGTCTATGCTGTGAAGGTGAATCTGTTCTATCGGGCGCATGAAAAGGCGAGAGGTACTTCTTCTATATCGTTGTCTGTTCCAGTGGAGATTTGTGCATGAGATGGTTTTACTTTTAATATGCAAAACTTCAAGACTGGAACTTGTTGATAATAAATAATATGAGAACACATAAACATCCATCAAAATACTTTCCATTCCTGACAAGGAAGTCCTGTTGCCGAGACGATAGACTTTGGAGGTTTCCCACGCGCATGAAGGTTCGCTATAGATCGATCATACCGTGCATCACCGGACTATAAAATCCCAATCGACGACTATTTGACAGCTAATATCCCACGTATACGCTTTAGCCAGATCACATATTAACCGTGCATTGCAAATTAGATTAGTTCGCATTCCTAACATCAAGTTTTGGAGTTTGGGACATTCCGTGATCGACATGCCATCCACAGGTGGCATTTGACCCAACCAATTGCCGTTGGTATGGCAAAGCCCCGGGTATTCCAGAGCATATAAACAGTGGCAGCCTGTGGATCATAACTGGAAGGATTTTCCAGCCATCGATAGCCTGCGCCGCTCGTTGAATTCCACAGGCATTGTTGTGGCCCCTCTTATCTGGACAATAAGTGCTGTAGATGCCCCTATCTAATATTGTCTTTTGCAACTGTGTCTATCTCCTCCTTCCATATCCAAGCTATCTAAATCTGGCCTCAATATCGTGAGTTTGCTACACCTACATCCGCGCTGGCTCCGTTTTACAGCCAGTCAAGCATCCCTTGACTCGTCGATCAACACAACACAAACAACTCTCGACCAGTCCATCCTATTTGACACACCTCTACATACACAATGGCCCTTGTGAGAGACCCATTCTTCTGGAAACGCTTCTCAACAGCAGTCCACATGGACGAAGAAGCCAAAGCTGTCGACCAAGGAACACAGACCACACCTGCCCCGTATGCCCCCCTTCCATCCCTCGCATCTAAACTCCAACTGACACCTTCCAGAACATCATGGCTATCACGGGAGCGACGGAAACGCAAGAGATCTATCATCTACGGCTTTATAATCTTCTTCGCCGTCGTTTTTGCCGTCGTAGCTAGTGTCATTGTCTGGTGGCTTGCCAAGAACAACTGGCTCCAGCCTGGACCTGATGAAACACCTTGATCATCAGGGACAGTGGCTTTATTTGCATTGAATTGGAAAGCGTTTGGTTTGGGTTGGCAAAAATATGTTATGGGATTTATGCATGGATGGAGATATACCCGCCACTTCCTCCAGTGGCTTTGCATTATAGATAGTCATATAGTTCGTCTCAATATACATACAACATACAATATCCCTATCCGACTGTATATCTCGCCTATCATCTTCTCCAAATCGCCTATCTACCGAGCGCATGCACCTGCCGAAACTGGACTAGTGAAGGCTGTTATCAACTCGACCAACTCCCATTCATATTCTTTCTCTCTCTTGGAATCATCCGGTTCATAGCCTCTCGCTTCGTACCTCTTACTTTCTACTATTTACCCCAGATTCAACTCTTCCAGTGCTGTCGTAAGGCAAACACCGGCTAACCTCGGCCCTTCGCATTCTCCACTCCCCCGCATAAATAACCCCAACTTCTCCCTTCTCCTCTTTACACCGTAACATACAACATGTTGCCTCCATTCGATTATTTCGCCTACAAGCGTCTACGGTGAGGTCCATATTCCTGTTCACAGCACAGTCAGTTAACTAACATATCCCAGAGACCAAAAACAAAGAGAGCGGGAACTCCGCTTCACAACCGGTCTCCCGCACTATTACCATCTCCGCATCGGAGCCGCAGATAAGAAGATCATCAACCAGCCCATTGAAAAGCTCGTTCATGATGTGCAGGACTCGACTGTCTCTGCTCTGGATGTGTTGCGCACCTATGGAAAGGTCGCCGTGAAAGCTCAGAAGGAGTCGAACTGTATTACTGAGCTGTTGCTCCCTGAGGCTGAATCTTGGCTGGAGACTGATGTAAACCTTAAGGGTCCTCTTGCTGGAGTTCCTGTTTCTTTGAAAGATTCTATTCACGTCAAGGGGTTCGATGCTACTGTTGGGTATGCTGCTATGGCTGGTAAGCCTATTCTTGAGGATGGGCCTATGGTTAGGTTGTTGAAGGATGCTGGTGAGTATCTTCGGAATAAAGCTATTCTGGCTTTGTTTCTGTTATTTGGATAGCTGCTGACTTTTTTAGGTGCTGTGCCCTATGCTAAGACTGCTCTGCCAATTACTCTTCTCTCTTTTGAGTCGACTAACGGACTCTGGGGCCAATGCCGGAACCCGCATTCCCCAGGCTATTCGCCCGGTGGTTCAACCGGCGGAGAGGCAGCTCTATTGGCCCACGGTGGCCGCATCGGTATTGGTTCTGATGTTGCTGGCTCTGTGCGCGTTCCTGCTGCCTGGAGTGGTATCTATTCGTTGCGCTGCAGTACCGGCCGCTGGCCTAAGGGCGGCGTGAGCACCAGTATGCCCGGCCAGGAAGGCATCCCCAGTGTCTTCAGTCCTATGGCTCGTACCCTGGACGATCTCACTTACTTCACTCGTTCCATTATTGGAATGCAGCCTTGGAAGTATGACTACACCGTTCACCCCATCGCCTGGCGCAACGAGCTCGAGTCTGAAGCTCAGAGCAAGCCTCTCCGTATTGGTCTGATGAGCTCTGATGGTACGTCCCACCCACACTCTATATTGAAATGCAAATCTAATCTGTCCAGGCGTCGTCCCCCCAACGCCAGCCATTGAGCGCGCCATCACCACCACTGTCGCAGCCCTCACTGAAGCAGGCCACACGGTATCAGAGATCACCACCCCACCAACCGCAGACCCCTTCACTGGCCTGAACCTCGCCTCGCAACTCCTCAATTCAGACGGCTGCCATCACTTCAACGCCCCCTAAAGAGCTTCGAGCCCTCGGACCCAGGCGCCACCCAACTCTCCCGCATCGCCCACCTGCCCCGCCCCCTCCGCTACCTTTACTACCTCTACGTCCGCTACATCCGTCGCGACGCAGTCTCCGCAGCTCTAATCCGCAACTTCGGTCCCAAATCCTCCGCCCAGCTCTGGACTCTAACCGCCCAGCGTGAAGCATTCCGCGCAACTTGGCATAAATGGTGGGACGCAGACGCCCAACAATTCGACTTCATCCTTTGCCCGGTTAACGCAACACCTGCCCTCCCACATAACGCCATGCACGACGCCGTCTCGTCGTGCGGGTACACTTTCCTCTGGAATCTGCTCGATTACTCCGCTGGTGTTCTCCCGGTTGGTCACGTAGACGCTACCCGCGATGCCCTAGTCACGCCCTATAAGGCCGCTCTTAAGCGTCTAGGCGCCGATCACGGTATTGCCCGCGGTGCGTGGAAACACTATGATTCTGTCAAGATGGCTGGTCTCCCCACTGCCGTGCAGGTCGTTGGTCGCCGCTGGCAGGAGGAGTCGGTGTTGGGATACATGGCTGTAGTGGAGAAAGCGCTGGACGCGTACCGCGACCCGCAGACTGGACTGAGCTGCAGATATAACCTGCTCGAGGTGGATTGAATATGGAAGGGGGAAATGATTTGAGGGATAGTCTTTTTTCCGTCCGTATAATGCATGCAACCTCAGTGATCTAGTCATCTTGCCTACATATTTTACCGCTCTTCAAGACAATGCCTTTCTCGCACTCCCACTCCCCTTCGTTTTCCCCTTGCCCCTCTCAATAACCCAACTACTAGTCTGTAAACCCTCCACTGGCGTAACTGATACCTCAATGTATGTACATGCAGTGTTACCCTCTGCACAAACTAAACCAAATGTGGCGCCGTGCCGCGCAATACGAACATTAGACGATCTAGTCGACACCAATGCAGATCTATAGCCCAAGACCCCCACCCCACGCCCTCATTATGGCTTATGATTTGCCATGTCACCTGCAAGACGCGGGCGCGGATATGGATGCTCCGCATTTCTGCACCATTTCTGCAGCGCTATCTCGCTTCGGATTGCGGGTTTTGTTGGTTCTTTTGTTGATTGGACTGGGACTCGTTTTTCTTCTAAGTTTGCCCTTGTAAGGGCTCTGTAATATTGAGTACGAGGGATCGACGGTTGACAGGTTCGGTTAATGGTGAATGGTGAATGCTATTGTTTCTGGTACAGGTGCATGTCCCATGTTTTTATGGTTGTCGGGGACTACTCTATGTATAAACACCGGGTCATATTGGGCAATTTTGAGTCTGCAACTGTAATTGTTGATTTCTCTTTGCCAAGCTCTGCACGGTCATTGGGGCGGTTTCGGGTTTCACAGACGCCTAATGTACGAAGTGTGTGAACTGTCTGCTGAATAGGGCATGTTTGGAATTATGTTCTATACCAGGCCTGCCTAATGTGTCTACTCTGAATAACTGAGGGGATATTCGGAGTCCGAGGTACTGGAACAATACGACAGAGATCAATAATACACTTAGCGCCGGGTGGGCTCCAGAGCTAATAGTTACTAGTCCAGAGTCTGTCCTTTTGCTCTTTTTCTCTGCCGATTTCCCCGTATCCCGTGGCTGATGATGGCCGAGGTCTGAGTGTGAACTCGTAGCTCGTTTACCTATTGCTTCCATTAGCTACACGTATACACAGTGTGTGAGTTCAACCTTGCCACAGGGCCCTAGCGGCGTTGGTCTCCATCGCGGAGATTAATTGGAGTCAGTGCGAACTAGTAGAGGTTGGTGCGTTAGTGGCTAACGGTGAAAGAAACATGACATATATGATTCAGGAGGCCGGGGAGATGTCCATGTAAGATATGTACTAACTATACAGTACTGAGGAAATAAAAACGAAGTATTAAGTTAATCTGGTCACGGGGCCCCCACTGCAGATCTACGGGCTTTTCTGACACTCCCCACTCTGCTTCTTCTTCACGATGCTCTTTTTCTCGCACAAATGGCATCGAGAAAGAAACAGCCGCGGAAAAGGGATGACATCCATTTTGTCAACGCCAGACCGGCTTCTGAGACCGAGAAATTGAAAGCCCAGCGTCTGGTACGCGCCCACGTCGGCCGCTGGATCTCCGACCAAACAAAAGACCGCTCTGAAGCTGCTGTGCGCCGTCACGTCCGCGACCCCATTTCCCACGTATCTGCCAATGATCCTGGTGTCGGTCCGTCCTCGTACGCCCTCGTATCGCGCTCCAGCAATCGCAACGTCCCTTTTTCGTTCGCGCAGCCTCCCCGCCAGTACTCGCCGTTTCCTCCGTCGCATCATAGTGATAGCAGTGATAGCTCCAGTGGTGAGGATACTGTGAGTTTGATCTCGACCGAGCAGCATGGCGTCGTGCGATGGCGCAAGCGCTCTTCTGTTGTCCGTGAGATCTCAGGCGTCTTCGACCCTTTCGGCACATATCCTGCGCCCGCGCACTTTGACCCGGAGGTAGTTGATCTGTCGGAGCGGTATATTACGACTGTCATCTGGCCGGGTCTTGCGCCGAGGCCGAACCACATTAAGACTGCGGGTGAATCATGGTTTCCCTTATCGATGGCGGACCCCGCGTTGTTCAGCGCGTTCATGTTCGGGTCCCTATGTCATCTGCGCGTGCAATGGCAGAATAATTGGGTGCCGGGGACAGTATTCGGTCCAAGGCAGCGGCAATTACTACAGTTGTGTGAAATGGAATCCATCAAGTTGATCAACAAGGCTATGCGGGACCCCACACGTGCAGTCAGTGATGCTGTTATACTGAGTGTTATCTGTATGGCACATCATCAAGCCGAAGAGAAGTTGGTTCAACGGCATCAGAAAACGGCTTTCAACCCGCCGTTCCCACGATTACAATGGCTTGATGTGTATGGGTGTTTACCACCGAACATGATCCATATCCAAGGCTTAATACAGCTCGTCACAATGCGAGGCGGACTGCGGAATATCACCACAGCCGGTCTGGCTGCGACAATTTGCTTGTATGGAACCTCTATCTATTTCTATGGCCCCCACTAACCTCCTCAGTTCCGCCATCCTTACCTGCAGTTCCCTCTGTGTAAACCCAGGCTTCGAATTCTGGCCTCTAGATGACACCCGCGAGGGTATGAACATCCATGAATTACTCGGTTTCACCCCATCAGATACAGACCACGGCTTCGCCCGCCTCCAAGCAATAGGCGCAACCCACGAAATGGCAGAAGCTTTCCAGGCAGTCCAGACATACATCGGGATTATCAAAGCCAGCCCGACATCTACACCGGACGTCTCTCTTCTCGCCGATCGCCGTAATATAACACAACATACTCTCATCTCTCTCAAGCCTGCTTCGGAGTTGCAGCATCTCTTCTCGCATCCTACTCATGCATCTACATATGAAGCGTGCCGTCTTGCCGCGCTGGTCTTTGGCGTAGGCGTTATCTTCCCCATCCCCGCTCAGAATACTCCTCTCCATACTCTCGCACGGAACATTCAGTCTGTGCTCCTCCAGCCTTCTTCTTCTGCGTTGTGGTCTTCTCCTTCCACCCGCTTTGCCCTCATTTGGATTTTGACATTGGCTGGTATTGCTGCTCACGAAGCACCAGAGCGGACTTGGTTTGTTTCTGCTTTGGCTGATATCACTCGTCGCACTGGCTTGTCTTCCTGGGGGGTCTCAAGTCAGTGCTGGGCTCGATGCTTTGGTATGATGCGGCTTGTGACCAGGCTGCTGAGGCTCTCTGGCTTGAGGCGCAACGTACCCATCAACATCAACGTGCATATGTGCTTGAGTGAACATCTGTATACCCGAGCCTGGGGTTACATGGTTACCGACTCCTCTTCTCGGGTTGTTTGATACCAGGCACAGTCTCGTTGAATGCCGATATCTCTACCTGTCTCCGCCTTTCAACATTTCCTACCAAAGCTCTCTTTCCCACTCTCCTCCTTTCATAACCACCCCCTTTCCTTGCAATGGAGATATGCAAAATTATCCCACATGGGACACATATGACGTACCATCCCCTCCTCACCCTCATCGGTCATGCGGAACATATTCATGATACCCAAAAAGTGACAGACCAGAGTCTTGTACAAACGTGCGGATCGCACTGGACACATTAACCTCTCCCTCTTTCCTCTCTCTCTCTCTCTCTCTCTCTCTCTCTCTCTCTATGTTTCCTGTTCCCTTTCTTATTCTCTTTGGTTGAGATTTGATGGCTTGAATAATAATGCGACAGAAACCCCCACCAAAACCCCCCAAAACCACTTTCCACCCTCAACAGTCGATATAATAGGGTGTCCGCTATGCTCTGAATATTTGAATTATATCGTGTATACTTGTTAAACTCTGTTCGGGTTGTTGACACTAGAGATATAATATATAAGGTTCTCAATGCTACATATGGGACATACTATCTTAAAGTAGTCCAGAGAGACACGGAATAGGAGGTTAAACAGAGAGCCATGTACATTCACATGCAGCCAGAGTAAGCCAACACATCCTGTTCTATACATATACGTATATACTTGTAGTAACCGAGCTTAGCGCATCAGCCTCTACTTGGAATACCCAAAACAGACGCCGACGTCCCCACGGGGAAGAGCACAGACTGAGACACGATCGTCGTTCCAATGAGTGCGACGGCCCGCACCGCAAGGTACTTTGTCGGGGGTATTTCGGCGTAAATCAGTGCCAATGCGTAGGGCTGATTTAGAGCTTATGTACACAAAATCTTATCATAGTTTATGGTATGAATACAGTATGCGATGGATGTCCTCTCCAGTCACGGTGAGAGGAACATGTGGGATAGGAACAGGGATAAGGATAAGGATTAGTTATACATTGATGTGGTCATATGGATGTGTCCATATGTGTACTAAGACTATCCTCGTCGCCAGTATCCGACGACCTTTTCTCGTACATGAGCTAACGGCCAGCCATTTTCCCTTTCTATGCGTTGGAGAAGGTCGAAGATCAGGTTTTGGGCGAGAGGGTCATCGATCCATGAGCCGCCTGGGTGATATCAGTTGGTGTTTGGATAACATTTTGGATCAGACTTACAAGCACGGAGGACGTGGGAAGCTGTGATTCGTAGGGGAGGATCATCGTCGGCAGAGAGGGCGATTCCGAAAATGAAATAGAGGTTTTCGATGATTTCATTCTGATGCTCGTCAGCAGTGTCCACGCCACACCCACACCAAAAGGAAGAACATACCTTCAACCTGACAGGCTGCTCCAAATGTCTCATGCTCGGTGCCCAACCCTCCAATTCGCGAATCGACATCAATGCCTTGGCAAGGCAGACATGCTGTATAGCAGAAGCTAAAACCAAATCAGCGCAAAACGCATAAACCCGCCACACGAAAAACATACCATGCCAAGAACTAGTAAACCAAGCAACAGGAAAAGGCTTCCCTGTAGCACGATCCGGCGGCGAAACATGCAAAGGCGCAAAAGAATCCGGCCTCCCAGCCTCCCACTCACGAATCCTCTGTCTCAGAGCCATCTCACCAACGGAGCCAAGTCGGCCCCCGTAATTTCGGCCCGAGACATTCCAGCAGAAATCCACAGTCTCGGCCAACAGCCAAATCGCGCGATTAGTCCAGTCTCCGTCGCTCAGGACGGGCTTGGCGACCCACCACCGGCGGAGAACGTCGTCGAACGGGGCGAAGGTGAGCCGAAGGCATTTCTGGTACGTAAGTGCGAACTGGATGTCTTGGATGACGAAGAGCCAGAAGGAGGCTGTTGCTAAGCCGCCAGATATTGCGCAGTCGACGTGAGAGCTTATATAGACTGAGCCCGCTAGGAGGTGGCGTTGGTGGTCGTTCGAGGGGTTGCATGCTGTCCTTTTGTTAGTTCGGTTGGTGGGGGATGGGGATGGGGATGGTATATACAGGAGACTTGCTCGAAGAAGCGGAGCATTACTGTTGATGAGATGAGGATGTCGATGCCGATTTCGGACTCCGATCTGTCAAGGACTGGGAGCATGATTGAGATGCAGCGTTCATGATACATGTCTTCGAGGTCTGCTGGGATGGTGTTTGTCGTTCGGGATAGGTGGCAGGCTGATACTGCTAGGCATGCGTATAAAAGTAGAGATGATGTGGTCGCGCGTTCGACTACATCGGTTGAAAAGTGTCGGCGAGGGTCGCATGCGTCGAGCTGCAATGTTAGTATAACGTGGGAATTGATCGGGGTGGAACTCACCCATGGTGCAAGGTGCTTCTGAAAATGGCGCAGTAGATACGCCTCGGTGATGTTGGTTAGTTTTGGCTGATTGTCAGGGGTAGGTGTCGATGAATGCGAGGTTGCTGAATTGGACCGCGAGCCAAGTTGCGAATAAGGGATGACCAGGTTTGGGGTCGCCATAGCTGAATCCACTGCAGACGAAGGCGTCGAACGACCCTCAGAGGATGATCTTGACGCTGATTGTTGCCTTGCTACAGGTACAACATAATATTCAGCCGCGGTCTGATCTGTTTCATCCTTGAAGTCGACTGTACGGTCAGCACGAAGTATGAACAAGAGATGCAGAGACGAATACCATACACTCGGAAGAAGTCTCAACCCAGACCTGATCGTCCGGAAAGGCAAGATCACTCTCGCCATATCTCGGAGGGCCCTTCCCTCGCAGCGATGGATTTTGGCCATGTCGAAACGACACTTCTTCTGACTTGCCAGGAGCCGGCACACATTCGCGGCCAGATCGTTGACAGCGGAGACATTTCGAACCGGATTTATCACCTTTTCGAGTCAGGAATGGAGATCCGACGGAATACGTTGAATATTGAAGACATACATTTCAGATGGCGTAGACGACACGTGAGGCTAGAAGACGTTAGCAAGATCCAAGCATCAACTTGGTATTTAATAGAACTGACCATCCCCTCATTACGCCAGAATCACAAACGGGGAAAGCTTCCAGAATCAATCAACGGCATGCGAGGCCCGAGGGCATCTAGATAAATAAGGACAGAGGGTGGGGGGTTGGTAGATCATCGGGTTGCGTATGTACGTTGGGGTATTAACCAGCAACTACGTTTTGTTGGAGATTAGCTCACGGAGCGGATCTCAGGATTGGAATATACTGAAACTCGAATTGGTTGACCTGGATAGAATCTCTGGATGATACCCCGAATAGGAAAACGTCCAGTGCAACACTCCCCACCACACAAATGTCTGGGCAAACTCCTGCTAGACGTGGTTGGACGAGGCTCCCCCACAGGGCAAAGTTTCTGCCTCTTCGATCGTTAACAACGATCCTTGCCCGAATAAGAAGGATCTCGGGCGTGTCATATTAGTCGGCCTGTGTCGGGATGTCGGTATAGGAAGAGTAAGAATTAGCGAGTCGCCTTGCCTAGTGAGTGTGCTGCAGAGCTCTCATGGCCGAGACCACTTTTCCATTGAAACGACTGACGGGGGTGTTAATGGGAGACAACATTGACAGCCAATAACACGTGGACGGGATGAATGCCGCAGGATTGGTATAAATCCGAGGTCAGGGCCAGAACCTAAACGGGCGCAACAAGCTTCAGCGGGTTAATATTAGCCCTCCTATCTCTTCCCTTGTCCCTTTTTCATTGGCCAGGAGTCTTCACCGAGTCTGGCTGAGACCCGCGCTGAGAAATTTGCTGCTCGAGCGCTGCCAGAGCCACATGGTGGCTCTGGAGGAAATTTTCAGGGACCGGACACGCCGGGATCGCTCGACAAATCCCGCAAGTGCCCCTGGTGGGTCTTCATTGTTAGGAAATACCGGCATTGTGGCATTGTGAGTATTGGTTAATTTCACTTGTGCCGTGGATGAAGCACTCCGGACCCGTCGAACCCTGTCGATCTTGGGGTGAGGTCTCCCCCGAGGCAGTTGAAGCCGAAGATATGATTCGATCAGTATGCTCGACCTGATGCAATGTGTAAACCTAAATTAGAGGGCCAGGGGAGTGTGGGGTGCCAGTATCCAGCTGCCTGTTCGGGCCTGCTCCGGGATGTGATCAATTCTAAAAGAAGATTCAATGCTGGCTCGAAATACTGAGCTGTTGCAATGTTGACCTTTTGAAGTTGGAAGTTGAAGTGTGCAAGTTAACCAAGTCATGTGATGGCAGCCTGGGAAACAAGGCCACCGTGCAGGGATGTTGATAACAGGTTTGTCATTTGTCGAGTCTTATCAACGCAGCTGCAACAGCTAGCAGCTAGTTAGTTCTGAATAAATCCTGTTCATTCTGTATCCGCTCAACCTCCCTCTTATCCCCATGCTATAACATGTCCCTCCCCCGTATCTCCTTCCTCGAAGGATGGGAGCGCAACCCCACAATTCCCCGGACCGAATCCGACGACGAGGACTACCAGGATCTGCCCGAGGGGTCTGTGTCATCCTCTTTCCCCTCCACCTACAGCAGACTGAACTTCAATCCGTATGCGGGTCCGGCATGGAATGAGAGACCGGACGATCACGATGACCAGTCCACCTTCCTGGGACTATCTCCGACTACTACACGCGAGGGACGTGCTTCGCCTGCACCTGCCCCTGGCCCTACAGAGACACCTGCAGAGAGACAGCCTACGGTACAAGTAGACGTACCTGCGCGTAAAGAACCTTGGGCGGATACCACGGGTGCTTATGAAGTGAGCGCTGCGCGGAGAATTGGTATGCAATGCTTCCCCGTGGGTGGGGTATGCTTCAATGCTAACTGGTGATAGCCCAGGTCTGTACTGCGGTTGTATACTGCTTTTTGGCAGCCGGTATTGTGTTTGGGTTTGCAGCTCTCAAACCAGTCCTTATTCGTGAAAATGTATATCGCAACCTTTGCACAAAGGCGGAGCTTGAAGAGGGGGTTGATGTATGCGATAGGCAGGAGATCAGGTAAGTAGCTCCATTCCGCTGGTATTCCCTTCTAACAATTGACAGGTTGAATCTGATGTTCACTATCGCGGCTGTTGTGACCAACGTCTCAGCTCTGCCTGTAGGAACAATCCTAGACGCTTATGGACCACGCGTGAGTGGGATCATTGGCGGATTCTGCCTCGCCATTGGAGCACTGCTCTTCGGGACAGCACACAAACTGCCATTCGATGGATACATTCCTGGATATTTGTTCCTTGCACTGGGCGGACCATTCGTGTTCATCACATCGTTCCATCTATCAAATACGTTCCCCGCACGATCAGGCTTGATACTGTCCATGCTAACAGGTGCATTCGATGCCTCGAGCGCTCTCTTCTTGCTCTTCCGGCTTCTGAACGAACATACCGATGGTTTTATATCAGTCACCAATTTCTTCGCAGTCTACCTCATCGTGCCAGTGTTCATCATCATAGCGCAAATCTTCATCATGCCAGCAAACTCCTACAAAACGGCAGGCCAGCTAGTTCAACATGCTGAAGCACAAGTTGCCGATGAAACAAACGACCACATAGATGACACAATCACCGACCGCGACGAAAGCGAGCGTCTCCGCAAAGATAGACGCCTCCGCCGCCAAAGCATCGTCAACCAAATCCAAAGCCTCCTAGACGACGGCACCGCCTCAATAGTCTCAGCCGCAACAATCGATGACACAGTCTTCCACATCGACACCCACCTCTCCCCACCCCCCAAACCCTCCCCACAACCCCAACCCCGACCCCCCTCGCAAGGCGGCGTCTGGGGCGTCCTCCACGGCCGCAGCGCCCTCAACCAACTCCGCACACCATGGTTTATCCTAATAACAGCCTTCACAGTGCTAATGATGCTACGGATAAACTACTTCGTCGCAACCCTCCGAAGCCAATACAGTTACCTGCTCACACCACGCACCGCAAAAACAATAAACACCTTCTTCGACATCGCCCTTCCAATCGGCGGTCTCATCTCTGTCCCCTTCATAGGAACATTCCTAGATACCTTCCAAACAAGAACCGTCCTCCTAATCCTCGTCTCAACCGCATCCACTATCGGAATTTTAGGCTGTATCCCAAATAGTCTACCAGCAGCCTATGGGAATATCATTCTTTTCGTGCTATACCGTCCCTTCTATTATACCGCTGTCTCCGATTACACGGCTAAGGTCTTCGGTTTCCAGACTTTCGGCAAGGTATATGGACTTGTGATTTGTCTAGCTGGGGTTGGGAATTTCGCCCAGGCGGGTCTGGATGCGCTTACGCTTATTGTTTTTGGTGGGGATCCCGTTCCTGTTAATGTTGGGCTTACGCTTCTGGTTGCTGTTGTTGGGGGTGGGCTTGTTGGGTTTGTTTGGGTTATGACTGGGGTTTTGGAGAGGGAGAGGAAGGATGTTGTTGTGCAGAGTGGGGAGAGGGAGCCTTTGCTTGGTGGGACGGAAGGGAGGAGTTATGGTGCGTAAGTTTATGTTGATGTTGATGTTCATATTTATGTTTCATGTTGATCTGTTTGCGAGGATTGTTTTTATACTCTGCTTTTAGTATATAGCTTGAAGCTCAACAGTGGCCAATGAGCAATGAGATATGTTATTTAGCTATGTACAGGAAACAAATCCATATATACGTACTTAGCTACTTTATCCATCTTCATAGCCTCGTGAAACTAGAAGATCAGTAGAGGTAAACAAATTCCTATGTACATAAATCCAAATGGCCAACCCAAGCCCTGACCCTCCCATCGGGTATAAGGTAAACAGCAAAAAGGGAGCACCTCAAACATAAACAAATTAAAACAATCCAAAATTCCCATCAAAAGAAAGCGGGAACGTGAATAATCCCTCATCCATCATATTATTCAATGTGAAAAATGGATCTCCAAATCCAGCGTCTACACCAACCTCGGCCATTCCCATCGGTGGTGCCAGTTGTATTCCTGCCACTGCTGACATATCGGGATACCCCTGAGTGACTGTAGTATTTGTCTGGATATCTGGGTATGATTGTGATTGATCTGTTTGTGGGTAAGGTTGATAGTATGATCTCGATTCGAGGGTTGGGTCTGTGGGTTGGTAGGATGAACCCGCGGGCCAGAGTGATTGGGGCATTGGTTTCTTCTGGTGGGTGAGAGATGGGTCGGCGTTGTAGGTGGACGATGTGGGTGTTTGTATCGTTTCTGGACTTTGGTCTGTTGGGTATACTTGGCGTTGGAGGTTGGGTTGGGTTGAGGGTCGGTTGGCTGGGTCGCCCATTGCTACTTCGCTTAGGAAGTGGAGGGGTGTCATGCCCGGTGCCATCTGTGTTGATTTGGATGATGTCGCATTGTGGATGTTTGGGCTTGGATGTACTTGTTGGCGTGGCTGCGAAGATTGATGCCCGGCCGAGAAGAGTTCCTTCAATTCTCGGCCTTGATCTCCCTGGTCTCGCTTTTTGACAAACCAGTTGCGGAGTAAGACCAAGATGTTTCCGAATTTGGCCAATACACGGCCTCCATCGCGCGCTGCGCCAGCACGATACTGTGCTATCACCTTGTCAAGATAGTAATCCAGTTTGAGGCTCTGCACATCGAGAATCCGGCCTATGCGGCTGTCTGGCGACATGTAAAGTGAGTATATCTTGATCAGGCCGACCACTGGATATGATGTCCGAGCTATAGACGAGGTAGGCAGAGAAAGGAGCCTGTCGATCTCCATTGAGGTAATTATATCGAGACTCTGGTGAATGGAGCGAATAATGGAAGTTAAAGCATCGATGACAGCAGCAACAGATGCACTTGGCAATTCATGCGGAGAGTCGTTTATGGCGTTGTAGTCCAAGCTCATTACAGATTCGTGTATGAAGATATTCAGAACACATTCGGTATGAACCATCGGCCCTGAGAAGTATTAGCAGAATTCCAACCCTTACTGGACTAGACCCACCAGTGTAGACGTCGCGTGGGACCTCAGCTCTCCACCGCGATAACCGATTCTCAAACGACTTGATTTCATGCCAGGCCCTACTATCTGCAAATGTGACAATCGAGCCAACGTCATCTGAAGAACGTACACCAGCATCTTCCATGATACTTCCGAGCCTTGCCCACCATTTCAAGTTCCGATCAGAAGGTAAAGCATCCGGGTGAGTATCTAGAATCTCAAGACATTCATCCATGTACGGTTGCCAAGTAACTAGATGCACACGTCTCAAAGCGGCGGCCATTCTGAGATAATTAGCATTCACACTGACACAAGTGTATCAAGTGACACTCACTGGACAGATAGGTAATAGCAACCAACCCAAGTCCTCCTCGCCTCCGGTCCTTCAGGATCAAAAGCCGGGCCCAGTGGCTTTTTGATAATCAAATCACGGATCATGTTGAACCCCTTTTTATTCACAGACATCCGACGATTCATACCAAGTTCCATTGCCAGTGTCACGGCCATATTCGTCATTGTATAAAACTTAATCTCGTCGAAATTGTCAGGTGGCATATACCAGATAGTACCAACCATAATGGCCTGGAGTAATTCCAAGGTCTTGTGGCCCTTGACAACAACCTCCTCAGCAATCGAACGGTAGTATTCATTGATCAGAGTAAGCTGTGCCTCGGGATTAAAGATCCCAACAGAAACACCCATGATAGCAAGAAACAGGAACGGTTTCGTACGCCTCACCTCAGCCATAGTTGTCCCAGGGGGAAAAACCACAAACGGAAACTCCGGAACCATCTGATAAATAAACCGCTCAAAAGCCGCAGTGGCAGTTTTCAAATCAATCACACCACGATCAATCATGTCAACAAACTCGCCCGCAGCCTCCTGCCTCTGCATTTCAGCAACAGGTCGACGCCACAGCTTCGAAGCCGGCTGACTAGAAATCTGCTCTGCAGATGGACTCCCAGGTCTCGAATACCGCGGCCCAAGAAGCCCAGCCCCAGCCGAATCCTTCGCCTCACCACCGTGCTGCCGCTTCTTTCCAGCCAAGCTCGAGCTCGACTCCCCAGAAAGCCACCGCCGACTAGTAGCAGGATGATCTTCAAGAGACGGCGGAGCCTGCGACCCAGACCCAGGACCAGCAAATAACGACCCAGTCGCATGCGACGTCTGCAACGTCGCAGTCAACGCATCAATCTTCCTCTCCAGCTCCGCAACCCGACTATCGGTCTTCTTCTGGCGCTTCCGCGTCGGCGCCGTGACGATACATGTTCGCCGGGCTTTCGCGCACCGTTTACATGATCCATCTGGGTGTTCTGGGTCTGGGTCACAGCGTACCTTTAGTTGGCGACAGGGCTCGCAGGCGCGAGAGCGTTTGGTATCGCCTGGGCCGTCATTTGGGTCTGGCGATTGGTTGGCGGAGGCATGCTCGGCGCCTAGACTGTATGATGGTGATGGGCCCGCTAGGTCCCGGTGTAGGTTTAGGGCTGGGTGCCTGTGAGAGGGTGGCTCCGGGTATTCCGCGGCTGTGGTTGTTGGCATGTATACTGGTCGTTGGGGATCCCCGTCGCGGGCGCGCTGTAATTGCGGGTCGATGTCCATATAGAGTGGATAGGGGGTAGATATAATTCAATGGGATATCTGTATATATTGCACGTATCAGCTTGGGGTCATTTTGGTATGTTCATCGCAATTTGATCTATAGCTGTATGGCTGCATACCACGCACGCAAATGCGGCCACTCGACCACGCGGAGGACGGTGATCGCAAACACCGACCACCGATGTGGATGATCAACGGTCCCAAAGAACTGTGGGGAGGCCGGTGTTCATACAAAACAAATAAAAAGGACTGCTTACCTCTCTCTTGAATCACCTGGGCACCCTTAGAGCTGTCTTGTCACTTGGTTCTCTAGTGTGCAAAGTTCTTTCGAGGTCGACCGATGATTTCACGGGGCTAGCACGTGACTGATGTCAACCTGGACAAAGAACTACATTTACTACTTAACAGCGTACTTCGGATTCAATTTCAGTATTGGTTCAATTCAGATCAACGCTCAGCTGGATATCAGAAATACATGCCCCAAGCGCCACAACGCAAACAAAGGAAACAGCAAAAGAAATAACCCAACAGCGGAAGAAATATTTCAGAAATTACTAACAGGCCAGATCCATGCGTATCTAGGATAGTTTATGCACAGGGCATTCCTCCTTCCGATCAAACCAGTCCACAATGCAGTGACTGTGGAACTTGCACAGGCACTCGAGGCGGGCCAACGCCTGCCCAACCTCATAGTCCTCCATGCAGATTGTGCACTCCGCTGGTTGACCATCCCCACCAAGACAGTCCTTCTCTGTGGCCACGAACTTGAGCATGCGGGCTTCAGGTGGGGGAGCGGGCAGTGGGGGACCCTGCTCGGGTGATGATCGGTTCACAGCAGCTGGTCGCAAGTAGCTCTCAATGCAGTCCCGGGTATGGGCTTGACGGGCCTCAATGGGATGCTCCGGGCTGAGAGGTGGGAATTGACGCCGGCATACCGGACAGAAGTCGGCCTCATCCGGGGCTGGGCGACGAGGCAGACCGGCATCACGGTTGGAAAATGAACGGAACTGTCGGGTCCCGGGGATAGAGGGCCGCCTAGTTTGGTTCAATTGGTCCAGATACTGTGGTCGGTCACTAGAGCCCACAGTGCGTCGTTCCTGGCGAGCGTCGTGGATGTGATTATCACGCTGTGTATCATGTTAGCAACTGATCAAGGCACGGCAGACATAGAACTAACCGATAGATTCTGGAATGTGCCGGGCATGGTAGAGGAAAGAGAGTGAGTAGAACGATGGCCGGTTCGTACATTGCCGAAGCCCAGAGGATTTGGATTAGGGTCTGGCACACAAGGATTGCAAAGACGTACTTCCTCGCCTCCCCCAAGAGCGGGGTTGATGGTCGATGAGGGTGTAGCAGGCTCATCATCGGTAAGATCAACAACTGGAGGATGTGATGGAACTGGTGAAGATTCGAGAGGGTCGGAATCAGGAGGGCGGACAATGAATTGCCTAGGGATAGTGATACGATGCGGGGAACAAGAAGCGCATACAACTCTTCCACATTTTCGACAATGATGCTTTCTGTACCAGAAGCTGAAGACAGTCCCACAGATCGGACATTCAGTCACATCCGAATCAGCCTGCCAGTTTGGGAGCGACATGTCGATAAAAGCCTGGCTCTGGCTATTCGGACTACTAGGCATGGGTTGGCCTGACCAAGTGTAAGGTTCGCGTGTATAACGCCTGGAAAGCTGCCCAGAAGCAAAGGAACGAGGCGTTTCGGGGGGAGAAGAGGAAAGATCAATGGCGGTGGCATATGAAGAGCCAGCCGTGGCAGAAATCGAACTCCGTGTTCGAGACGAAGGCATCACCATCGAAACAGACCTATACGGTAACGCAGTGCGGGAGCTTCCCCCGTTATCTCGGGCTGGTCCGGCCAACCCTCCGTGTGACCACTGCCTGGTATCCTCACCAGTACTCGTCAACCGCCTTTTACGATCAGATCCAGGGCAGATAGGGAACGCTCGTGGCCTAGAGCTCCCTTCATACCCGCTATAGCTGGCAGAGCCATGCGCCTCTGGTCTTTCGCTCATTCTGCCAGCCTGCACCCTCGGCGGCGTGCCTGACTCAGTCGGGCTGGATGATGCAGTGCTCGACCCAGGCATATTATATTGTATCGTCCTTGTTTTATCGAAAACGAGGGTATTTCCACCAGATATTATCTAACGCAGGCAACGAGATCAATCTCGGCCGTCAGGGCGACGGGTCTTCATGGACCAGGTGGCGATAAGGATGAACGATGGCTGAACGGCGGGAATTTCGACGGATTTCGATTAATCAAATCGATGTATAGACAGGACAGTCCTTTTGTGCAATCTCAGGCTCAGCCTCAATGACGTTGACGCCTTTTGCCGAAGATTGCATCCAAGAGTGAGAGGATAATGCTTATCATGGGGTCAAGATCGTGGTTGGGCAATGATGAGGTCTCGTGACTATATTCTCGGACACCAAGTTCGTGATGTTGCTGCCGGCAGCTGAAAACGAGGTTTCTCAAGTGAATCAAATAAAAATCCCTGAAGGAGAAGAGGAGAAAAGGAGATGATGATGCAGCGTGATGTTTGGCTCTGTTATCGTGGGGCCGGGCGGTGAGGGCGGTGGCGACAGGCAAATTCGGCCCGATCTGCCCGGCTATGGGGAGCCGCATACTCCGTTATACATCTATGGAGTGATTCTATTGCAGTCATAGTTTACTGGGCTATTTTTGGCGCTGTGGCTGTGAGTTAGCATGCCCTACTCAACTACTTGAAGCAGCGACGGTCTCCGGCGACTTATCTTTCGCTGGCAGTTCTTTCACGCATAGCCGCAGGCTCCTTGCATGACATTGGCACTAGGCAGAATGCCACGCAGGCCCTGGCGCAGCCTGGCGTCAACTATCATTCATGTTTGAACGAAACATTGAGCTATATCTGAACCATTAAGGGTAAATAATGTCTATCATGAACAGAGTATAGATCAAGAAACTGTGGTATGTATAGATTCGAGAAAGCTGGAATTATATAGAAAGAAACTGATCCTCACGTATTATTATCTCAAGATATGTCCTGAAGGATTCATACAAGAATAAAAAAATAGAAACAAAGATAAAGCAAAGCCTCCAAAGAAAAATGGTGGCATGAGTTCACCGACGGCCAAAAACCAGTCCCCGTTTGGTGTACCTCGGGATCACAATCGAAACGCCGTCGCAGCAATTTTAGATAGAGCAAGCAAAAGGTAGACACAGGAATGAAAGGAAATTCGTAGGCGTGTCATTATGGCGCCGGTTTTGGGAGTATGACAGTGATATTGAGGTTGATTGAGGCAGGTTGAGAGAGAGGGAGACAGAGAGAGGACGAGGGATATACGGGTCCAAAACACATCGTTTTGCATTTATTTCTAGCTTGCGTGGTGTGCAGCTTCATCCACGAGTTCTGCCGAGCTGCCAGCAAAGGACGGCTCATCCGGGCTGGCTTCGTGAATATGATCATGTGCGCGGTGTTGCGCCACGTAACCCATACTTGAAGGCCGTTCGCCTCGTCGGCCGCCCCGTCCCGTTCCATGGCTGGACGCTATTGACCTTGACCTGGAAGTGGAGGTCACGGATAGACCACGTTCCCGAGAAGGTGAGCTACTATCGCTGAACGGTAGTCGGCCGGTGGGGGATGATTGTAGGTGGCTCCCAGAATGAGCGGATCGTCTGTCCGGGCCGGGCTGTTGTTCTTGCGAGATAGTCTCGGTGACGACCGGAAGGGATGTCGAGGGTGCATCTCCTTCCTCGGCGGGTGCTTGGGAATGGCGAGATCCCGTTCGACTGGGTAGCTCGATACCGCCGCCCACTGATGTGTTGAGCTGCGGTAGAACCGGCGGGTGTGTCCCACTTAATCGTGTGGATTCATGCTCGCCATCTAAATCTTCATAGGGAACATTTCCAGTAGACACATTGCGAGAGTGACTACCACTAGGAGCATCCGGATCATCTTGATAATGCTCGTTATAGTCCCCACCGGGCGGGAACAAACCAGGTGGGGGTGCCCGAGCACTTCGAACGACCTCAAATCCCTTGGCGCTATCCTTGGTCTTTCCTTGGAATAATCCTCGGAACCAGCCTGTTGCAGACGAGACCGGACCTGTGGGGTCAGCTGGACCGGTTTTCAACTTCCGCGTGCCGGTATGTGAGAGCGGGGGACCGCGGACGCCGTAGTAGAAATCGACCTCACGAACAGCGTAGTCTTTTCGTGATTGCCGTTGGTCATCGAGCTCCAAATCATCCTTCGCTGTTGGTAGATATGCCGGCACAGGTGTTGCACGGCCGGACATCGGTACATCTCCGATTTCATCGTCAGTATGGACTGCTCGACGAAGCGACCTTGATAAGAAGCGTTTCGAGGGACTCTTGCTCGGGGCCTTGCCCTTCTCGAATGACACAGTACCTTGAGGACCTTTCCGTCCAGGGCGAGGCGGCCGGTAGTAGGGATCTCGAGGACTCATTCCCATCATCGTACTGCTGCTAGGTGAACTGGGGAAACCGGGTCCAGGGTAGGCTGTTGATGTAGGCGTGGGGAATCCTCCACTGGCAGCACGACTGTGCGAGCCTCCTTGTGAGCTGGCATAGTCAAAGTAAGCACTGGCTCGGCCGTCGCTGCCTGTGGCGCGGTTCAAAAGGAGAGCGGAACTGCCAGAGAGACTACGAGGACGCGATCCATCAAACTGGGCAGACAGACGGTCATCAGCGTGTCCGAGCATAGCAGCCTCTGAGCCCATGCTCTGTCGAGCGATATCGCGGCGTGGAGTACGTCTGGAAAGCTGACGCATACCGAACACCTTGGTGAGGCCACCACGAGTAGTTCCACCGGCACCTGCAAGTCGGGCCAGAACTTCAATCAATGTCTGCATGGCATTGAGGAAGAATCCGAAGATAAGAACCATGGCATGAAGCACGAGAATTAAGTATCCAATCCAGCCTCGAGCGGCCTCCGAAACTGATAGAGACGGAACAAACACCACACTGAGAATGACAGTCAAGAAGCGCACAATAGAGAAGAGACAGTGGTAGAGGTTCATGTGAGTAGGACCGGAGAAAGGTCGGAAGGCAAGTAGTGTGAGCACGGAGACGACTTCACAAATCGCGAGCATGACTACCTGAGCGATACCGGATGGCTGCAAAGCACCTACAGCGACACCCCGAGCAATATTCAAAACGATTGGAACTGCGGCAAAGGCGGCCGCATCATCGCAATAGGTGTTGTAGAGAGGGCCGTACAAAAGCACCGTAGGCAGGTCATCAAAAAGGTGGGATTTAGGTCGTGTGGAGACAATGACTCGGATGAACCAAAGGGAGAAGCAGACAAGGACGACAATCACCAGAGCTGCCAGGGCCACACTGTAAGCGGGGGATTGGCCAGCTATGACCAGCTGGAAGAAGGAAAGGGAGACAATAGGGAAGAGAAGATAATTGAAGACCATGCGGATAATGTTGCCCAGGGTAAACGGCAAATTTCTGGCGCGCAAATCCTGATCGATGTTATCTGCCAATTCACGACGAAGCCATCGGAGTCCAAATGCTATCTGCACCAGCAGCGTGACGCAGATCAAGATGACCAGAGTCCAGATTATCATGCCCGGCCAGATGTCCTGAGATGATTGCATCCCAACCAACTGATTCATTCGGTCCAGGCCGTACGTTCCATTGAGGGCATAGACTCCGTCGACAATCGGATCACGCCCACCGGGATTAACGAAACTTTGATTGAACATGAGAGTCGACCACGCGCCTTGACTAACCGCAGGCTGGTAGAAACCCGGGTAATCCAATGAAAGGGCACCTGTCAATACCACGTATTGGAGGTACTGCAGACAATCCGCAAAGCCGGGGGTGACCAGACGGAGAACATCCTCGTCGCGGCCATAGTTGCTTGTCCACCGAAACAGATCCGTCGTGCCCCAAGGACTATACATGGCAGCAGAGATAGTGGCGATTCCCACCAGCAGCAGTATGACCAGAGACACATACGCGATTGCATTTTTCAAAGGCTTGCTGAAGTCAGGCGTGACTTTCACCGTCAAGCAGGCAAGCTCGGCTGCGGAGGCGTCGCCAGATCGAATCGTGAACGAGGGGTTGATGGTTCCGAAGCGATAGGTAGAAAGCATATCATGTTGGACAGAGAATGCGTGTAAGGTTGACAAATCACTCCTGCAAATGGATGGTTAGAACCCATGTTGCTGGCTAGTCAATCATAACTTACATGTTGTAATTGAAGACTGGACCCATCGGTAGCGTGCCTTGCGTAAGCGAGTCGCGAAATCGTGAGGGATTGTTGAAAGGCGAAAAACTCAGTACGTTGAATGCCGTCAACAAAGTGGTGTACTTGTAGTTCGTGCTGCTCAGGTCCACGATCTTCCCGTCCGTCCAATTCGGATTTGTCCAGTCCGCAGAATCCATCGCCGGATAGTCCGCCGTTCGAGACACAGTCCCCGATACATTTCCGTAGACCGTCACGTTGAGCGGGTGTAGAGAATTGGTGAGGTTGAATACGACGGAGACGTTGGTGGGGACGAATTGTAGTTGTAGAGGGTCCGATTCGAGGATTGTTTTCGACAGACAGTTCTCAAAGTCCAATAGGACTGCGGCGGCGGGGGATACGAAGGAAATCAGACAGACGAGCGCAATCCACCACGGGCTCCATGTTCGTCGGCGTTTGGACGTGTCGCGCCATGGCCGACCTTGCGAAACGTGTAATGCTTGTCGCGGGCAGCCGTGTGTCCGTCGAGCGGAGACTGGAAATTCATCCATCTCAATCTCCGAGTGATACATGTCCGCTTCGGGCATCCGGGATGACCTCCTAGGGGAGGTCAACCCCCTGTGTAGATGATCGAATCCACGTTGTGTTGACAATGGGTCGGTGTCAGGGTTAGTCCGCATGCACCCCGGGGTCGAGTTCGAGGGGATCAAGAACAAGGATGGGCACGCTTCAAGAGCGAGACACCCGGACAGATAGGAATCACAACAGAACTAGTCAAGAGAAGGTGAGAAGGGAAAAAAGCGATGCTGCGCCTTGTTTGGTCTGGCCCGGTGGAGATGGCTGACTACTCGAGTTATCAGAGGTATGCGGTGCTAATAATAACTTATTTGCTTTATCTACACGGAGTATCCTCAGCTTATTATTGTATTATATTATATTATATGTAGATGCACTCAACTACTAAGTTATTAGGTCCCTCCTTATTCATATTCACTATTCCCACTCTTCCCCCCGGAAATAGTAACCAACCTTGCCTGATCGGCACTAGACTCTACATGCAGTTTACGTGTACTTCTCTCTATCTCCAGCAGTTTCTCTTAGGCCGCCTAATTCAAATTCCGGACTGTCATCTAATCTATTGTCCGTTGTACATAGGCGTTTTATGCGCATATTCTGTGTGGAAATTGGTCTCAGTCCCACGGTGGGTTGTCTCACTTTACTGTTGATCGGTGACCACACAAAAATACCAAGCAAAAAGGCCTCCATGTCGACCAAGATCGGATAAGACATGTCGGCGATGCCGTGAAACCAAGGTAACTATTGAAAGATTCTCCTGCGGCACTGGCGTTGTCTCGGATGACCGCGTCGAAGCCACAGAGACCCCAAATTGAAGGCAGCAAATTCCTTTTTGGCGAATGGGATCAGGGGATGGAGTAAATGCCTACAGCCACAATTCCAGGGTCCAATGCCCTGCGCCCTATGCACGGTATAGCGGGTTCTCGGCAATAGTCTGGGTTTTACGGTGAGACAAGCGCGGTGGCTTGGGGCTTGCTCGTATATAGACAGGAATGGTTTCTTGGCTCTTTGTGGCCTTGGAGATTAATCAAATGTAGAGGAGTGAGGATAGATATACTGAATTGCTGGATATTCAACAGGTGATGTGCTATTCCCTAGAGAAATAAACATTCGCGTCGAAAGCGGACATAGCGTGGCGTTCGTAGATCTCTGGACATGGTCATGTCTGAGTTGCCTAATGTGCTGTCCATTGAGACAAAATACCAAGTAGTAATATGGGTACTCATAATCTTCACTCTCGTTCTTCATTCTTCTCAACTCATACTCATTTCTTCGGTGATATTTCAAGAGACAATCATCATATCTTCTCTGTTGAACACAGCCGATATAGTCCGACCAACTCCATAAATCAGCTCCAGACGAGACCTATGATTGTACCTAAGCACAGAACATATCATCCTTCCCTCGAGAGCCGCCGATCTTGCCCCCTCTAGCATCTCGACCTTTCCCCTTCTCTTTCTCAACATATCACAACCTCTGAATCGAGCCAGATCAGACAGATCGCCCTCTCGCCGAGCCACCTTGACCAAGTCAGAATCATCCCAAACCCTTAGATGTTTGGCTTGGGATAGAACGACGGATTCGGATTGCTCGTCACGCAGACCCAGAATGAGACACCGATTGTCGAATTGGTTCAGCGATCTGTCAAGGTTGCAAACGGGTCTTTCTATCTTCAAGAGAAGGACAGGCATCATTGCACTGATTTTGTAATGCCTTTTCAGATGAAGATTATCTCCCAATTCACAGGATCAAGTCTTAATGATCAAGAACAACAAACTGCTGATCTGAATTCACAAGCAGAGACACAATGGTCTCCTCCTGTCTAAGTAATCCACTCTGTGCTTGACTGAGAACCTCCTCCCCTCCGCGGCCGAACCCCCATACATCACCCCCGACCAAAGCCCAACGACTCTAGCACCAGACCTATACCCAACGAGACCGATATCCGCCTCACGCAGCAGCGTGCGCCGAGGTTGAAAATACACTCCAAGGCTCTTGAGATACAATTCGAAATTCCCATTCCGATTTCGAGTTTTCTGTCGAGCATCCATTAGGGCTTTGCTTCTGGAATACAAACTCTTCCTTAAGTTCCAAATAATACCAGCGCTTGGTAAAGCCAGAAGGGGTACCTTGACCTTGGGCAATGATCCTTGTCATGTCTAAAGTTTTAGAATACTCAGAGACAACTTGCTCCTAGGGTCGGTTGTGGTGCTGGTAGGCCAAGGGACAACGGTTGGAGGTTTGGGGCGATACCGCTTACGGCTCGTGGTCATCTTCTAGGTCGAGGTATCGAGCCTTGTGCTTTACTTCAAGCTCCCGGTTCTAAGGTTATCTCTGCTGCCGATGAGTGCGGACATTGGGATTATGCTGTTCATGTCGGCTGTAACTTGTTGTCTGATGACTATGTATTACTGCTCAGAGGCTTGACATATGATATTCCCTTTAGATTAGCATTGGTGGCAGGGATTATGCAAGGGAATGATAGGCCTGGTTAGCCTGTTCAGAGCTTAATTGTAACACTCTTTCATCACCTATCGTCAGTGAGTTTGTTGTTACTATATATTTCATGACTACAGATAGATCTTCATTCTGAAAAAGCCGGATTTCCGCATATGGACTACCCGCAACGATCCAAGCTATTTCATTATGAACGCCCAGAGGCTAGTTTGCATATCCTGTCACCACCATGGCAGTAGCAATATATCTTTAAGTATCCAAGGAATGTGTGGCTAAAAATGGCAGCCTTGGCGGGGGTGGAGGATGGCGGGGAATGTGAAATAAGTCACTAATTGTAAAATGTAAAATGTAGCATTGAAGCTTCGAGAATGTGTCTCTTGGGAGGCGCCTGTAGGGATGAAGTTGACACATACTTCTGGAGCCAGGTGGGTAAGCATTGGCAGATGAAGGTCAAGTCTGACAGGTGATTAATCCATGCGGGGTGGTCCGAACCTACTATTCCTTCCTTTATATGTCAATTGACACTGGCAATGACAGTTATACCGATTCTACAGATGTGGTTTCAAGGATGATGTCGGTGTAGAATTGACTCAAGGGCGGAACATCATCTAGCGGTGTCGACCATTGCATAGTTACAGTATACTCGCAGCTTCAATGCATATTGCTTGCAGCGATCAAAGAGTGTACAGTCCATACATATCCAATACATCTACAATATACATGATAGATATTCGTGTGCAGCGAATGGGAGGCTTGCAGAGGACAGGGATCCGGCATGCATGCTGTTTTGTGAGTCCCTGGCAACGGCAAGACCGAAGGGGCAAGCCGCAGAAACGAGCATCTGATCAGATGCCAGATTGGGACCAGGGCTGGGATGTCTTAGCGCTTAGCCACGAGGGTGTTAGGGTTAGTATAGGGCGCCACTATGAGCTAGGAGATAAGAAAGGGACATATGTACGTGAGTACAGTACATGTAGATCGGGCATAAGTTAACGTTAATACATAATACATGTATAAGGGTACAGTAAGTTATAAGTTAAATGAGCTTGAACATGCTAAGAATGTAATTGAATGACTGGACGAATATCATAGGAAGATCACAAAGCTCAAAGCGAAGAGACCTCGTCAGCGACCCGCCGCCCCTCTTGTGGCAGCCCAATTAGGCTTAGTGCAGTTTCACTATGAGACGAGCGGGTTGTCTGTGCTGGAGATATTTAAGTATATTTAGAGGGAGTTATTATTAGAGGAGAGTAGAGTAGAGTAGGATAGAGTAGAATAGAGACTAGAGTGCAATATACTGATTTTAGGTTGTTACATGGTTATATGAGATACCCCCAGATACTTCCTCCAGTGTAGCTCCACAGCGGCAATCCTGGTACCTGCGGAGTACTTGTATCGCATCCCCCCTGATACTGACATTCTTGTTCTTAACGGCTGCTGGTCCAGCTTCATTGTCAACTTCCCTCTACAATCTCCGAGGTAAGTCCTAACACTGACCGTACACTACACATGTGCCCATTGTGCACTGTAGTGCCTCTACTCCGTACCCTGTTCCCCACATCTCTTGACTTTGGGCTAATTTTATTTTGTCTCAGTGTCTCTTGTCAGGGACTCACCCCTCCTTTCTCTGGATTTCTCCTTCTTAGGCTTCATCGCTTATCAAGCCCCTGTCGATCCCTTTCTCAGCTGGGGGAGGGGATCCTTTGACGAGGACTGGTCTCCTTGTCTGTGCGTGCCTTGGATCGTGCGATGTGGACTGGATCTACTCAGTACCTTGTTTCTCGATATGCCTCCCGATGACCCATTCTCGTTCCTGCCGGAGCAGCCTCAGCCCCAGCCCAAGCCCACAAAGTCTCTATGGAGAGAGAAGTTGTTCTCCAAGAGCAAGAACAAGGGCGCGTCGCATCAGGAGATCGCAGACTTCCTAGGCTCGTCCAGGGAAGCGCCAGCGCCAGAACCAGTACCAGTACCGCCGACGGTCGACCCGAGATACAACCCTCCGCAAAACGTTGCTCGCGCTCCTTTTTCTAACGATGTCTCTGTCCCTTCGAAACCAGCCCCGCCACCTCCCCGCGACAACTATGCCGCATTCGACTTCTCACAACAAACTACGCAACCTCCATCGACAAAGCCCCGAAAGGGCAAGGGATTACGGGTTGAATTTTCAAATCAAAACCCTGACGTGATTGGGGAAGGGGGTGACGAGTCGGACACACCCACAATTGAGATCTCGCGCGCCCGCCAGAGATCAATCAGCGGCAGCGCGTTGAGTGGAAATGCCCGCGACCACTCGTCAGACTCGCGATCGAATCTGCCCGCGCTAAGAGTCGACACATCGCTGGGCGATGGCGATGCGCGACCCCGGCGAGCTGCCACTAAGCGGGACCCCCGTGGGGAATCCGGTTGGAAACCGCCCCTCATGCATAACGTTCAGGATGCCGATTTCTTGGCGACATTGCCTTTGAGTGAAAGTGGCTCTCGGTTATCATTCCGGGGCGATTCCGAAGAGGCCTCGTTCGCAGAACGTGTTCGCGACAAGATGTCAGCGGAGGAAGGCCGTGCCTTGCACCGTGCGTATGAGGACGATACACCTTCTCCTGGAGGCGATTACGAAGATCTGCCCACTCCTCCCAGCCCTCCCAGCCCAGAACCGCCGTTGAAGGAGATCTCTGCATCGGAATCTGGCTATGAAACAGCCCCAATGTCAGTCACATCAACTGCGCCGTCGGTCGCTCTGTCTATGAAGTCGATTGTACACTCGATTCGCAATCCCCCAAGTCCTGTCACCTATCGCCAACCAGAAAGTCTCAGTCCCGTTGACACTCGCATGCCCCCGAGTCTCACACCAGGCAGCCCCGGCAAGGTCTCGCCAACACGCGCTAACCCACCACCCCCGGAATTGCATCCCCCAAATCTCATGTCACCTCCCAGTCGCGAAGGACAAGAGCCATCTCGCAGCCCTCAGCCACCCAAATATTCTTTACGCAACGTTGCAAATCAGGTCAATGAGACCGCATTTGATGAATTTAAGGAGTACAATGCGAGATATGAAAGTCTTATCCAACTGGCAGCGGAAAGTGTCAAGCCGCTAGTCGAAACGTCTCTAACAGAATGGGTACGATCTGCAATTTGGTGGTTCCTGCGAGGAAAGACACGATTGGAAGCATATGCCCGCTCCCGTTCAACGTCGCCGCCAAGCTTTGCTAGGCAGGCCGTAATTGATCTCGGAAAGGCGTTATGGATCAATGAGCACATCGTTCCCGGCCACAGCGAACTGACCAAGTACGGGGCTATGAGCGTTGACGCTCTACTTGCAGTTGCAAGCACCACCGGCGACAAAGTGCTGGTTGATCTTCTCAATTTGCATCAGGTTCTTTCTAACCACATTCGGTCGCTTTCCATGTCCATCAAGCGAAACAACATCCTCGCAGCGGTTATTTCAGACGATGGATCCCCTACTCAGTTGGACACCACCATCTGGCTGCGTTATCCTTTCTACGCCCCCGATGTTTCTGCGGTCTTGTCTGGCGCGGCAACTAGATCGATGTTGGCAGATACCGCTAGTAAGACACCAAATCTGGTTCATATGATGCCTTTGAGCGATACAAATCGCTACTTTAGCTATGGCAACATGTTTGTACAAGTATGCGTGAGCTCTAATGATGATGACGGGCAACAGCAATACGCCATGCCCTGTGTATTGACCATTGTCCGCGAACGCGCAGATTGGTATGTCTGTGCGGCGATCACCAGTCAAAGTCAGCTTGTCAACATCTTGATTCAATCCGACCGCAAGCAGGGACCGACCTGGGAAGATGTGGATTGGCAAGTCCGGTCGAACTCCATGCGAGTCAAACTCCCTCGGGGATTCGAGCTGGATGTTATGTTCAAGGAAGAAGATTTCAAGACCCTTTGGAACATTGTCAAGTACACCCAAAAGTCGGAAGCCAGTCTACATCCTGAAGCTGGCGAGACGGTTGTGTTTGAGAATACTGTTAAGATGTTCCAGTACATGGACCCGGGTACACCCAGGGCATTCCCTCCTGACCCCTCCGAAAGATGCCGGGTTCGTTTGTTTGAGCGGTCAGTGACTGTGACAGAAGGCACTGGAACTCGCAATGCGCACCGCGGCTTCCGACTTGTCGTTCTGACTAGTCCCAAGGTGAAGACTTTGAGCAGTATTCGTCATATCCTGGGCCATGGTTCACCAATCGTGTTCGGTCTTTTGCGCGGGGAGGATGGTGCACCTGCTCTTCTTCTCAAGGTCACTGAAGATGGCCGTCAGAGATCCATGTTGATGACTTTCCACAAGGTGGAGGAGCGTACCAGTATTCATTCTGTTCTTCTCGGCATGGTTCCGAAGGAAGGAGAGCTCAAATCACCGGACATTCCCATCAAGTCTTACTGCATTGAGCAACCCGCAGACCCAGTCAGTGGCCAACCTCCTGTCAAATATGTGCAGTTCCCCGCTGGAAGTGTTTCTGTGATTGACCAACAACATGCCTACGTTGAGCATGGTTATGGACCTACGATTCTATCAGAACATTTGAGGGCTTTTGTCGCCACCGAATGGGGCTCTGTTACAGACCGGATTAACTTAGGTCGGTGTTTTCTCTTTACACTTCTAAGATTGGTGCTGTTGCTAACTCTTCTAGGCCCTGGTGAATTGAAGATCGGCCTGGATGTTAATAGTCAGAACAGCATGAGTTTATTCCGCTCAGCGCAGCAGGATCTGACTCTCTCCCTTGCGGATAACCTTATTCGCCCTGAGATGCCAGATCAATTAACAGGCTTCCTGGAGAAGATCACAGTGAAGCCGATGGTTCGCCGGCTGGAGTTCCCCACGATGCAGGGTATGTTCTTTCCCCGAACTGTTGCATGCAATACTAATTTTGCAGATCTCCATGCATTCGAGCAAGCTGTCACTGGCTTCCAGGTGCTTTATGATGGGTACGTTTACTTGAATGTGGGGTTTGGTACTTGCTAACTTGACCAGTATGGCCACATCCTTCACCATTTCCCGCCGGCGGATGGTGGTACCAATCTACAAGAAGTGGGAAGCACCACTGGCTCGAATCCAGATTGTTCGACAGGAAAGAGTCGTTCAATTGCTTGTCTTCTTCGCCGATTTCCAACACGGCACATGTATGAACTTTGTTCTGAAGGGCACCGACCTCATGGAGCCATTCAGCCGGTCTGGCAAGTTCGGTATTCGCCTTGTAGATGCCAAGTTCGCTCTTCCTAAGAAGGACGAGGATCCTTCTTCCAACTTTGTCTGTCTGGACATGCCCGAGTATCCTATCGAACACGACGATCTTGCCATTTCGTTCGATACGGAAGCCGGTGAGTCTATCCAACACCATATGCAGATACATACTAACAATTTTAGCCCGCGCCACCTTCCGAGCCGCTCTGCCAGGATCCGTGCGAGAGCCATCCCGCATGGGCTCGATTCGTCGTTAATCCCGCACCCACGTGACTGATTACGTGATCCCCCTCATGTCTCCCGATGTCCCGCTTGTCTGGTATATCATAACCTTTCTCTGTGCATACAATTCAAGAACATAGCATTATGCATTCTAGCGAGACCCCTGGCGCTTCCACGCGTTCCTTACACGCCGACGATGCATTCAACATTGTCACAGATGTTGCTCCTCCAATGCACGTCTCCACCACATTCCGTTACTCAGATGATCCCTCCCACCTAGTCCCCTACGCTGATATCACCGTATGAACCACACACCTCACTAAGATAAATCAACTCCATCTAATACTCTAGTAGTCCCCCGGTGACCCAACCGTCCACGTCTACTCCCGCGCTTCCGCCCCAAACCCCTCCCGCTTCGAAGCAATCCTCTCCTCCCTCATCCACGGCCAATCCATCTCCTACTCCTCAGGCCTCTCAGCCCTCCATTCAGCCCTAACCCTCCTAAACCCGCGCCGCATCTCCGTCGGCGATGGCTACCACGGCTGCCACGGCGTCATCGCCCTCTTCACCCGCCTCACGGGCCTCCAGAAACTAGATCTAGATTGTCCAGCGGACGCCCTCGAAAAGGGTGATGTCATCCTCCTCGAAACGCCCGTTAACCCCTACGGCACGGCCTTCGATATAGCCCACTATGCCGAGAAAGCCCATTCCCGTGGTGCGTTCCTTATCGTCGATAGTACTTTTGCTCCGCCGGGTTTACAGGATCCTTTCCTGCATGGCGCTGATTTGGTTATGCATTCCGGGACGAAGTATTTCGGGGGTCATAGTGATATGCTCTGTGGTGTTCTTGCTACGAAGCGTGATGACTGGGCTGCGCAGCTTAAGTCCGATCGGCTGTTTATTGGTAATGTTATGGGTAATATGGAGAGTTGGCTTGGTGTGCGCAGTCTGCGCACACTTGAAGTCCGCGTCCAGCGTCAGAGTGATAGTGCTACGAGGCTTGTTGGGTGGTTGGATGGTTGTCTTCGTGTGAGAGATCCGGTGGCTGGGAGTGATGCGGCTGCTGTGCAGGCTGTTCTGAAGGAAATCTTTCATGCTAGTGTTCAGAAGGTTGAGGGGGATTGGCTGAAGAAGCAGATGCCTAATGGGTTCGGGCCTGTTTTTGCTATCTCTATGACTGAGGAGCGCTTTGCGAAGGAGTTGCCTAGTAAGTTGAGGCTGTTCCAGCATGCTACTAGTCTCGGGGGTGTTGAGACTTTGATTGAGTGGAGGACTATGTCGGATGCTTCGGTTGATCGTCGGTTGTTGAGGATTAGTATTGGGTTGGAGAATTGGGAGGATTTGAGGAATGATTTGGCTAGGGCTTTTAGAGAGTTGGTATAGGGTTAGAGATGTAGATAGCATATAGTGAGGTTTTCACTGAATACATAGTTGACTTAGTTCACTCAGGAAGTGTATGAGTTGGACTATGTTGATTACCCCGCATCGACCATCTTATTGGCCCAATTCTATTTATCTCCTTGACTTCATCTTCCTCTCTCTCCCACATTCGAGTCTATCAATTCACTCTACCTACTCCAATATCCAACCCAAACTGCCACTGCCACTGCTGCCATCAAGACAGAATGTCCACATTCACAATCCACTACTTCGCAACAGCATCCCAATATACAACAAAAAACACAGAATCCCTCTCGGCACCACTCCCCCTCTCAGATCTCTTCAATCAACTCGAAAAACACTATCCCGGGATTGTGGAGAAAGTCTTGTCCAGTTGTGGAGTGAGTCTCAATGGCGAATATGTTGATGTGAAGGAAGATGTGGACGTTGTTATTCTCCCTGGGGCCGAGGTTGCTATTATTCCGCCTGTTAGTTCGGGATAGATCTGTATAAGATGAGGGGTTATGTTTATTTTGACTGTATATATTGAATAACTATGTTTGGTCTACTACTCTAATGTCATGTCCTGTTTCGGAGTTAACTTTGTTTGGAATGATTGACTTCGTGTGTAAATGGTTATTAGGGCACACGCTACGAATATAAATCAGACAAAGGAAACGAAACAAATTTGACCATCCATACACCTCCACCTTGTCCCTCTATGCTCTCGTATATCATCCCAGTCAACTACTGATTCCAGCGCCAGTCCCATTTCAAATCCCAAGCATGCCCACGGATTCACAAGATCACTCAACAGCCTTCTCAGCGAGAGCCTTCTTCTTCTGCTGCCACAAACAAACAGAACAAATAGTCGAAAAGAAAAACAAAATACTAAACCACAGTCAGCATACTCCCATTATTGGACAAAAAGCCCAAAGGGAAACTTACCAAAGCGCAATACTCAACCCCCAAATCGCTTTCATCTCAAGACAAATCGCCTTACTAGCCCCAATCCAAGAAACGTAGTCGACCTTCCCACTAATATGAGCCAGATAACTCGATAACCGCGACGCAAAGGAGTAGGCTGTTGCGTCTTTCTCGCCTAGTTCGGCTAGTGTCGTGCATTTTAGGTATGAGAGTGGTTTGCCGATTATCACTGCCACGACGATCAATGCGATTAGGAGGAGGCAGTCTAGGGCTGCGCTTGGGAGGAAGGGGAGGATGTCGTCTCTGAAGAGGATTGTTGTTATTATGCAGTATATCGCAGCGATGCAGGTCTTAAGTTCACTTTGTTAGCTTTTTTCTTGTTTTGTTTCAAGTGCTTGTTAATTCAGACGTAGAGATGGATTATGCATACCACGCTGATTGTACCGATTACTATGTTTGGTGGTGTGGCGTTTGTCGAGACGATGACTGAGATGAAGTTTGCTGTCATGCCGATTATGGCGATTAGGGAGCAGGCTTGGAAGAGGCGGGATATATAGAATGTTGCGCCGAGGGCTCCGTAGCGGGACATTTTGATAGAATGAGGGACTCGAAGTTGAGGTTTGGAGTTGAAGTTGGAGTGGATATTAGGAATTGTTGGTCTGAACAAAAGAATGGGTCTAGGGATGAGAGTATTATAGTCAAAATGAAGGATTGAAGTCTTAAGAAATAAGAACAGAAACAAAGAGAGCGTATTCTGAAAGAAGGCGAAGCTGATGATCAAATTGAAATCCTGGCTGGGTCTGGTCGTGTCTTATATAGCAACAAAGGCACTCGAACAATGACCTCAACATCTTGCAATCCAGAATCTAGACTGGGATTAATTTAGCAGCAGTCAATTCTAGACCATCTGTTTGATCCAGCTCTGCCGCGCTCTCTTTGTGCGTTACAGGTTGTCCGGGGATCAAGCGCCCCCGGCTGGAAATGGCCAACCCGACTGGTCGCTTTGCTTGAGCTGTATGCTAGATCTAGCGATCAGCATGAATGGGAGCTAAAGCTGTTCATAGCTCTGGACTCTTAACAACTGGTTTTTGCAGAAATAGAAATGGCTATTGTAGGGTCCACCCCGGCGCTTGGGGGAAACCCTAACTTGTTCCCGGTGCTTCTCAGCCACTCGTTTGCTGGGCGTCTACTCATCTGAAGCAGGCGCTTACTTTCTACTTGGTGTATGCATTGTAGATCATGTTTCATCCTGGTCGCTTTCTACTTTAACCTGCATCCCGGTATTATTTTCCGATTCGGGTGTGTACAGGGATGAGTTTAATGTCACCAGTTGGCAAATATATCAAGGCGGATCGCCTGCGATCTATCTGTTTTTTTCACTGCGCCTCATTCTTGATGAAATCCATTATTAAATAATTACGGCTTCGTAAATACAATTATAGACGAGAAAGCGTCTCCAAAGATATTTACTCGTTCAATCTCCAGCCACCGCTGGTCCGCTTCTGGAAGAACCCATCGGGGTCGTAACGCTTTCTCGTCTGCAGGGCTTGCGCCTTGGAGGCGGGACTAATACGGCCCCAGTAATCCTGGCGGTAGTACGCGTCGTTCATAAACAGTGGTCGATACACGTCGGGGAGGAGGCCTTCTTTGATGTTCTTCTGGACTAGGTTGTCCATGCCTTGGTAGAGGTCGATGTTGGCTGCATCGATCTTGGCGTCGTCTAGCGATAGGGCGTAAGAGAAGTCCAGCTCGATGAATATGTACGGGGTGTCAGTAGGGACGTCGAGGAGATCCTGAGATTTGTTAATAATTGTCTCTTTGATTGGGATTGGATCCTTACTCCGCCACGGTCCTTGGCCTTCTGGGAGAAGGTCCTGGGCACGGGTTGGAAGGCAATTGAACCCAAAACACCGGTTACTTCCAGTACTGATTCGGTGACGTTGAACCAGTGGTCGTAGTACTCTTGGAGCACATCGGCGCCAACAGTCTTGTTGGGGAGAGGAGTGGTCTCGGTAGCGATGGTGTAGCGTTGTCCGCTGGTTGCTAGTCAGTATGTATTTTACCTATTTAGAGTATCATCACTCACTGGAGGATGAAGAAGTCGTTGTTCTTCAGCAGATCATAGTAGCTGTCCCAGGTCTTGGCGGTAGAGGTGTGCTCAATATCTGTGAACTCGTCAAAGACACCAGCAGGGGCCTCGGGGCCGTCGTAGAAGACGAACATGATCCAAAAGTCAATGACAGGGCCATGCTCGGAGGTCAAGATGATAGCTGCCTTGTCATCGGGGTACTCGTCGACAAAGTTGCGCAGAGCCTTCAGAAGCTGAGGAGTCTTGTCGGACGTGAAAATGAAATTTCCACCCCAGACTTTGTGGTCTTGAGGATGCGTCTGCATTGTGTATGCAGTCACCACGCCGAAGTTGTTACCACCCCCTTTCAAAGAGGCAAAGAGATCTGTGTTCTCCTTCTCGTTCGCATGAACAATTGTGCCATTAGCCAGGACGACTTCATAGTCCTTCACGTTGTTGGCTGCCCAGCCATATTGGGTGCTCAGGAAACTCATTCCACCTAGAAAGCGTTAAACTGGCATCCCTTGATGTCGGAAACATCTCTTCCATACCTCCAAGCATATATCCGCCAATTCCTACACCTCCAAGGCGACCTCCAACAATACAACGTCCGGTTCCGTCAAGGCCTTTCTGGGCTTCCTCCCAAGAAAGGCCAGGTCCAATAATTGCAGTGTGATCTTCATGGTTATAGTCGACTTGATCCAAGTTCTTAGTCGAGACCAACAATCCATCCTGGATACTGGCAAATCCATTATTGGGCATATGGCCACCAGATTTGACAGCAAAAAGAGTCTCCACGTCGTGCAGATTCTTGATGACCTGTGACATCTCCGCTGCACTAGAAGGTGCGGCGATACATGTAGGCTTGAGATCACCGCATGCTGCGGACCAATACTTGGTCAGGTCACTGTTGTAGGTAACTGAGAGCGGGTACTCGATGTCGATGCCTCCGTCTTTGAGTGTTGAGCAGATATCTGCCATTGCATGGGGAGCAATGGCTGCAATAGATAGCGCCACGGTGCGCCATGCGTTGCTTCCGAACATGTTTGAAAGAGTGTGGATGATATACTAAAGAAATATTAAGAAGATATGAAGAAAATGGAAGATTATATGAAAGAGAGAATTGTGGAGGGCCTCGGTGAAGCCCTAGCGGATACAGTCAAGGTCAATATCGATTGCAGGATCAGGAACGAGTATATATAATCACCCTGAGTACCTTCCACCGCAACTCGGAGTATATTCCTCGAGCCACCAGTGGATCCAGTGAGAATGGATCTCATCCACCGAAGAACAAACAAAACCACTTGAACAGCAGTCCATGGACTCCATTAGAATGCAACCGAGGGTCCACTGCGAATCCCAGTTGGATAAGGAGCCCGGCTGTAGATTCCGGGCCCCGACCTAAGGGCTATCATTTGTGACGAGTTCATGATAGACTTTGTACAAAGTAGGGTTCGGCACAGATGCAGAACAAGCACATGGGAGCAAGAAGTAGAAACCTCGGATGATCTGAATAACCAGTACAGTTTGTACGAGTCAGTTCGCGTTCGGATCGAGCATCTGCATAACCCAGATGAACTTTCTGCGCCGATCGAGGGCCGGATAGGTATAGCCAGGGAATTCCTACGGCAGATCAGGGATTGGGCAGGATGTCGTATGCTTTCGTAGATACGGATCGGGCAATATTCGTGTACATCGCTGTCATGGTCGTCAGGCACGGCCTCGGGTCTGTGATCGACACTATATTTCTCCCGCCCTTGCCTTTGACCAGGATCAAAATTGGCATGCAGCTAGAGTCAATGGTTTCCCGGATAATAAATCGGATATTGCTCTATTGGCATACGGCGAACTGATTTTGCTCCAAACTCCTATTTGCAAGTGGAGTGGAAGTGAGACATTGATCGACAGGCGCAACTAATCACCCAAATCCAGGAACTTGCGGGGGATTTCCCTAAATGGTTGTTAAGACGCCACGCTCGGGAGACCCAGCTCGCTTAGAGCGACGAGGAAATGATATTCGTACCTGTCAAGTTTGAGGTCTTGTAGATCGACATAGCATACTTTTTCAATTTGGCTCTCACATGAAGTTGCGCTTCTCTCCGAACCGGACTATACGTTAGCGAGCTTAAACGATAGCGAATACGCCGGAATTTCCGCTGATTCTTCGTAGTGATCGTCGACTGTCCTTTCGGTTGGAAAAGATGTACATGCAGAACCCGTTTTCCAAAAATGGGGAGTTGGATTTTCAGGGTGTTTTACTGTACTTGCGTGGTGTTGTCAAGCTATCAGTACAACGTGGAAATAATGACACATAAGCACAAAGTATAGCAGGGATTTCCTCGGCCATATTGCACAGAGAATGGACTCTGCCGATAGGCCAAACATCTTGACAACGCACGAGTCGCGCACGACACCCCTGTCTGCAAACTGCCGATCCGAAGGAGTTCGCTCGGCTCATGGCGCCTGGGGCTCCGGGATGATTGTTTCTTGGCGAGGCAAGTGAGATGCCTAGGGAAAGATTTGGTGTGTACTATTTGTGTGGAGTTTCGTTTCTGTCTTGTGTTGTGGATGTGAACCCATTTTAGAGTGTCGATCATGTTCTGAGAATAGAAACATTGAGCATTCGCAGTGATAACGTAAGAAAAACGCACGACGGCGCAAGTTTTTGAACTAACAGGCTTTGATACACCCATATGAAGGCCAGTTCAATTTTTTGTATTAGTCAAAATTTACGTATTGGGGGCTCCAGATTCTTTCGCCAATCTTCCCGCTATCACTTTATTGTGCTGCTCTGGTGTTACGTTTCCCCGTTGACCTCGTTTTAGTTCCAAACTAGGCTTCTCACTGTTATCCAAAGCATTTCTCTCCTTGTCAACAGGCCAGCTCAAAACCAAAGGCTTGGTTGATGAGTCAGGAGGCTTTGCTAGTCTCCATGAAAGAGATACAGCCTTTGCTCTGACTCGGGGACAGAGAAGTAAAGGATTAATTTATCGTATTATTTAATTCAATGGCATGCAAACACAGTCCTTTCAATAAGAATTGATCCTCAGCATGAGCATATACTTCACTGTAATGTGATTGGTTGGATTATCAAACATACCGCCTAGGGCGGTATGTGAACTGCTGGCAGAATAGCCAGTTTTCCAGCGACAGGAACCTTCATCTGGACAATGCGTTAGCTCTGGCCATGGCACTTACGAAGATAGGGGCTTTGCAGAAACTAGCAATTGCTCGAAGAGTCGGATTGCGGCCTACATGGCGACAGCGCGCAGGATGTCCCCTCACCGCGCCTGCCCGTCTCCCACTCATGCGCTGTTTGTCCACCACGAACTCGCTGAAATCGGCCGAAACCGTTGAAACAGAGAGTTCGGTATGTCGTATCAGTCTCTGATGTGTGATATTGAACTAACTCTTCTCCTAATACAGACACCCACAGAGACGGAAGAGTGGCAAGTGGCCTTCGAAGACAAGATACCCCCCAAGCTCGTATTCGAAGAATTTGGAGATATTCGCGAATACTTGAGCAAATGGCAGGTGCTCAATCCCCTGGACATGGATCCGGTGCGACAATCGACCTCCAATCGACAAGGGGAGTTGCCAACTCCAATCGTCGGCTCGATGCCCAACAACCGAGAGGCGCTGGATGTTTGGGGCGTTAGAGAGAGAAGGAATGAGAACGCGGATAATGATATGTTTGGCAGTGAGCATCTGGAGCCAGGTGATCTCATTGCCCGTTTGGATTCCTATGGATCGTTTAGTTACGGCATTTACGTGCGGTCTGTCCACAAACAGAAGCAGTTCTACATCACCAACGGGAATTGGCGCATTTGCTCTATGATAGAGCTCGACTATGTTATCAAAGGATTTGCCCCACCTGAACTCCTCGAGCCCTTGAAGGAATGGTTCCCAGATACCGAAGCCATTCCACAAGCAGATATCCAGGTGGCTCCCGAGGGAGGTCTCCCCAGGCCAGTGGGTGCTCCTCTCTTGGTAATGATGAGCAATTTCAAAACACATATTGTGGAGTTCTATCGGCAACACTCTCGAGCTTTGGACAATCTGCATGAATTGGTAGCAGATGATTCCGACGTTACCTGCTTGACCCTTGATCAATTGACAATGACTGCTCTTGGCATTGAGGAGTCGGAACTGAACAGTGTGAATCTGTTTGCTGTTCATCAAGCCGTCCGGCGCCATCCCTTCCTTATTGAAAGAGACAATGTCTCAGTCTTCAGCCAAAACTATCTTGTGCAGCCAAAAACAGTTGCAAAAATGGTCAAGCAGGTTGTTGACTGGACCCACGAACACCAGGATCATTTGGTTCGCTCTGTCATGGGTAAAGACGTGCCCGGGTCCAGGGAACACCCGATGCAGCAGTTTATTTCCAAAGCGCAGCGGTTGATCCGCCTCAGCAGAAAGGTCCGTTCTCCGACAATCATGTCCAGCGTGGGGCCATCTGCCCAGAAGTTCCAACGTGGTCAAGATGGGAAACCTTTGGTCTTTCGGGAAATGCCTACCGAGACTTTCAATGCAAATGACCAGAAGATTCTTGAATTTCTGCAACTATACGCGGTGCCTGCCACTGTTATGCCGTCTGGTACATTGAGATCAACAGCCACACACATCATGCGAGCGACGGGAATGTACAATACTCTTGGTCTTAGTGAGGCCTCAACCCGGCTTTTGTTGCAGGAACTGGGTGTCATTGCGCCGTGGGAAAATCTCTACCCCCTTGACCAACATTTGATGCTTCCTGGACACGGTGGATCGGTATTGAAGGAGTTGGAGCACGAGGAGATAGAAGAGTCTTGCGCCAACTTGACATCTGATCAGCTGCAGGATTCTATGCAAGACCTGAGAAAGGATTGGGGAGATCTCCCAGTCTACTGTGTGGACGATGCAACAGCAGAAGAGATCGATGACGGTGTGTCCTTGGAAAAGATCCCGGGCTCCGACGATACATTCTGGGTGCGCATTCATGTTGCCAACCCAACTGCCTTTTTGAAGCACGATGATCCTATCATGCGGAATGCAGCCTCTCGAATTACCGCTACCTACATCCCGGAACGCACTTACCCCATGCTTCCGAATACTCTCACTCAGGGCCACTTCAGCTTAGCACCTGGTCGGCCTGTACTTACAATCAGTGCTAAAATGAACCTACAAGGAGAGATTCTAGACACTGAGATCAAAAACGGGAGGATCCACAATGTCATCACCATCACGCATGGCACGCTCCGCAAATACTTCAACAAAACCTCAAAGCAATTCAAGGTGACTCGCACGGTAGGCGGCGAGTTTATCGAACCGCAATTATCCAAAAACAAGAATGTTCACGAGACTTTGCTTCCCGAAGACGAGGAAAGGTTCAACACATTGCGCCAACTAATGCTCGCATTCCGCCAACAAAGAATCAAAAACGGTGCTATTGACCTTGCACCATTGCATGCCCCAACGTCTGTATCAGTCCAGACAGGAGGACCAATGAAGCCATACGAGATTCAAGCCACCGTGGGACGGTACTATCTCGGAGACCCGATCATCAGTCTCGGTCTACACGACTTCGACCCATATGAGGTCCGCGACGCCTCTAAAGACAATCTGATCTCCCTGGTAATGAACATGGCTGGAAATGTCACTGGCCGATTCCTCGCCTCCCGCAACATTCCCGCCATCTTCGATGGCACATGGTATGACCCGGAATACCAGCGTGTCACCAACGAAAATGTGTCCGTATTTGGCGGCAAGAACTTCTACGCTCTCAGTCCGCCGTTGAGTTATGCGAAATCTAGTCCTATTCCTCACCATACGATGGGTTTTGACTCCTATGTCAAGAGCACCAGTCCGCTGCGCCGTTACAACGATATCATTGCACACTATCAAATTGAGGCAGCTCTACGTTTCGAGCACGAACATGGCCGTCAGTTTGATGCCCTTGTCGACTGTCCCGAAGCAACCGAGCCTGCCATTCCAGAAATTGAATCAGAATCTGCAAATATCGAAGCAGAATCCAACACATCCGACGAAATCACCCCTCCTATCTCGACCTCGACCTCCACTTCCATCCTCCCTTTCTCCAAAGCCGACCTAGACGCTCAACTCGAGTACCACGCCCCAGTTCTAGCCCGTCTCCACGACGTCGAGGACTTCTCAACCCAGCACTGGGTCTGCATGTTCCTCTTCCGCGCATTCTATTTCGCAGAATGTGACCTGCCAGAAACATTCCCCTGTTTGATCCGTATACCGCGTAATAGGCCTCGACATGAGGACCCTGGTTATTCGGCTTCAGTCACTAATCTCGGAATAGAGTGTACAGTCACTGTTCCGCCATCTTTCCCGGATAGTGATAAGCTTGATGTCTATTCGCTGGTCGAGGCCAAGATTATTTCTGTCGATATGGCTACTCTTCAGGTTACGCTGGAAGCGGTGAAATTCGTTAAGCCATTTGAAAGGACGGGTGAGTGGGCTTGATCTGATAGATCGGGCTGAATCGATGTTTGTACTATATTGTATTATATTATATCAAAGGCATCGCCAATCATGTATAATTGAAGATGATAGATTTCCACTAAATATCATATTATCATATTGAATAACTCGTGGTACCCGCTGTAACTGAGTTCATAGCTCAATGAATCACACCGGCAGTTTGCAGATTCTCCTGTAGCCTCTCCTCCGGAACTCTCTGCTCCATATGTTGCGAAGTATCTTCCTTCCGGTAGTAGAGATACAACACCTCAAACACAGCAGCCCCCATCGACATAAAGCTGTCACTCAATTAGCACAGTAAATGTACCCTTATATCCAGAACTACTCACAATGCAATGAAACTGAATGCCTCAGCAGCATACTTCCGACTACAGACTACCTCCCCGTTCCAGCGATGCACGCTGCAACTGACGTGGTTGAAATTCAGGGCGAGGAAGATGAATGACGTGAGCCAGCTGATCGGCAGACATTAGCACTGGGTCACAGTTTCATGTGTCTATCTATACTCACAGGTATGAGATTATTGCGTCGGACGTGAGTAAGGGAAGGACATGCCATCTACGACGATTGGCAATGCAGCTTGTGCTCAGTGTTATGGCGCAGAGGACAGGGGTTAATACAGACTATACAAAGTAAGTAGATTAATTTGCAAAAGATTAATCTGCATAAAACTTACAATAACCAAGGGAAAAATCACAGCCAACGTCTTGGTGTCCTGGACTGCCCAGGCTGTGATTCCGAGAACGATGATCGAACTGACACATTGGATTATATGGGCGATGGTCGAGACCGTGCCACAGGGATGTTCGTAGAAGCTCATCATTGTGAAGATGTGCCTGGAATCAAGAAGATCAATAATTATCCCCCAAGTTGTTTTTCCAGGGGTGGTGCTGGGCTTTTATGTCAAGGTCCGAAATGTATGATATCACCACATGTGGTGACCCAAAAGATGGTCAACTCCCTGTTATTTTGTAAACCGGGACTGAGTATGATTTGCTCGTCTGTTGTATTAGTTTGCCCCTTTGACTCATACTCGAATTGTTACAGTGCTATCCCGTTCTGTACGAAATAGCTCCTGTCATTCCCACAGTACACCAACCAACAATGAGCAGGCCCAAATAATGGAAATAGCATGACAAGAAGTAACTCGATCAAAGAATAGATGCCCTCTGATTAAAGCCAAAAATTCGCGCAAAGACACTATCATACGCCCAATCGAGATTGCACAATTCCAAACTCGAACCGAAAAAGCACTTTTGCCAGCCCATATGTCTGTGGGTGGTCCCAAGAAAACATTAGAGGTAATATTCCCAATGATCTGCTTTGAAAATTCATTTGGACCCATATAGCCAGTCTCTAGGCTATGCCACGTCTTGTTGAGTTTTGGGACGAGATATCTGTACCGGGAGTCTTATACACAAGATGAATTGCTGGATCCTCAACGTATACACTGCTACATTTGCTCACCTTCCTTGAGATCAAGGACCAACTGAGACATTCGAGTTTGAACGCCTCCTGCGTGCACAAGTATAACATTCACATCGGATGGGCGCAGCCCAACTCTGAGTTCCCGCCCATAGATATCCAGAGCAGCCTTTGTTGCACAGTAAAATGAATGGGTTGGCTAGGGCATAAGACCCAAGAGGCCGCTTGTAAAGACAATTGTCCCTATTGCTTGAATGAGCAGGCCTGCAAATACGCGATCCCGTTCAATCACGTTCGCGAAGTCGGTTGTCAGCATTTGAAGCGATTCGGTATAGCTAGCCTCAGTGGCCACGGCAGATCGATAGCCGGAATTGTGGAATATCATGTCGACTTTCCCATCGCACTTGGGCTTGACGGTGTCGTATACGGCGAGAATTAACTCGGGGAATATAATGTCGAGAGCGAGGGTCGTGATGTGGTCGGGGTTGGAGGTAAGATCTTCCATATTCAAGATCTTGTGAGCAGTTGCAAAGACATGATAGTCTTTGGATACGAACTCCTGTGCAAGGAAGTAACCGATGCTGTCAGAGGTGCAGCCGGTTATGAGTATTTACTTCGTCATTTTGTTGGAAACAATAGGTCACTAGGTGGAACGGGATTCATTTTTATATGAAGGAGTATGGCATCGAGAAATATACACTTATTTCCCAATAAAGCCATACTTGCGAAGAAATTATGCTTGCGAGAACCCGAGTCGGACAAGTTGTTGTATCTGAAGAGTTTAGCGCGATCGGATATTCAATTCATCCGTCAGCTTTGACGCGTGGATATCGCGTAGTGTACAATCCCATACAAAGCGCCAATCTGCTGCAAATGGAAGGCTCGATACCTATCAGCGCGCTTAATCTGATGCATCATGAATTACACGTGTTTTCTTGCGCCCAATTGGATTCCGACGCCAAGAAAAAGGGCGTTCACCAGTACGTCGGTTAAATATTTAGAATTAAATAAATTATATAAAATGATCTAAATGCCAGAGTCTATAAAATAACAAAGAGAGACCCGGAGCATTCCTCGGACAGCGATCCAAGCTCAAAAATCAATCGGTCCCCTTGGCCTCATTACAGTTTCCGGCTTCATATACTTCTCCCCCTGGGGAACGCGCTTCTTCGTCCGAACAGACGGCAACAGGTCAGGAACAATAGAGAACACAAAGAAGGCGAAGATGAGCGCAGCAACTGTCGACGTTAGCGTTTGATATCGTCTCAAGGCGTAAACATAACATACCCCATTCCAGAACAGCGCCTGCATTCTTCCTCTCTTGCGAGCTGGATTTCGCGCACACCCCGAATCCAATTGCGACGCCAAGCTCGCAGACAATGAATAGAAATTTGAGATAGAAACTGACGAGCAAGATTCGGGCTTGGGGGTGGTACCATCGACCCAGGTGGATGTATTCGAGACAGACTAGAATAGCGCAGACTACGTAGCTTGCACTGTGACTTGGTTAGCTTTCCTTGATCTTTTCATCCTTGGTGTACGAGTGGAATCGTCATACATGAACATGGCCAGAAATCCATAATGGAGATGTTGGTGGTGTTTCGTGTCGAAGATGGATAAAAGGATGACGCCCAATGCTCCCGTGAGCGCAAAGAAAATGGACCCAATGGCACACGACTTGTCGAAAAGATCTCTATTCCGTGCTAGTTGGCCGGCGTGTCGAAGCCATCGCTCAGATAGTAGCGACAGGGTCATGAATACGCCGGTGACTACGCAGCCGGCGACGAACAGCGGCTTGAGTCTCTCGGCACCGATGTGGGATATATATCTGACCAATCAGTTCTTATATTCGGAAATAATATGCAATTGGACTCACGGAATCGAGAGTTGATCGCTCATGGTGGTATAATGTGGCTTGCCGTCCGCCGCCCAGCTGGTAAGCATAGCCACCAGCATAGCTAAATTGTCAGTATAAATAAGAATAAGACATATTCAAGACTCAAGTCTCACCTAGCCACATGCATCCTGACACCACGGGGAAAAGCCAAAACGAGAGAATCCACATCGTGTGGTGAGAAGAGAATTTACTCTCCGAGGCGGAATCCCGCGGGTTTGTTTGTCCCTTTCTACACAAAGGAGTGAAATGAGTGAAAGGATTGGATGCAAGGGTTACCCCATGGAAATGACTGTGACAACTCCCTCTGTTCCTGTAGGAGGCATGCAAGGGGAAAATTATGTCTATCACGACACCCGACTTCTTGGCGGATCGGCGCGGTTTACGCCCCCACTCACTCGGGGCAATGCCTTGTTCGGGGTGTACAGTTACATGTAGATTGTCTATAGGTCCTTGCAAGTTGGTTGTATCCATTGAAGACTATGAGAAATCAGCATGAAATGGGTAGATAGACTCAATTATAGATTCTCCATAGCCCGTATCAAATCCTCCACGGTCTGATGGCTAACACTCCCAGCAGTCGGGACATTGGCCTTGCTAGAAACCCGTTGTACAACATAATCCGCCGAAAGAGAAGCCACATCGGTCGCGGACCACATATCGCTATTCAAATGCTTGAAAATAGATGTCACCTTGATAGGAACAAGGGATGGATCCGGATCATTGGATTTCAGGACCAACTCAATGGTCCGGAGGAAGGCTTTGCATAATCGACCCCAGCCGAGACTCATGTGCCATAGACCGACGACGCAGCTTTCTAGGACGAGGGCCCATTTGGGGTTGTGCCCGTCTAGTTGGGAGGTCGCATGCACGCCAGCTAGACAGAAGTAGTGTAACATAACGATAGGGATAGATTTCCAGCCGTGGCGGTGTTTGAAAATTAGGATAAGGGAGCCGATTGTTTCCATGGCTTCGAATTTGACGTGGTCGAAGTCGATTTTGTTTTGTTCGCCGGAGTCTGTGATTGGGCTTGCTTTTGTGGTGAACAGGGTACTCAGGGATATTAGGGTTGCTTGGTAGTAAAAGCTGATGGGTCAGTATCAAGTTTGAAATTGGAGGAAGATACTCACTGTAAGCAGAGAATATGCGGAGTGGTATTATTTTCAGGCAAGATAGCTGGAGGCAGGCTTGCTTTCCAGGTGACAATCCTGTTATATAATTTGTAGCAATATTCCTGGTCGTCCTTGGTCATAGTTCCGGTAAGTCTGAGTGAAAATGCCGCAACCTCATTCACGATGGCTGCCAGGGCACTTCTATATCGTAAGGTTGTATAATAGTGTGGACGAAAAACCGGCAAGTCGAAAGGATAGGGCTTCCATTCCATATCCTCATCAAGTCTGGCTGCCTGTTGGGCCGAGCAGCGTTGTGGCGGAGGTACCGGCCAATGAGACACCTTTCTGTAGACCTGCGAAGCGAGTCTATTCCTAGGTTAGTGGTTTCCATAAAGGATAAAGGGACTTCCCACGCTTGGATATCGAAAATCGCCCACGAGACCATCTCCTGGGACAGTTCTGCTGAAGAAAGTTCATTTTCTTCCTCGCCACTCTCACTACAGCGCTCAACCGTATCATATCCTGATTGGAGATAAAACTTTGCTCCATTCATGATAAACTGAGTGCCCAGTCTATCGACTCCGAAGGTACAGGAGAGCAATCCGAGTAGAATTCCGGATTGGATTGTAGGAAGATCCGGGGACCCTTTGTCATTTTCCCAGAGCAGCTGTATTTGGTCGTAAAGCTTCTGGCCCAGGCCTTTCTCCTCTCGTCGATCAGTAATCCGGTTGAGTCTGTATGAAAAGCTCTACGGGTTGTTAGAAGAGATCGTCAATCAAGTATAAGGATAGGCATACACAGCCGAAGAATAGCAGAATATGGACCAACAAGCGAGAACAATATCTTCCCGGGTAGTGGGTCTCCAGATCTTGGAGAAACATGTCCAGATCGATCAGATTCCAGGTTGGGTTCTCCCACGTGAAATAGAAAGACAACAGGTGGCTGGCGGTGTCATTTTCCACAATTGAAGTCCAAAACTTAATGGAATTCACTCGGACTGGAGGATCCTTGGTGATTGGCCGTTTCAACTTTGCATTGTGGGACATCGACTGATACATCTGGCCCAGCGAGACCTTCGAGTTGGGCACTTGGACATGGTGCTTCGTCAATGACTCTGAAGCTAGGATATCCGAGAATACCTCCGGAGATGCCGTGAAGTGTTTCTATCTGTTCAGTCACCGGTTCATATACAGCACGAGTTGATCTCGAACCTTGATGATATTGTTGACAGAGACCCTCTCATTGATGGTGGCCTGAGCGATAATCTCACCCAGCAATGCTTCGTAGACCTCGATTTTGCGCTGCAGAGAGTGAAGCTGAAGCTTCTGATTGTCCCGCTTTGATCCCGTATAGGTACAGACCCTATCTAGCTGGATACAGTTCAAGCATCTAGGACGTTGACCGTCACATTTCGCCTTTTTCTCTCGGCAGGCCGAGCAAGCGGAAGTTGTCCGGAAAGGATGGATTCCAGGGTGCTCATTTGGTAGGCGAGGGATAGCAACCTTGCCCTCGACACCATTTAGAGGGGTGAAAGTCGATTTTTGATTGTCAGAGGAAGTGCCACTCATTGAATCGGGGATAGCTCTGTGTTACTAGCCCACACGCGCACTGCAGTCCTCCAGTTGGTCGCACAAATTGTGGCGTAAAATCTCGGGATCCAATTCCTGTACTGTGTATGGCGGAACGCCAAGCCGGCAGATGCCATGGTCACGTGCCGCGTCCACGCCGACGTGTTGCAGTTTGTATACAATATCGGCATCAGATATCAATCAAGGGTCAAGGGTCAAGTGTCAAAGTCAAAAGGTCAGAGTTAAGAGAGCAAAGCAAGATGCATGTGCTATATCACGTGATGAACTTTGTATAGATCGCAATGACGTAACCCAAAATAACAACACCTCCCCCACCTCACATCTCACTGCATTGCGTGAATTGCATGAGATGCACCTTGTCCAAAGGAATCAAGATACAAATTCTTATCTTTGACAAACTGTCCGAAGGTAGAATCAGCTACAAGTGCTACAGGTGGCCAATCCAGCCTTATACGTCGATCATTACGTGCAGCCACGCAAGTTGGAGTCTGGACATGTAGATCTATACAAGCGATGATCTCATGTCTTATATTGCACTCTGGTTGGCCAAGAGTGACAAGATCAGAGAGAACAAGTTCGAATATACTCCAGGTACTTGGCAGAACAGGCCTACTTGAAACATGACGCCATTTCTGGACACAGTGCCACTGAACCTGAACCTGAACCTGAATTGGATGTCAACATCAACATGGATGTCGACCTGTTTGCTCATCATTTCCCCTTTTAGTATTTGTGACAGAACCCTGAGCAAGTGGCTGGAATTGCCTACGAACCTATGCCAATAATAGAGCTGAAGGCGTTTGGTCTCGTTGACATTGCTTGATACACAGCAGGCAGCAAACGTCACTCATTTGTTTCAGTATCACATAAATACCCTCACTTCTCCCCCGACTTCTTTCCTCCACCACCCTCCACTTCATCACCATCTTTCACAACTTTGATATCATTTACCTTCATCATGGATTTCGTTCGTAAGGCTGAAGGAGCCTTGACTGGCAAGAACAAGGAGTCCAAGGAGTCGACCCAGTCCTCCAACCATGGCCCTCACTCGTCTAACCTGGCCAACAAGCTTGATCCCCGTGTTGACAGTGACCGCGGTATGCACCCTCCCCTCACCCGCCAGCAAAATTGATACTAACTGATATTCTGCTATAGACAACCGCGCTGCCCACACTGGTGTCCACCACACCGGTGCTACTGGCACTACTGGCACTAGCACCACTGGCCACAAGTCCAGTATTGCCAACAAGCTAGACCCCCGTGTTGACGCTGATGCTGCCAACCGTGCCAATGCCACGTCCACTGGAACCACTGGCACTACTGCTACTCACGGTACTCATGGCACTACCGGTACTACTGGCCTGACTGGTACTGGTACCCACGGCACCCACGGCAGCACCAACGCTGGCCCCCACGACTCCAAGATCGCCAACAAGGTCGACCCCCGCGTCGACTCTGACCGTGACAACCGTGCTAAGCATGACACCTTTGGCACCACCACTGGTACTACCGGTACTTCTGGCTTGACTGGTACTCATGGTACTAGCACCACTCATGGCACCTCTGGCCTGACTGGCACCCATGGCAACACCAACGCTGGCCCCCACGACTCCAATATCGCCAACAAGGTTGACCCCCGCGTCGACTCTGACCGTGATAACCGTGCTAAGCACGATACCTTTGGCACCACTGGTGCTACTCACGGTACCACTGGCCTGACTGGCACCCACGGCACCACTGGAACTACCGGAACTACTGGTACCGCTGGCCTGGCTGGTACCCACGCCGCCACTGGCACCGCCCACACTGGCAGCACCAACGTCGGCCCTCACGACTCCAAGGTCGCCAACAAGCTCGATCCCCGTGTTGATTCTGACCGTGACAACCGTGCTAAGCATGATGCCTTCGGCACTACTGGTACTACTGGTTCCTCTGGTCTGACTGGTACTCACGGCACGGGCACTACTCACGGCACCACTGGCCTGACCGGCACTGGTACCCACGGTACTTACGGCAGCACCAATGCTGGTCCTCACGACTCGAAGATCGCCAACAAGGTCGACCCCCGCGTCGACTCTGACCTCGACAACCGTGCCCAGCACCACTCCCACACCACCGGCACCGGCACTGGCATTGGAAGCACCACCCACGGCACTCACGGCCTCGGCTCGGCTGCTTTCGATCCTCAAATTCACGGCGATACTACTACTGCCACGGGAACTGGTACTGGCTCTGGCATAACTGGCTCTGGTCTTGGTTCTCGTGCTCAGGGTGCGCCTGCTGGTAGTTCTTACACCAACCCTACCACTACCACCACTGGTGGTCTTGGTTCTACTGGTACTGCTGGTCCTCACGATTCCAAGATCGCGAACAAGCTCGATCCTCGTGTTGACTCTGATGCCAAGCGTGTTGAGCAGGATGGTTTGCAGCGCCAGTTCTAGATGCAGCGCCATTTCTCTTTTACGGCTGTTTACCACCCCGATTCAGTTTGTTTCGGACACTGGATCTTTGATATGATGTTACGACTTTGATCTTTCAGCAAGCAAACTCGTTTCTTTGGATAGGATAAGATACACAAATGTATTTCAGTTTTTATAAGATTGCAGTGGAAGTAGATTAGTGTACATTTTGAGTGGATAGCAACTGGGCCTCTAGCCCGCCAATGAATATATATGATAAAGTACAGTGTTGTTATTGTGTTTCATCAAACATCAAAAACCTCTTTAATAAGAGCCTTCTTATTCACTGCAAATAGTCAGCATCATCCATACACATACGACCCTTCCAACCACAGAAGAACTCACCCTTTCCCATGGCATTCCTTGGAATAGCATCCAAGACCTTCATCTCGGATGGAATCTTATAAGAAGCCAAACGTTCCTTCAATGCTCGTCTCATATCCATCGGACCCCAAGATTTCCCATTACGACTTGAAGTAGCAGCATCGGGATGGAGGACGACGACCGCAGCAACTTTCTGTCCCCATTGTTCAGAGGGGAGGCCGACGACGGCTGCTTCGGTGATTTGGGGACTATAAGATGTGATTAGCAAGTCACAAAACAAATAAGGGGAATGCAAAAGAAACGAAAAGAGAGAAAACATACAGCGAAAGCAACTCCCTCTCAACCTCCAACGCGCTCACCTTCTCCGCGCCCGTCTTGATAATATCAACACTCTTCCTCCCCTGAATGAAATACATCGGTCCCTTCGCCCATTCTCCACTCCCACCACGTCCAGCCCCGTCAACAACCCTCCTCGTCGCTACATCACCCGTACAGAACCATTTCCCTTTTCCATCCTCGCCACCCACGAACCCTTCGCGTGTGGCTTTCTCATTACCCCAATACTCACTGAAAATAGTCTCGCCCCGTAACTGGATCTCGCCTTCGCGTTCACGGCCTTGAGCGTCGACTTCGGCGCCGGGGGGATTACTTCGCCCGTTTCGGTGTCGACTAGACGTGCTTCCACGCCGGGGAGGGGCCAGCCGACGCTGCCGTCGACTCGGTCGGCAGGATCGAGGCCGCAGCTTATTGCCATGCCGACTTCTGTCATGCCGAAGCGTTCGAGAAGGATGTTGCCGTTGCTTAGGGTTGACCAGGATGTTTTTGTTGGTGTTGGGAGGGCGGCTGAGCCTGAGATGTTTAGGCGGAGGTTTTGAGGGGAGATTCCTTCTTTTGCAGCGGTTTGGGTTTCTGTTGGGAGGTTTGGGAAGGAGTTTAGGAGTCTGTTGTAGATTGTTGGGACGGCGGTTAGGAAGGTGATTTTGGATGGGGGAGTGGTGCTGGTGTTGGATTGGAAGGGTGCTGCTAGGCGTCTCCAGATTTGGTCTGTGTTGAAGGGGTACATGAATTCGATGGATGAGCCTGCTACTATTGGTGCCACGATTGCATTTACTACACCGTGGATGTGGTGCAGTGGTAGTAGGTGTAAGAGGCGGTCATCGGGGGAGTACTTCCATGCTTGTAAGAGGGATGAGGCTTGTGCTGCCAGTGCCGATTGTGGGATGAGTACGCCTTTCTATATACGGGTTAGATGGGTCTGTCTTTGGTGGGAACGGACATGAACGTACTGGTCGATTGGTCGTGCCAGATGTGTATAGCATCATTCCACCAGAAGGCTTCTTCAGCTCCTCCAAAGTGACACTCTCACGAGCAGCACCCTCCATGAGCTTCTTGCGAATATCAAACAAAGGCTCACGTTCCAACCCCTGACGCAGGATATCCATAGCCTTGTCGGCATATTTCTCAGTGGCAAGCAACACCTTTGCCTGCGAATTATCGAGAATATACTTCAGTTCAACTGTCGGAAAAGAAGGCGACAGCGGCAGCGCAATAGCATCACTCGCAAAGATCGCCAACAAGGTCACTGCAACAGTCAATCTTTGTCCATCAGACAGCAGATACAGAAGACAACAGTACCTACGTAGTCGTAGCTATTCTCCGCCAGAAACGCAACCCGCTCACCGGCCAATTGACCCTGCGCCTTGGCAGCTTTGCGCTCGAGATCATCCTTGGCCGCGACAACATCGGCAATTAAACTCCCGTATGTAAATGAGCGGGCGGACAAACTGTGAACAACAGCCAGACTGTCCGGGTCGTGGTCTCGGAGTGCGCGGAAGATGTGCGTATTCGGGAGAGTCGATAGCTGTCTGAGGGCGAAGGGCATGCGACTGACGCGCGCACGCGAACAGCGCGAGAGTAGCGAGATCATGGGCATGTTGGAGGTTGGTTCAACATCGATTGCCGCTGCAATTGCATCCTACTTGTAGGAGGGAAGTCGGCCAAGTTGATGTCGTGAGGGAAGTTCCGAAATCAAAAACATCCGATTGGCCTCGCTTTGCTCCTTCACCTCTCCATCCAAATGCTTCCTCGCTGTCTGCCGGGTCTGATTCCCCGTCGTCTGTTCTCTGTTTCGACTAGGATGGCTTCTATGACTCCGTTGGAGGATGCCATGCGCGACAAGGTGAGTCTACTGCCAGAGGGGTGTATGGCATGGTGCATGTGGGATGCTAACTGTTCTCTTCTCTTTCTAGATCGCCCATGCTTTCACACCCTCTACCCTGATTATCCGCAATGATTCCCACAAACATGCGCACCATGCTGCCATGGAGGGATCGACGTCGAAGGAGACGCATTTCCAGTTCGTCCCATGCCGGTGTCCATACCGTGTCCCCGCATACCTTGGAGTCGGACTGACACCTATTTCTATTCCCAGTGTGACTATCGTTTCGGATGCCTTCGAATCGAAAATGCAGCCTGCTAGGCATCGGATGGTCTACGCGTTATTCAAGGAGGAGATGGCTCGTGAGGGCGGACTTCATGCGCTGCAGCTGAAGACGAAGACACCGGCTGAGGAACAGCGCGAGAAGGAGAAGGAGAAGGCATAAACAGATACGGTTGGCGTTCGAGTGATCTATTACAGTCAGATACCCCTCGAATGCATTGCATTGGGCTTTGGTTCACGATACGCTTGCACTAGTTACACCTACACATGCACATGCACATACACAAAGAAATCAATTATTAGACGGTATTACATAGATTCTAGCGCCAAACAGGAGCCAACAGAGAAAACAATCTAGTATATACATCCATGCGCAGCGACCAAGAGGGGTGGGCGCGGGCAGCTGTACAACACGAACAGCTAAGCAAAGACAAAAGGAAAGCACGATTTGAAGGCATTGCTTTTACACAAGAGAGAAGAAAATGCGAGGGTGGTGGTATAACAACAAGGGGAAAGACAAAGGGAAGATGAGGCCGGTCGTACAGGGAATAGATCAGTTCTTCTTGTTGGACTCGACGACACCGACGGCGACACCGACAACAATGGCAATGATGATGACTGGGGAGGTTAGCGGGGCAGACGCATTCGGAGTAGGGATACTTACTAACGATGATCAACGCATACCACTTCCAACGCCGAGCGTTCTTTGCGCTCTGGATGGCGCTGTCCAACTTGGTGTTGGCTTGCTCGACGTTGCGGTGCGTCTCCTCGGCGCCCTGGTTGATTTGCGCAACGGCGGGCTCCTGCTGGTGTACCAGCTCGGCGACTTCGTTGTACAGCTCGCTGAGTGCGATGAGGTCTTGTTCGATCTTACGGATGGCGGCGGAACGCTGGAGAGTGGCCTGGCGGGCATCGTTGGCCTGGCGAGTACGGGTACCGGGAACCTGTTTGGCAATTAGAAGTGATCATAGAAACCCATCCAGCGGTACATACCACAAAGCTCTGCTCTTGACCCATCAGGACGTTTTGCACACCCTGCTCCAACTCCTCGGGGGTAGCCTCGGGGTTGGCGATCTCGTATCGGCGGCGCACTTGCTCCTCCAGACGCTTCTGGAAGTCGCTCTGTGTGCGCTGGTACTGCTCGATCTCACGGCGGAGGTTGCGGCTGACGTTCTCGACCTGGCCCGACACACGGCTGTCGCCCGATCCGGGGGTCTCCTTGATGCGCTTGAACTGATCGCGCAGGTAGCGCAGCGCAGTGTTGATCTCATCTTCAATGTAGTCGAGTGTCTGACGCGAAGCCTGGTCCTCCTTTCCGGTGCTCGAGTCCAGCAGGGCCTTTTGGGCGTGGGCCAGCTGGGTCTCGCGCTTTGTGGTCAACTCGGCGATACCTTCGTTGAGTTCCTTGCACTTGTTCAGAATTGCAGTCGGCCCGCCACCGGAGGGCTGGTTCATGTTGGACATTTCTGTTGGCGTCAGCGCGGATCACGACGCGGTCGAATTGAAACATACCGTAGCCACCGTTTCCAGTCTCCACAGCACCGGCCTGGCCGTAGCCACCACCATATCCATAGCCCTGCTGCTGGCTGCCATAGGGATTCTGCTGCTGGCTGCCGTATGGGTTGTACTGGCCGTAGCCCCCTTGGTTGTTATCCCCCAAGCTCTGGTACTGGGGAAAACCGGGTCAGTCCCATACATCCACACAATCAAGGTTTCACAGGTTCACTCACACTCATGATTGCAGAATGTGTTGTGTAGTAAGGTACAAAGGGGGAAGATGAAGGAGGGAAGGGTGAGACGGGAGATGTGGAGAGTGGCAGAAGCGCCAGCGGTAGACCAATAACAGAAAGATTAAAGATTAAGGAAATTAAGGAATAAAGAATAAAGAATAAACGTCAGAGTAATAAAAGGGATGTCCAAATCAATTGGGATCCCCCTATTTTATTGGATTTTCGTTCCTGCGTACTGGTACAGCCTCCTTACGTGGAGCGCAGAGATTGACCCTGGCGGTTACTATTTCTGACGGATCGGCCGTTGTACTGGGTACTTGGCTATTGGTAGTGTGGCCTACTCTGAGACATGTACCCAGTACCCACGTCAGGGTCTGGTCTTCACGTCATGATTATGATCTATCCAGAGATACATACCTATGTAATGTCTATTCCAATGTCATTGCAAGTGAGCTGTACTCTGTTCAATGGAATATTGCAACCTACTCAGGCGGAAATAGCACGCGCAGGCAACCGGATATGTGGAAGAAGACTCCGACTGTGTACGACTGGGCCAATCAGCTGAAGATGCCAATGCTAAGCCTCGTTAGTTCTCAGATCTCAGCTTGACCTTTCTTGGTGATTTTGATGTCTACTAAACAGGGACATGTAGAGCAATGGTCTAATCCTAACTGGCAGCATCATTTACGCTACAAGACTCCAGTAGATGTAAATGACACCGAAACTACAAGATGGTAAGTGGCATGTGGACTATATAAGCGCTCTATAGACGCCCAGCCTACAACAGTCGAACTCTTCTCCTCAAATCCACACGACTAGCGCCAGATTAATATAGTAGCCGCCTACAAATCTAAATATATGGGGAGGTGAATCAAGGCATCCAAATACCTCTAGGATCAAAAAGTGGGTGGCCTGGCAGCCAAAGTATATGCCTAGCAGTAAACTCATCTACCTAGGTATGCTCCAGGCAATTACAGCCGCCCACTTTAGATCAGTCACCTTACCGTTTATAAATCTGCTGGACTCTTAGACATGCTATAGCCTAAGACATGCCTTTCAACTAGTAAGCGTTTAACACACGAAATATGTCTTGCCCACTATCCTTGTCTCATTATCTATAAAACCCCCATGCAGTATAAGCAGGAGAACCTCAATATCCAACATAATGTATTCAAGAGTGGAATATTCCATATCTGTGATACCAAATTGCGGGGAACTGTCACATCGTATCACATGTCTTACTATATCTGATACTAGCTGTATCCATGTATACATAAAGGGTCTAGCTTAAAGCTGGGTTGAGGGTACATACATGTTCACTGCGCCAGATCAGGCCTAAATCAGCCCCAGATCCAGGTGTGCGTTCTGTCCACATCATCACTTATGCGACTTGCTCGTATTTGGTTTCTTGTTGTAATGGGGAATGCAGCATGATCTAACTTTCGCCTCTTTATTCACTCGCTTGCAGCTTGCTTTGTGGGTGTCCTTTATACATGCTTGTTTCCGTTGTAGCCATGGTCTTGAGTATTGAATGTGCATTACCAGTTTTATCATAGTGGGGATAATGCTCAAGCACTAAGATACTACAAAGTATCCCAGAGTGGACCATTATAATAAATGAGGTGAAGATAAACATGAGTAAACATAGACAGACGTAAATTAAAATCATCGATTTATTTATTTATATAATAAGTATATACTAGATTATGATCATATCACGTCTCCGGATTTGCAAAAGAGTAACCTGCTCCAGTGATGCAAGCAAAATACGACTCCAGCGTAAGTGTATGAAAGATGCGAAAAGCACCAATCACAAATGCAGGCGTGAAAAGAGTGGGAATATAGCCAAATGATAAATTACAAAGGACACAGACACTCAAGCTTAGATCTTGGGTGCGGACTCCCGACGGGATTCGCGGCGAGACTCGGCGATGGGGGCCTCGGGCATATCGTCGTCGGCGTCGAGAGCGTTCATGTCGTCTTCCTTTGCGTTGAGGTGGTGGAAGACCATGTAGAAGATCAGGCCGCAAACGAACGAGGCGCACGCCAGGCCGACGAACATCCACATGATGGCGGGATCGAAGGCGGCTGGGGTCAGGGCCTCGGCGATAGCGGAACCGAAGGCGTTGGTGAGGAGGTACATGGACTGCACGAAGGACTTCATGCTAGGGGGAGCTTTGGTGTAGGCATACTCGAGACCGGAGACGGAGGCGAAAATCTCGGACACACCGATGAATACGTAGGCCGGGGTCTGGATGGCGATGTGGACATTGTTACCGTAGGCGGTGCCGTCGATCTCGGAGGCAGCGCAGAGGGGCTGGCCGTAGCAGGGTCCGGCGGAGTAGATCAGGTGCTGGACGATGGCGGCGTACATCATGGCCAGGGCGGCAACGATGAAACCAAGGGAGATACGGGTGATGGGGCGGAAGGGAATCCTGAGACGGCGCATCAGGGGGTAGACGCAGGTCTCGAGCAGGGGAATGAAGACGATGATGGAGATGGGGTCGAAGTTCTGCATCAGATCATTGGGGATACCGTGACCCTCCATCTGACCGGCCTGGGTGACGAAGTTGCCAGAGAACTGGCCGTAGACGACCCAGTAGATGGGGTAGAAGGCGAACACACGGCAAGCAACAAGGGCACGCTTGAGCTCGTCGATGAAGTGGTCGTCCCAGGGCATGGAAGCCTGGATCCCGCGGTGCTCAGCTTGCCATGAAGGCTTGGGGGCGTCCATGTTGCGGTTGCGGATCATGATCCAGAGGGCGCGGAAGGCGTCGGTAATGATGGATCCCTGGGGAGGGCGGACGACATAGTACTTGCGGCCGAGGATGACCACCAGGGTACCGACCATGAACATGCACAGACAAAGCAGGTAGGCTGACCAGAAGCCAACATAGAGCTCCATGTAGGGAGTGGCGAGGAGAGATAGGGAACCGAGGTTGATACATCCGTAGAAGATCATGTAGATACGCTGGATAGTCAGGGCGGGGTCGATGATGACGCGCTCACCCTTCTTGGTGGTGGTAATGGCCATCTTCTTGCGCTTGTACTGGTCTGCAATCAAGGGTGCCACGTTACTCTTGATACCACCGGTACCCAAACCGATAATCAAGATCGACACAATGAAACCACCCAGACCGGAACCGTGCTCCAGGGCGCCAGGAATGGAGGTACAGACCAGGATGAGCAGACCGACCATGTAGACAATACAGAAAAGCACGATAGTCTTGTACTTGCCAAGATACTGATCGGCGATGATGGCACCAATGATGGGAGTCACATAGCACCAGAACTGGAAGAAGGTGGTGAGACCAGTGGCACCCTGGTGATCCATACCCAGAGCACCGCGTCCCTGACTGCCATCCAGCGGACGCTGGACGTAGTTCTGGAACAGACCCGACATTCCGTAGTAGGTGAAACGCTCGCACAGCTCGACCACGGCCACCAACCAGGCGGAGATGGGCAGGTTCTCGGCGATATGGCGCAGAGACGTCTTTTCTTGGAGAGTAGGTTCTCCGCCATCTGGAGTCACCTGGTTCTCCTTATCCAAATCGACATCCATGGTGGCCTTTTCGTTCACGACGATCTCCTCAATGGGGACATTGTTTCCTGATCTGAAACATAGGGTTAGCATGACTCGGAAAATTTCGAGTCAAGTAATTGACATACTGAGCAAGCTCAACCTCACGCTCGGTCGACATGACGGCTATTAGACCAGATGCGTTTTCTCCAGAAGAGCAGGAGAGAGGGCGATCAGAGGAATAAAGAGAAGAGAAAACGGGGCGACCGTGACCTTATACTATATATGCAATTTCCATTACCCAACGTGCGAGAGCCTCGGTGGGGAAAACCCGTTCTTATCGAACCGAAAAGTAAAAGAAAATAATAAAAAGGACTAAATCTCCTTCATCTCCGCCGCTAGAGCCATCTGAGAAGGTCGAAATTGGCCCATTGTTCGCAGGTCAACCGTGGACGGCGATCGGCAGTATCTATCGCACAACAGCGAGTGGCTCGGTCCACGGATGTAACCCCACGGCAAAAGCGGAAAGCGAACGAAAAGTCGCAGATGGCGACAAGCAATATGCCGAGCACGCGCAGAGTGGAACTCGCCGGGTTCAATCAGAGATTGCGCTTTGGTCTGGCATTTGGCATCTGGGGATTCTCGAAGGGCTAGTCCGTCCCCTCCCCTGTTTTCGTTGACGAATCAGGTTGGCATATCCAGTCGGAGATTGCCGGTGAAGCTGAAAATTTCCCAGATAAGTAGAGTACTTCCGGTGTCTTGCCACGAGATATTATTTTTGCCCGGAGTCCACTCCTTGCTCCGGTTTCAATCATCAATCGGAAGATATTCGGGATCTGAAATTTTGACCGATGCGGGTATCGCGTGATTGTGGGTGAATCATGGACTTGGGCCTCGATATGGTGTACATGTACATGTGAAGGTACAACTGTTTGCGGGCGGAAAGTAGTGGGTGTTACAGGCTCCCAAGGTTTGGACTTGTTGCTTGTTAATTGCTTGTCGGGATTCCCCTGGACCGCCACTTTGGCCGCATGCAACGTTGGGGCTGTTCCCCGCGTGCTTATCACCTCCCAACAACCAATGCGCATCGTAGTCTCTGTCCACTCTTGTTTGAGTTCCGGAAATGTCTCACTGGTGAGCTCCCAGTGCTACCTACCCCGGAGTTGTCATGCTCTCGCGGGGTGATGGGTTCCAACGATGGTTCCGAGAGTAGCCAGCCAGTAGCCAGCCAATGCGAGAAGCCAGGGGGAGTGGTCGCTGCTTGCGGTCAAGCAGTCGGTTCAAGCCGTGATATCCGGGGTAATTATTCTCTCGTAACGGCGTGTCCTAGTGTGTTCAGATGTGTGCAGTTGAGTCGGTGGATCAAGTGCGCCAAGGCCCAAGATAAGGATTGGTCATGATGAGTAGTCAGCTCTGGTGGTCAGTGATGATCAATGATGGTCAGTGATGGTCAGTGGCATCTGGAATATATCACGAGTGCTGTATAGCATATCATTATGTGCAAGAAGTTAAAAAGGACTCAAGTGATCAACGGGGACACCAGCCGATATATACCAGGCATGGCTACGCCCTTGGCCGCTTGGCTGGGACCTCCGACTTCGCTTGATAGGCACGTACCACCAACAGCAGCGCTCATCGTCTGCAATTCTCTCTTCCCCTCAGATGGCGTAAAGTCCAAGACCTTGGCTAGTCTGAACCACCAATGTTATCAGCCGCGCTAAGAATCGGCCATCGAACAGGGGCAGCATCGAAGATATGTCGCGTGGGATAGAGTTGTGACGTGCTACGGCATATAAGAACTTCTAGAAATGTTGACTCGGATCTCTACGGTATTTCTATGGGGCTCTCTCTCTTGACGACCGCGTCATCGGGGCTCTATATGATCGCCATTCTCCTCTTAACGCCGATTATGCCCTATAATTGGGCACAATTGCCTACCGCTGAGCTGAATACGGGCACACTTGCTTGATTCCGGTCTAGTCGGCCTAATATGACAGATACTGTACACTGCTCCGACATCGCTCGGTCTCTGGGCATCGGAAATCTGATATTGCGACATCTTTGACCACTCACAGGGCTCGTATATTGAGATCCACTGTTGATTATGCTTTCTACACCGTTCTCTTATGACTACGGTGTATGAATTGGAACATATACAGAGCCATGCTTGACATTTGATCTATGCCCACCTTGACTCTGGGAGAGTGGGTAACTACGGAGTACTTCCGAGGTTGGCTACTCGGGAAACAACAGACGCCCAACAAGATAGGGATGACCGGCAAATCATCGGAGAATCCAGGCAGCTTAGGTCTGTAAATCCGAGCATCTCTCATTGGCCAACAGATTCAAGCTTACCATCTACTGCATGGTGAACAAATTAAGCTTCAAACCCCTGTCAACGGTCATCTCCGTGATCACCAGTGACCATATCAATGAAATGAACCAGAACAAGCCATCCAAAAGAGAAAATTGAACACCGAACATCGCAACACAGCCATTCTCGAAATCGGTTTGACCAATATACGCTTGATAACTCATTTCTGGCCCTACCGGCAAGGCTCTAGCGCAAATTAATAATCGAGCGGGCTGCATCAAGTTGAGGGACGCAGTGAAATGCACCTTGTATGATACGGTAGGCAAGAGCTATTATGCGTTGTTGCTAGAAGATCTGCGTCGTGACTCCCTTTCTTAGCCTGCACGAAACGCATCTTCTTTACAGGGCTAGTCCTACAACCGCGGCCGTTATCTAGAAATCCCAAATCTCCCCGAACTGTCCTAGGGCGCCATTCTCAATAGGCATTAGAAAATCGAAGATATGAATTCCTAGTACTCCTTTCCGTGTAGCTAGGCAAAATCACTTTTGCCTCGAACGCAGAGAAATTATGTATACAGTAGTACTGATTTATTACTAAGAATGTTTTAGAATTGATGAATTATGTTCTACGGGGAGGGTTGTGTTTGCTTCCTCCTATAGTGCTTAACCGGATAAGCCGTCAAATGTCAAAATGGTCTGTCAGGTCTGTCAGAATGTCGACATTTTCCAAAATGGCTCAGGGAGAAAGAGGCCATCGTCCTAATGTAACAGCAAGATACCCCTGCACACACCGCGTTCTTCATTCCACATGGGTGACTATCCAATCGTAGCTCTTGCGAGAAAGGGTGCATGCAGGTGAAAAGCAGGAAGCTTGGCGCACCCTGGGGATTCACGTTTCCCACCCCTAATATGGGCATCCGACCTTGCCCAGGACCTCTATTAGGATAGGTGTCCGAAGATCCTTGCTGGCCAAGCTTTTTCTTCCCCAATTGTCATTCCTGCCCCGGTGTGACTATGGCCCCTCGCACGGACTACCTACATTCCAGATTCCGAATCATACACGACCCCGTGTTGTTGCCGCGAAATATACCAACAAATATCTCGGCCTAGACTTGGATGTGGTGGGTTTCTTTCCTTTGCTCTGGGTAGCTGTCCGTACTCTACGGCCGCCACATTGACAAGCTAGAAAACTACGCCTGTATAGCAGATGCGAAAAACCGCATAAGAAAGAGTCTTTCTTTAGGTTAGCTGACACAGTCCAGCTGATCTCTCACACGGCACAATCGAATACCTACGTATAATCTACAGTAACACGCTCAAAAGCCCGGGAGTAACCTATTTGCAATCTACCCAGATCGTCGAATCTCCATATGGAGTCCTTGTGCAACCCGTCTCCTAGCATCTGCCCTTTGCTTTAATGCGGCCATTCCTATTACGGCATTCGAGCCTAATTGGGGGCGTATTTACTTTACTGATATATGCCTTATAGTCATGGAATGGATACGCGCAGGGAATGATATTAGCGTGCCCTGATTCCTAAAACCCCGTGCAGGGCGAAAAATCGCCCTAGAGGCAACATTCCACGAGTTCTTAGCAGAAAAAAAAAGGGCAAAAAAGCAACATAAATAACGCGCTGTGCTTCTTTTCCTCGGATTATTATCTTGACCTGTTCGACTTTTCTTTTCGGCCCTACACTCGCCCTCCCTCCCACCTCGGCCTGCCTCCGCCATTATGGTCAACCTTTTCCTCTTGTGTATAGCTACACTTGCCAGCGCCTATCCAGCATGTGACAGTACATGTGCTAGCGCTTATCCGGACCCCGGCTCTTGTATAGGGAACTGCTGGACACATGATCCTTCCATGATCCAGCGCGAGTTGGATGGCATATACTTCCGCTTCTCGACTGGGTACGGTGTTAACACCATGGTCTCGCCCTCGCTCGAGGGTCCATGGGTGGATTGGGGTGCAGCGCTGCCGGGTGGCTCAAGCATTCAGCTGGAGGGTGTCGACAGCACGGACATTTGGGTATGCGAGTTGAACCCCGATTTTAACAATATGTATTTATGATTAACACGAAAACTATCAGGCTCCAGATCTGCACTATGAGGATGGCATCTACTACATGTACTACGTGGTGTCTAAGCTCGGCACGCAGACCTCGGAAATTGGCGTGGCGACCTCTACGACTATGGAACCGGGGACATGGACCGATCACGGCGTAATTGGCCTGCCCCCAAATGACGCCTACAACCGCATCGATCCCAATTGGATCACTATTGACGGCAAGCAGTACCTACAATTTGGCTCCTACTGGGAGGACCTCTTCCAGGTCGAGCTAGCTAGCCCGCTGGAGGTTAGCACTGCCAACCCGCCGCACCAGCTAGCCTATAACGCCAGCCTGAACCACCGAGAGGAGGCCGCGTTCATGTTTCAGCATGGCGATTACTACTATCTCCTATTTAGCGGCGGTATTGCAGGCTCGTACACGGCGACTTACCCAGATCCAGGTGAGGAGTACCGTATCCATATGTGTCGTTCGACGAGTGGAACCGGAGACTTTGTAAGTGCGATTCGCCATAATATAACTAAGGAGCCTCTAACCGGTTTCCGTACAGTATGACAAGGCTGGTACTTCGTGCTTGGAATCTGGCGGCACTATCTTACTAGAGAGCCATGACCAGATCTACGCCCCCGGTGGACAGTATGTGGCCCATATCCCTCTCCTAGCACACCTATAACACTATACGGGCAGCCTGCTAACAAGACTTCCCAGGGGTGTCCTCAATGATAAGGTTCTCGGCCACGTCCTATACTATCAGTACTATCCGCTCGCGACGAAGGAGGCGGGTGGAGATGGTGACGCCGGCTACACGTACGGCTGGAACAAGCTGGGCTGGGAGGACGGCTGGCCGTACGTGAAGGCCACCTGAGCGTGAACCGCCTGGACACTGCATCGCGTGTTCTTCTGTCCTGTGTGACAACGTATTGTAACGATTGGCAGTGTATACCGGGCTTGATAGCGGGGACGAGATTCATTTCTTTGTTGTGGTCTTTTCTTCTTCTAAAAAGGCGTTGTTGATGTTTTCCCGGTGATATTGTATCACATGACTAAAGTCACGTGGTTACGGTAGATAGTCGGAGGCTAACGCCCACGCACGTCTTCTTGTTTCCTTTCCTACACTTAATATTTTGTTTTTACACGGTTTCCTATATTCTGTTCTGGTTTGTTACATAATAGAGACCCCGACAAAGCCCGTCGCGGGTTCCAAGATCTTAACCCATCCCCGGCCCGTCGGCCCGTACCCGCGGGTTGCTCGCCGAGAACTGACCGGGGCAAGAACATGTCGCGACTCTCTGGCATAGTTCAGGCATGGAAACCATCCGTGAGAGAAGTCTATTTGCTAATCAACCAAGGATGGACTCTCATCTCCAACAAACGAAAGGCCCCCAATAACTAGTACACATTGATGATCATTTCTAGTCACTAGTAGATCCTAGAGAGTTTCCTATCTATCGAGCGAGCAGTATGTCAACTTCGTTGTGATACGAGGCTGGTGCAGATCAGGAACCAAGCCATGCGGCATCATCAGAAATAATACCTTCACAATTATCTATACGAAAAATCAAGTTGGTTTCCAATTGACTTAGACCTCATATTGTAACTATATATAATTCTTTAGCCATCTGAGTTCTCCCTAGACGGTACGCAAGGGTTGAGGGGAATGATTCTATGAGCAATAGTTTCGAAACAAGCTAAGGTGTGGGTGGTGGTTGGTTTTTCAGTAGATACTGACATGCTAATTGTGTGAACCTCCAATCGGACTTGGATGTTGTATTTGATCCATGGATTTGTACATATTACCAAATATCCGTTGTATTGAACCTTTCCTCTGACATTACTCCAGTAGCCAGTCAATGGCGTGATTAACAAGAGCCTCGCTGGTCACTTGTTCGTCATGTAATAGGTCTGATAGGCCCTGAACCCCAGAACTGAGTTCCATATGATCGATTATATGAGAAGGACCAGGGATCTTTAGATTGTCCGCAGTAGAGTCGATGTCTGCACTCGTATGACGCGTAGTGATATGTTCTGTGCCCGCCTCAGGCTGCGTTGCTGGCATTTGGCGCTCAGAGAGATCGGAAGAATGCTCAGTCAAGAATCGGGACATCCAGTTATCAAGCACGAATGGATCTGATATCGCATCCTGGCAGGAGTTCTGGAACTTTCGTAGTCGTGCCACCTAAAGGTAGGTTAATTTGGTTTGTGGCTGGGTCAAATTCGACACATACAGAATGGTCAACCACAGGCCAATATGATTTGATTCTCATCAGGTACTCAAAGTTCGAGACGAGTCGTTGTCGTGCGATAGCAAGTTCCTCGGCGTTATCACTGAAGAGCAAAGCGTGCAGGTGAACACAGGAACTGATCACAGCAATGTGGCCATAAATGAAGTAATTCAAATCGCAGCCTTCGATGTCCGTGCTATGTTTTATTATTTCGGAGACGGTGTTCGCACTTTGCTTGCATTGGGCTGCTCCTTGTGGAAAGTTTGGGGTATTCCGGTTGCTGCGTGCGTCCAGGAAAGGGAAAAAGAGCATTTGGCGGAAGTGATGACGCCCAATATGCATTGCTAGAAATGTTCGACCAAGGCGATTTTTGACGGAGGATAGAATGTTTTCCATGTTGTATTGTAGATTTGGGGGCAGGTTTTGTTCCCACTCATCCAGGCTGTTCTCCAGCTTGGTCGCCTCCATGCAGTAGTCACTGAACGGTATCAGGCTTTGACTTAGCCGTCGAAGGAGTGCACTGGTCTTATTGAAAATTTCGAGCGTCTTTGCCATTTGCGCCCACATATTGCATGGTGAGGTCGTCTGTGGCGGATCTGGGTCGAGGCTGGCAAAGGCCACATCATCAACTTCCAGGGGTGTATATTCTGGGCCATGTGTGAACGATACAGACTCGATCGACATGTCTGTGGCTGTCCAATGACTGGCAATATGGACCGAGAGCCAAGTGCGACGATACTCCTCTTGACGCATGATAGTGGCACCATTTGGAATATCTGGCATCCCCAAAGCCTCTGCATGCAGCCTAGCGAGTCCACTGTAGATGTGCTTTGCTTTTGTGTTGCCTTCCCCGCCGTAGTAGTAGCCGATCAATATTAGGGCCTGTACCGTTTCCAGGCTGGGTGTAGTGATGTACTGCTGAATGAGACTCTCCACTGCGGACGCACCTAGCTTCCCCCGCTGACCACGGGCAATATCATGATAATGTGGCTGGTTGGAAAACCTTTCAGCCATTGCGTACATGGCATACACCAAAATTTTGGGTGCTTTGCTTTCATGTAATTGACGCATAAAGCCTCTTTCGTGGAACATTGTATGGGCCACATTGTGAATGTAGCGAAAGTACAAAGTAGTCAATTCATGGGAGAGCTCCTGACCGGTTTGGGCGGACATCTGTGGAAGATCCATCCTCCTTTGGAGGCTGCTTGACTGACTAGGGAGCCCAGTGGGTTCTTCAAGACTGCATGGAGCTGAGATAGACTGACATGGTCCGCAAGTACGGCCATCTTCTGCTGGGACGCATCGTCTTTTTCGTGTGCTGGCTTCTTTAGTATCACACCATCCGCATATCATACCGTACCTACCGGCAGCTCACGCAGGCTCCCGCCCTTGTCCTCTTAAGGGGGAGCTGCATATATGACAGCGAGTAAAGAAAGTATATTTATCAAGGCTCAGAAGAAGGCTAAACGAGAGAAATACAGAACAACATACATTGAAGCCCTTGAGGTCCCGAGTTCGGCTTGATGCTGAGTCATCCTGTCCATAACGTCCATTCCTTGGAAATAGTTGCACTCCAGCTTCCAAGGTTGTATGTATCAGCTGGATCAGCGAGAAGTGGAATTTGAATTAAATGGTCGAGAAAACTAGTGTCTGGTACTTCCGACAAACAGCCGTTTTATACTACCTATCGACCTATCGACCTATCGTCCGATCTCATTTGCTCAAATCACGTTGTGGACTCAAATTTAGCCTCTATTTTAACCAGTTATATCCGGAATTCCCGTGTGACCTAGTCGTCTAGCGCTCTCAAAGATGACCATCGCATACTCGTTCGAGAAATTCCTCCCCGATCACGCCCAGATGAACCTGCCAGGGATGTGTTAGGCTAATCAACGCGAGAAGGAAGATTCGATTCACAATGCCGTTCCCGGTTTTAGCAACCGGGTTGGCTTCAAGGCCGACAATCACGGTGTCCTGATCTGTGGGACTGAAAATTTGCTGCATTACCTCTTCAAACACGGAGCAAATTTCGGCAATGAGCTCTCCTCTTCCCACTCTGTCGGCCGCCTTCTTATACACTGTACCGCATGTCAGTAGAAATAAACGGGGCGTGACCCGTCGGGCTATCAAATTACCTACCTGTCAGTATTCCCGCTGCGTGGGAGAATATCCAATACTACCGAGAGATCCGTCAGCCATACGCTCTGACAAACAAAAGACGAAGAGTGGGATATAAGACAGATACTTTGGTAGCAGATCACAGAAGCTTCTGTTGGTGTCAAGTCGCTTGTTTGGAGCACCGGATAGCCCAATGAAGCCATCAGAGCTCTGCAAATACCGTCTAGGCTCCGTCGTGCTTTCTGTGGTGGGGAATTATTTAGAATCTTCACTGCAGTCTCCTGGGTACGACATACCCCGGCATTAAGCGATTAAGGTCCTGACCATCGAAAGAACGTACTGGGAAAAAAAGACACAGAATCTTTGATACCTTCGCCTTCTCTCTACATATTTCCCAACTAACAAAGCTACTTATACTTCAATCTACCAAAGGCAGCACCTAGCAACTATCAAGATAAACGGTTATCTATCATTTATCAAGACGCTCCCGTCGACGACCTGATTCACCATCTGCCCTGTATGCGAACTAGTATGATGTCCCACTCTATCCGTACAGCAGACCCGTCAACTTCACGAGAGACAAGCTAAGGGGCTATCCGGGCCGTGTTGATACCGAGCCACAGCTTATATGCAGGTACAAGGTTGAAGAGTGTATAGAGATCAAGGAGATTTACCAGTAAAATGGGCCATTGAGTGGAAATCCAAGATATATACGAGGACATTCGATGACTTCGCCAACTACCGTTACTCCTACTTTACCGTCGGGCTCATAAATCAACAGTTCACTACAGACCTGGCATCGGACTCTCGTCGACAATGCATCTATCAATAGGTCATATTTGTACTCCATATAGGATAATGTAAAGGAATAAATCCCAGTCATACAGGACCAAGACACAACCTGAACGGCATAAGCGCAAAATGTGTTTGGTAGAGTAAGATACAAGCCGCAAGGAATCAGGTCGTCACTGCAGAACTATGCAGCGGGGGTGCATAAGAGAGTAAATGGGGTCCCTATGTCATTTCACTTCGCGCCCAGCACCACTTATCGAGTCAAGTTATACTTTCCCACTCGATTGTTTGGTCCATTATCGTGAAATCCGCGTCCTCCCCTTCCCCTTTTCTTCTTCATAGTTCGTCGTCATCTTCATCTCGTCCCCCTTAGACGGTGTACTTGGCCTTGGCGCGCGTGCTGCCGCTGTGTGCGCTGTCGGTGTGACCAGAGAATTCCACCACGTCGGCCTCCTTCAGTCGGAGGACGTCCTTGAATCGCTGTCCGATCGCCTCGAGGATCTCCTTGCCCTGCGCGGGTGTGCGGGTGTTCTTATCGCCTTGGATGCTCTTGCCGACGGTGCGTGTCCATAGACCCACTCGGTAGAATCCCTTGCGCACATTCACAACCACTCCCATGACTTCGTTGTCGGCGTCGCTCTCGAGGGTCTCGCCGATCGCGGACAGCTGTGCGTGCAGCCACAATTCGTCGATGGGGACCGATCGCTTGTCCTTGAATTGGTACGACCACTTGCCACCGTGCTTGTTCTGGGGTCTTCCCACTCGGGCCGTACGCCCTTCTTGAAAAGATGGTAGTCGGCCTTGAGACCGAGTTCGGAGGTAGGAGTGATGTTGTTCTAGAGGCGGGTGTTAGTGCTGGGAAGTGATAAGTGATTGGGCTGGACATACGTAGATGCCCCAAAATTCTTCGACGGAGCTGAAAGTGACCACTTCCTTGAGGAGGTCGTTCCAGTTATCGCCCTAGTAAATCCATCAGTATCAACTCAACAAAATCATCAAATATAGTTTACCTTTCCGCTAGGGGGCTTGGTGAACCAGAGGGTCCATTCGTGCATCAGAGGGTGCTTCACGTTGAAGTCCTCGGCGTTGTGGAAGACGGTGACCGGCTCTCCGGACTCAACCTTCTCGACAGGTGCAGAGTTCTCATCGGCGACAGCCGGGGTACCATTCTCGACGACGGCCATGTTGCGTGATGTGGGGGGAGGGAAGAAAGGTTGAAGATGTCGGATGAAAGGCGGAAGAACTTTTTAGGGGAAAGCGCAATCGGCTTTCACACAAAGAAAAGAAAAGATAGATGAGAGGAGAGAAAGGTCTGCTCCAGGCAGTGAATGGTGAGTCGACAATTAACCGCAAAGATGAAGTTTTGAAGTTCGACAAAAATTGCCTTCCGACGAACATCACCGCTTTCCGAACCATACAGGAGATCAATAGATCACTTTCTACATTCAAGTCTCTTTTTTTTTTTTTATTGGTATTTTTACTTTCTCATTTCTCATTCCTCGCTTTGTCTCTTCTAAGAAATGAATAACTTATTATTCTAACAATACAACCTGGATACTATTGACCGAATACATGTATAACCAACCGAATTCTATATGAAGCGCCATGTGAAAAGCAGAGAAAATATGACAGAAAAGTAGGTCAGGGTATCTCTAAATCAAGTCCTCTAGTTATCCTCACCGCTGTTCATAATGCTCAGCAGGCAGTTCCAACCTGCAGTATTATGTTAGTACTGATCGACTCGAATGAACCTTGGAGAAGAGTACTCACCTAAGCTGACCACGTTGACCACCAGTACACGCAGTTCTGGGGGCACAAGAGCAAAGTTGGCACCTTGTACAAAGGGCCACACCATCAGGTTGGCCTGGTAGGCAGGAGCGAAGGCACTGCGCCATTTCTCCCCGGGGTCACTGCCCTCCATGATAGCCATCGAGGACAAGAAAACAGTGAGTTGAGTTGGGGCAAACACGGCCTGATCAGCCGCGACACGCGCTATGGTTGTGGCGGTTGCGCTCTTGAGGACCACATGGCGCTGGAGGATGCCGAACCAGGTGGTGGCTACAGGACCGAAGACGGCTAGACAAACAATATGTGAGCAATTGCAGAGCTTTCAAAGGTAAGAAGTGTGACCTACCTCCACCGTAGAGAGCCATGCGCCCAGTTCGGGCAAAGTCGTGCTTCTCGAGACCTCGGCGGTCAACCGCTTGCTGTGCTAGGACATCACCGCTGCCGAATAGGATCTGTGTTTGGATGAGTATGAGTATGAGGAATTGGTTGAGAAATCGAGGGTCGTACTGCACTGGTGATGCTCGCGGTGAGGATGGGCTTCTTGGCCAACTTGGACTGGTACCTGAGACCAAGGTTAAGACGTGAATTCAATTCGTGGTGAACAAGGGGCTTACCAGCGAAGCATGATGGCAATGGAAATGCTTATAGACAAGCACCACAAGACAAGAAAGTAAGAGAACGCTGGACGAATGTAAGGGAGCTGGGGGAACGAGGATCTTTAAATTGCGGAGAACAAAGATGCCCTGTCGCATTACCCAGTTAGGAAATGCAGCCGCCAACCAGATTTTGCAGTGACGTAGATGGAGGATTTGATTTACGCAAGTTATCAAGCATGAATTGGTTGACTAGAGTGAAATTTTGATCAAGTATTACACATTACACACTCCCAACTATTCATCTTAAACATACACATAGTTGTAGCTAACCGTATTGATGTAGTTACAGTAGCAGTCTAACGTTATCTCTTTAGATCTAGCCCGGTCACATGACCTTCTGTTATCGTGCACGTGCCGCATCCCGATTTGGACTTAGGGCTTAGGTCTCCACTAGGGCTCTCACTCGCTTAGCCCACCCGCGCAAATTTCGGGTCAACAGAGTGAGCCGTGAATACCTCGACGACCATCCTCAATTCGACAACCCTCCTCGTCACTCAAAAACATCAAAATGGCTGACGCTGCTCCCCGTGGACGTGGTGGTTTCGGTTCGCGCGGCGACCGTGGTGGTGACCGTGGCCGTGGCCGTGGTGGTCGCCGTGGCCGTCGTGGCCCCAAGCAGGAGGAGAAGGAGTGGCAGCCCGTCACCAAGCTCGGCCGTCTCGTCAAGGCCGGCAAGATCACCTCCATGGAGCAGATCTACCTCCACTCTTTGCCCGTCAAGGAGTACCAGATCGTTGACTTCTTCCTGCCCAAGCTCAAGGATGAGGTTATGAAGGTACGGATCGACAAATACACCGGGAGGAATGGGATCGGAATCGAATTGCGACAATTGCGCACAATTGCGCAATGAGAAAACGAGCTCTTTCTGCACCCATCGAATCAGCATAAGAGATCAAGAACTAACGTTCAATTTCAACCTACAGATCAAGCCCGTCCAGAAGCAGACTCGTGCCGGTCAGCGTACCCGTTTCAAGGCCATCGTCCTCATCGGTGACTCCGAGGGTCACATCGGTCTCGGTATCAAGACCTCTAAGGAAGTTGCCACCGCCATCCGTGCCGCCATCACCATCGCCAAGCTCGCTGTCCTCCCCGTCCGTCGCGGTTACTGGGGTACCAACCTTGGTGAGCCCCACTCTCTGCCCGTCAAGCAGAGCGGCAAGTGTGGTTCCGTCTCCGTCCGTGTAAGTAGCCTTTGGCAGGAATTCGACGATACAGGGAAGTCGGTTTCTAACGGATTGTCTAGCTCATTCCCGCCCCCGTGGTACTGGCCTTGTCGCCTCCCCCGCCGTCAAGCGTCTGCTCCAGCTCGCCGGTGTCCAGGACGCCTACACCTCGTCCTCCGGTTCCACCAAGACCCTTGAGAACACCCTCAAGGCCACCTTCGTCGCTGTTGTCAACACCTACGGTTTCCTTACCCCCAACCTCTGGGCCGAGACTAAGCTCATCCGCAGCCCTCTGGAGGAGTTCGGTGACGTCCTGCGCCAGGGCAAGAAGTACTAGGTCCGCCATGATGCATGATTTTTGTTCCACAATTCCAACGGGTTTCTTTTAAAAATTATCTCCCTCTGTGCTTGGTGAATTATCGTGTGCGGGAGACATCCCGTACCACTGGATGTATCTAGAAGGGACACAAAATAGCGAAGTCCACGGTCATTGCCAGCCAGATATGCGTCTGTGTAGGATTTACCTCTCTGTAGGTGTAGAGTGTAGCGGTTGTACCTCGAGCAGAGCCTCATGCACACTATTTGTAGTCTAAACCTTATTTTGAGTCTACGTCAAGTCGAGTCCTTTACAGCTGGGAGAGACGTGGCATTTAGGGAAGAGCCAGTACTGTTCAATGGCATTAGTTGACGCTGCTATGTCCATATCAATCCAGTCCAACTCCATCGGTCTGCATTGAAAGTCCCAGTCCCAACATGATTGGCTCGACATGAGTAGATAGTATACGAAACATGATAGAGAGTGTACACGTGCAGTTAAAGACATAGATATACAATCAGTACGTCTAGGAACGAACTCCAGGCAATGCTACCTAAGTCTGCTGTTCAGCTGAGAGTACAACTCATCAGCGTGGCAGGGCAGTGGTACCTGGCGACACCTTCCTCTCCAGGTTGTTTCCCTCTGTACCTCTACTCCCCTCTTCTGTTCTCTCTCTCTATCTACTTCTTGTCTCTTCCCTTCACTTCCTCTGATATCTCCTTTGTACTCTACCTCGGTTCAGATGTAAACGTACATCATGGAGGAGTATCCAGCCCACTGGAAAAGCACTCTCATGGGAGTGGATTTCTGGAAAGACGCCGCCGCCTATGAAGATGAGGTCGCTAAAACGCTTCAACGAGGTAAGAGGTTGTTTGTTCTTTGTTTCCTCGCATCTTGCCTGTACCATCCAAAGACGAGGTCCCGCTAACTTCTCCAGCCCTAACTCTAGACCTGCATACCCAATTCCCCTTCAACATGGGCACTGAGCAAGGCCCTCGTCTCCAGGATGTCCCCAAGATACAGCGCCATCTGAGTGCGGTAGAACTTCCTGCACTTTCTGGTCTTCGACGTCGTTCTAGCGTGAAAGGTACTACTGCGCGTATCAAAGGTCTTGCCCGCCATGTGCGAACTCCTTCGTTTATTGCGCCTCCGTCGGCTTTGGATCTGAAGTTATCACTTGATACTACTTCCCAGGTAGTCAGTGATTCCAAAAGTACTACTGTTCGGGCCGTTGAGATCTTGTCTCGTTCTCCGAATACTTCCATCGATTTTCCTATTACCTCAGGTCTGGCTACGCCTGTCAAACCGATTCAGTTCTTCCGCGGCGGTCCATCTTGGGGGGAGCTTCCCAGAAGCAAGGCGACTCTGGGACTGGATTTGTTCTCTAGTATTGAAGAAGAAGAAAAGGATGATGACATCCTTGCTATCATTGAGCTGAAGCCGCTGTGTGAGTTTCGGAACCTTCGTTCCCTCAAGCTCACCGGTATGCTGCGCTCGTACCAAGTGTACATTTGGCAGGCTGTTTGGCTGAATCCCAACCTTGAAGCTCTGCATTTGGCTATGGCGCTTGAGCCGGGTATTCTTTCCATCCAGAGCACCGAGTGGAAACAGATCAAGACTGGTTGGAAGATGAGTGGAAAGCAGTATGCTTATCCGGTTTACTAGTCAGTGTATCTTGTCCAAACGTTGTGGTACCTGACTCATTGTTTCTAGTGGACATTACGGCACTGGCGAATTGAACCCAGACATTGGATACGGCGAGTATCTCGACAAACATGCCATCGAAAAGGCCAAGATCTGTGCGATGGCTATGGGCCCCACTTCGAAACGTCTGGGGATCAAGACCATCTCGCTTTCCGGCTTCGTCGTTGATGCTGACCCATTCTTGCACTGGTTTGATCCGGAGAAGCTGCGGACTATTCATTTCAAGGCACACTGTGTGGATGCAGGATTGTGGTTACCTCGCAACATGCGGAATGTCACTATTCGCCTGTCTAAGCCTTTTGACTTGGAGGCTGTTCCCATTGGCATTGTCACACTGAACTTGTTGAAGGATCTGAGCATGATCACGTTGGTGAAGGGGCGCAAGGTGAGCCAGGTTGCGTTTGAGCATTGGGATACAGAGGAGTGGGACAGTCTTTTCAGTCCCATGTCCAGATCTACTTCTGGATGAGATCCTACATTCACGATTCACGATTCATGCGGCGCTCAATACCCAGGGACGGGGTGGTACTTTTCAAATATTATTCAATTGAGAGGCAAATTGCCAGTTAACCTTAAGTACATTTAACGAAATGCAGAAGCGAAAGAAACAATAAAAGAAAGTACTTCCGACTGATGTAGAGAGGAGAACAGTAACTTATGACGAGCGTAATCACCCAAAGCAGCAAACACATTCTGATCAACCGAATAAAGCACACAGATATCATCCTTCAAGTCATAGTCTGCAGAGCAACACAATTTGCTTAAGCACCCTCTTCCTCGATACGAATGGCGCCTTCGTTACCAATACCACGGGACCAGAATCCGTCCATGTACAGGGTACTGTAAAAGTTAGTATATGTACATATACATAGATAAAATCAACCGCTTACATTTCGGGCGAACTATCATGTGCCAAAAGAAGCCAGTACCCAATAATTCCCTGAGTAAAGATATCCAGAATGGCAAAGAGGATAGTCTCCGTATTGACGCTAAGCTGGAGAGCGAGAGGTCCAGCCGCGATCGTACTATACAATATCGTCAGCACTTTCTTCCTTATCCACAATGGAAGGTTGAAGATTGAAAGACATACATAGGGAACAAAGCCAACACAACAATCGTCGAACCAGAAAGAGCCCCGAAGAACCGTCTCGTGCTCGCATCCTTCACCCTGGCTGCTCTCTGTGCGTGGAATCCTACATGGTGGATCACAACCAGGTAAGCGATACACGAAATAGTAAGCCAGACCCAGCGCTCGCGGCTGTGATTCGCATATGTACCGAGGAGTCCGGCTGAGAGCATGACCAGGTCGGCGACTATGGCCAGGAGGAGGTTTGCGCCTGGGAGGCCTGAGATGAGAGCGAAGTTTATGAAGAGGAGGGGGGTTGTTAGGGCCCAATTTAGGTAGCGGAGCCAGAGGATCTGGCGGAAGATTGTTGTTGTTGTGTCTGGGACGTGTTTGTGGCTTTCGTGGATTCTGTTGTAGCTGTAATTGCTTCCGAGATTTGTGGCCAGGGCTAGGTAGACTATGAAAGAGATTGTTGTTGTTATGGAGGCTAGGGTGTGGAAGATTCGTTTGGGCTGGCTGTGTTAGCTGGTGTACTCTTCATGTATGGGTGGTTTATAGGTGGTGTAGAGTATAGAGTCTCGAGTGATGTATAGATGTGGGGATGTTGCAGATCCGGGGTAGACGATCAACTCACCAAGGGAGAGCGAGCTGCCAGGAGATAGAACACCAGCGAGGAAATGCCCATCAACACAGTCACAACCCTATTATTGTTAGCATCGTACTGAAATCATGTAGAAACACTTACCAGAGAGTCCGCATGCCCACATCGTGGATCTCCTGCCAGGTCTCGGATCCGGGGATCACAGTGGGGATGGGCGCCACCGAAGAGGTGGTGGCCGGGGCCGTCAGAGACGGGAATTCGTCAAATGGAGGATAAATCATGATGGATAGCTATGAGGATTGAAGCATTGAAGGAGGAAGAAACGAAAGAAGAGTGAAGTGGCAGAGGAAGTGGCATGAGTGGGTAAATCAGGTTCATGATTGGCAAAAGCGTCATCAAAGTTGACTTGTCGTCATACACAGAACTTGTTCTTTCTTGTTACTTGCTACTGTTATTGTTATTAATGTTGGTTCTTTCTATAATATTTGCTACAGTTATTGGTGACACAGCGTAAGAATGGAATAATTATAGCTTCAAACTGCATCAAGTCTATAGTACAATGGTATACATGCATATCAAGCATTTGCCTCTAGTTCACCCACCACTGTCTCACACCGGTCGCAGATCGTATTTTCCGCCACTGGTTCCACAATAGCATACCGCCAGCATCGTGGGCATTTACCTGCCTGTGGCGCGTACACGTGCACTGTACCCGGTTGGCCACCGAGCTCGATGGCCTGTTCGTATTGCCATTCAGCCTCGGCGATTTCGGTGATAACAGGGTCGGCATGGGATGCCAGGGTGATGGAAGACACGACAAAGAGGTCGGGGAGCTCGGAAAGGTACTGGCGGAATAAGCTTGAGCTGCTAGGGAGAGCGATGTGCACGAATGATTGCAGGGATGAGCCAAGTTGCTTTTTGCTGCGGGCTTGCTCTTGCAGGTTCTTGATGGCGGAGTGTACCACTGTCAGCTCCTGGTAGCTGATGTCCAGGGAGACATCCTGCCATTCCGGTGCGGGCGCGGAAACGATGCGCTGCAAGGGGTGCTCGGTGTGAGTGCGGATAGCCTCGGGTGTGTGTTCCCACGTTTCTTCCACGAGCATCGGGGTGATGGGGGCCAACACCTCTTGGAGATGACGGTAGACGTAGAACAAGGTCGTTTGAGCAGCCCGGCGGCTCATGCTGTCTGCGCCCAAAGTGTAAAGTCGGTCCTTGATCGCTTCCATATAGAAAGCGGAGAACTCGAGATTGGCCCATCGGTTCATCGTGTTGACAGCCTTGTAGAATTCAAAGTTGTCACATGCTTTCTGAGATGTGAGAACCATGTCCGAAAGGTGCTTCAAGGCAATCCGATCCACCAACTGCAGCTGCTCATATGGGACAACGCTATCGGGTCGGAAATCGGCGAGGGCACCTAGGAGTAGCTTGAACGTCACACGGAACTTGTGAAGACTGGTGTTGACAGTCTGGAGTACCTGCTTTCCAATCACCACGTCCCGCGTGTAGTCGCTGCTTGCCGCCCACATACGAAGTGCATCGGGGCCAAGTGCGTCGTACACAGGTTCTGGGTTCCCTGTTTGCTTCTTTCCTTTGCCCTTGCGGGGCTTGAGAGGAGGCAGCAAAGTTCCGTCCATGATGGTCTGCGGCGCAATAGTGTTGCCAATGGACTTGCTCATTTTCCGGCCATGTTCATCCAGGGTGAAGCCGTGGGTGATGAGGTTCTTGAACGGAGCACGAGGTGTTGTACCCTGGTCGGAGCCGAGTTGGTGCGAGATGTAGGTGAGAAGGCCAGATTGGAACCATCCGCGGTGCTGGTCGCTACCTTCGAGATACACATCAGCAGGGTGACTCCGGCCTTCAGTGGGGACATCGATCTCTGCCCAGCTGGTACCGCTGTCAAACCACACGTCCATGGTGTCTGTTCCACGTCGATACCCTGCTCCAGGCTCATTCCGCAAAGTCAGAGGAATCCATGCAGCATCGTCGCCACTATCGGTCCACCAAGCATCGACGCCCCGCTCTTCAATCGTGGCCATGATGTGTGAGACGCTGTCTTTGGTTAGGACGGCCTCTCCAGTGGTCCGATGATAGATGGCGGGAATGGGAACACCCCATGAGCGTTGTCGTGAGATACACCATTCACTTCGATTCTTCACAAAGTTCTCCAGTCGCTGCTTTCCAGTTTCAGGGACGAACCGAACATCCTCCAAGGCTCGAAGAGCACTACCACGGATGTCGGCCACGTCGGCAAACCACTGCTCGGTTGCCCGAACAATGATCGGAAGCTTCGAACGCCAGTCGTAAGGGTACTTGTGCTCGTACCGATGTTGTGCGAGCAACTGATCACAAGATTTGACATATTCCAAAACTGCGGTGTTACCTTCTCCTAGAACAGGCTTTCCAGTCAACCGAGTAGGATCTAGGGGCATGGCTTTCTCCGTGAATCTGCCCTCATCGTCGACAGGAGCAAATACGGAAATTCCGCGTGCAAGGCAAGCCTCGTAGTCATCCATTCCGTGACCTGGTGCGCAGTGAACCATACCGGATCCAGAATCAGCAGTGACAAAGTCTGCGGCGATGATGGGCTGGGGTTGAGCTTCTGGGCCCTTGAACAGAGGTCGATACATAGTTTTCTCTGCCAACTCCGAGCCCATGACAGACGGGATAATGATAGACAAGTCCTCATTCAGTATGTTCTGGAGGTACTCGAACCGGGACTGGGCGATGAGAAGGTGGCCATGGTTGTCAGACTGGACAATAGTGTATTCCAAAGACTCGTGGACAGCAATGGCAGCGTTGGCAGGTAGCGTCCAGGGGGTTGTAGTCCAAATCACAGCACTCAATTCATTTCCCTTGAGAAGAGGGTCCTCGGCAAGGTGTTTCGGAATATTGACCAGAGGAAATTTGACCAGCGCAGCGGTAGAGACATGGTCCTCCTTGTATTCCAGCTCTGCTTCCGCAAGAGCCGTCCCTGTTGAAGGCGACCAGTACACTGGCTTGAACTTGCGGTAGATAAGACCTCGATCAACCATTTCCCGGAAGATGCCTAGCTGGCGCATCTCGAATTGTTTGTCCATCGTCTTCCAGTGGTTCTCCCAGTCGGCCATGACTGCAAACCCGCGGAACCCCTTCATCTGCTCCTTCACGGTCTGTCGAGCCAGCTGGCGCGCTGATTTGCGAATTACAGCTGCGCTGACCGACCCGTCGGCAATTTCCATCTCGCGCAGACCTTGGAGCGCCTTGAGTTCGATCGGCAGCCCATGGCAGTCCCATCCTGGCACGTAGCGCACCCTCTTCCCCCGGCTTAATTGTACGCGACAAATTATATCCTTCAAGATCTTGTTAAGCGCATGTCCAACGTGCAATTCACCGTTCGCGTATGGCGGGCCATCGTGGAGGACGAAGGGATTCTCGGCCGGTCTTTCGCGGCGTTGCCAGGCGTAGAGGTCATCGGTGCACCGTTTTAGGTATTTAGTCTGATCGACAGGCGAAACTCGAGGTGGAAATGACGACTTGGGAAGCTTCAGCGTCGACGTCCAGGAACGGGGAATCGACCGCGCCAGTTCCGGCATTGTCCAGCATGTCGTGGAGGAGTAAAAGTTCGGCGCGCGGAGTTCAAATATTTAACTATGGACCAGCTTAGAGCTTGCACGTTCATAGTGATTTTTATTCATATTATGTGTTATTGGGCTTTAATATTTCTATGCGCATTTCTGTTTTCTTCTAAATGTATTTTCTCGCTTTGGTTTTGTTACTCGTGTTGGATATATATTTTGCTGCAATGCTCCATACAAACCAACCCCAGCAGCATCTATCCACCAACACAGCTATTCATTGTCATAATTCATAATGCATTTGAAATAGCTAAATATGTACCAATACCACATGAAAATCAATACACGGTAAGACTGCTCACAGCGCCATTCTTGAGCACCTCAAATAACAGACCAGGAAATCCGAAAAGCTCCGTATTGCCCAATCCCCCGTCTTGGCCGTCTGCACCACTCCGAGGACCCTTCGCAGTACTCTCTTCCCAACCACCGAGGAATTCCACGCTGCTCTCGGGGCTGTCACCCCACCCGCGGTTGAGGACCATTGGTCGCTGCAAAGCACGCTCTTCGGCGGGGCTAGAGTAGGCTCCTTTCCAGGTTTTGCGTAACCGCTCCGAGATCTCCTCATAGGATGACTCGGAAGATAGGCAGCTCCCCGAGTCACCAATGGGAATGGTCCAGCGGCTTCGACGGTGGCGGTTGAAGGGATATGAGCCTGGAACGTTGCCATGGAGGATGATCTTTGTTACTGCCAACTGGGATGAATGTGGCTGTGGCGTAGGGTCTGGTATACCGGAGTCTGGAAAGGCAGGACCGGGTGTGGTTGGGTATGAGATGAACGCATCGAATCCATGATGGAAGAAGTTCAAAAAGCACTCCGCGGGCAGTGAGGTAGGGTCTCCGACAAATGCAGCAGCCTCATCATCTGAATCATCAGTAACACTGTTATTGGATGAGTGATCGGCATCTGGCATTTCAAATCCTCTGCCTGGAGATGGACTTAGGTGTAGCTCACCGGCGCCGGTGGCACGGTGAATGGATATCCGGCGGTCATTCTTACGGTAGATCGCATCGGGCGGCCCGAAGTCCGCAATTAAGTCCTGAGGAGTAGTTTCTCCAAGGGTGATGCCTAAGGGAGCTCCTGTTCTGCGAAGGACTTCAAGCTTGGCAGCTCCTAGAACCTGCCACTCCTCGATCTCGTCTGCAAGTGACTCCCGGGATTTGCCAATCAAAGCGGATGAGCGAGGATATTGGGGTTGTTGTATAAAAAGCTTTGCTCGAACCTCTGGCCATGATGATCCCTGGAAGATCGACATGGAGGTGGCTGGCAAGGCAGCCGAGGAGGAGAGCAGTGCTACGAAATCACACTGATCGGACCAGGCCGAGTGCTGAAGGGGAAACGAGAACGCTACTCCGGGATAAGATAAGACGTATGTGCCATATGGTGACTGATCTGCCGGTGGTACGTATTCTCCTGGGTATGAAGGACCAAACAGGCGATTGTAAACGTGCCGGAAGCTGGGGCCATGCGAAGATATTGGGTGTTCTGATTTGGCCCCCTTTAGCACTTCCTGGTTCTTATAGACCAGATTCACTCTGGTGAAGTCGAGTACTTCGATCAAACGAAGTCTCTGATCGGGACCATCGAAGCGAAGACGCAGGCCGTTCGAAGGTAGCTGCAGTACCACGGGATTGCGGAGCGGATCTGCGGAGGAGTAGGCAAGGTCGATGGCGGGGTATGTTTGGGGATAGGATTTGACTCGGGTCAGGACATTATGAAGCGAAGCTCCTAGGGCTATGAAGGCATTAGCCGAAGCACTCAAATGGGTGGACGGAAGACGTGCTGATAAACCCCAGTCCTTTCCCGGGGAAGATTTGTGCCTGCGAAGTAGTAGTAGATGTAGTCATAGTGGGCTGGGGTCTGGTTCTATGACCCAAAGATGAGCAAACGAAACTCCATGCGATAGAGCTTACAGGAGGTGAAAGAGAGGAGAGCTTGGGAGACCTTGGGGGAGGGGACGATAAGATATGACGATAAGGCCAGCAGACCAAGTCATGTGAGAGGGGTGTCACGTGGGCTTTGTTTATGTTTTCCCGTTTGAGACAAAAGCTCCACTGCTATACACCACTCCGACTCAAAATTAGACTTGAGCAGACTTGATTACTTCGGCTTATCGTGCTTGAAAAATAACCCTCAGCCAACATACAATTGTCGCCTCGCCACCATGGCCGGCCCTTCAAGGCCACCATCCACTCTCCCGACCACCACAAGGAGGTCGGGTTTGCGCCAACCAATACGACGAGCCGGTTCGGCTGCGCCAGAAAGACATGCGACACCTACAGCACCAACACCATCAGTGAGATCGTCCGCGGTCAGCGCTGCCCGCCCACCGAGAAGCCCTGAAAAGTCAAATGCGCCGGCCAAGAGAAAGGAGAGAGAATTTGAGCGGGAAATCAACGAGGATACCAGCATTCATGTTGTGGTTCGTTGTCGCGGTCGCAGCGATCGCGAAATAAAAGATAATAATGGTGTTGTGCTATCAACTCCAGAGGGTGTAAAAGGAAAGACACTCGATCTGTCGATGGGACCAAACGCAGTGTCAAACAAGACATTTGCTTTCGACAAAGTCTTCTCCCCAGCCGCCGACCAGACCACTGTTTATGAAGATGTGGTGCTTCCGGTTGTCAACGAGGTTGGTGAAGTCGCTATGTACTGATTGAGTGCTGCGCTAATTATGTACAGATGCTGGCAGGTTACAATTGCACAATTTTCGCATACGGACAGACCGGAACAGGAAAAACGTACACCATGTCAGGAGACATGAACGACACACTTGGTATCTTATCCGATGATGCAGGTATCATTCCGCGCACACTTTACTCTTTGTTCCACAAACTCGAGGACACTGAAAGCACTGTGAAATGCTCCTTCATCGAATTATATAACGAGGAGTTGCGTGACTTGCTATCATACGACGATAGTACAAAACTCAAGATTTTCGAGAACGAAAAGAAAGGGGGACACAGCACAATGGTCCAAGGCATGGAGGAGACCTACATCGACTCTGCCTCCTCTGGCATCAGATTATTGCAATCTGGCAGCCACAAACGCCAGGTCGCCGCAACGAAATGTAACGATTTGAGTTCCCGGAGTCATACAGTGTTTACCATCACAGTTCTCACCAAGCGCACCACCGACTCTGGCGAGGACTATGTTAGCTCAGGAAAGTTGAACCTGGTTGATTTGGCTGGAAGCGAAAACATCGGACGAAGTGGCGCAGAGAACAAACGGGCGACCGAAGCTGGTCTCATCAACAAGAGTCTGCTCACTCTTGGCAGAGTGATCAATGCCCTGGTCGACAAGAGCTCGCACATCCCATACCGAGAGTCAAAACTTACCAGACTCCTGCAAGATTCACTCGGAGGACGAACAAAAACATGCATCATCGCCACTGTCTCGCCTGCCCGCAACAACCTCGAAGAAACCATCTCTACTCTCGACTATGCCTTCCGAGCCAAGAACATTCGCAATAAACCCCAGATCAACTCCATCATCTCCAAGAATAAGCTTCTGCGAGATATCGGAATGGAAATCGAGAAGCTCAAGAGCGAGCTCATTGCCACACGGCACCGAAATGGCGTATACATGACACCTGATGCGTTCGAACAGATGACAGTAGAAAGTGAATCACGACGAATTGTAAACGAAGAACAGCGTGCGAAGATCGAGTCTATGGAATCCAGCCTCCGACACAAGGCCCAAGAGCTGCTCACTATCACGGGCAACTTCAACTCGCTGAAGCATGACAACGAAGAGACACAGTCCAAGCTCAACGAAACGCAAGACATTCTTAACGAGACCGACAGATATTGGAAGGATTGTCAAGAACAGCTGGACGAGGAGAAGACTGTGCGGAAAGCCCATCAACAGACAGAGAAGCAACTTCGCAGCATTGGTGCGGGACTGGTGTCCACTCTGAATGGCACGATTCAAGATGTGAATGGATTGCATGCGAAAATTGATCGCAAGGACAACCTGGAAACAGACAATCGACAGACTTGGCTGACTTCCAACGGTGAAATCTCAGATATTACACAGCAGATTGATGCTCGCATGGAGGTTTTCCAGACGCAGCATGCCAAGCTTCTAGAGGACATGTCAGGCAAGATTCATCAATTTGTGGACACTGAATTGAGCACCGTGCAGTCTGCTAGCTCTCAACTCCAGACTCTTGGTACCTCTTTTGACAAGGTTGAGGCAGAGGCAAAGAACAACACCTCCAATGCTCACAACGAGATGAATGAGGTTCTTGAGGAGATCAAGGTCCTGCGGGAAGATGTCAAGACTAAGGTTGGCGAAGGCTTGAATGGCTTGTCCGCGGCGGCTGCTCGAATCTCCAAGGAGGTTATTGGCGAGTTCTCTGAGTTCCATACCCAGCTTCACATATCATACAGCAGCCTTGGCAAGGACTTCAAGTCCATGTTTGAGAACGTGGCTAAGCACCTGGATGAGCAAAAGGCCGAGGTCAACAGACTACGAGTTGAGCTGCAGGCAGCCAACCGCCAGACTGTGGAGGCCAATAGAAAGGCTTCGTCCAACCTTGCTCAGGTTTTGGAGGAGGAGCATGCCAGTGCACAAGCCGAGCGTGACACCTTGATGTCTCATATCCGGGGACTCCTCGAGGATTCCAACCAGCGACAGAACAACCGCCTTAAAAGCAAATTCGATACACTCCGCACAGATATCTCGGCTTCGGGAGACTCGCTTGAGCAGGCCACTGCGCAGCATGATAGACACATTGACGAATGGATCTTCAGAGAGGAGCAGTTCGCCAAGGACGTTTCTGCATCTAAGGATGAGATCAAAACGAGGATGCAGAATGATTGGGAGGTAAGCTACTCTGCAGCGCAACCTTTTTGAACGTCAACTAATTCTAATAGGCATTCGACCAACGCAATGCCTCGATTCATCGAGCAACAGAGTCTGTCCACCAGGAAACGGTCCGCATCGTGGATGCCCAGATGAGCGATATGGGCACTCAAATGGAAGCATTGGATGACTTTGTTGCCAAAGCACGCTCACAGAATGGCCGTTTCCACGAATCCCACATCGGCAGTCTGAATACCATGGCCGAGAATGTTCGCGAGTCCCGTTCGACTGCCCAAAGACAACTGGACGGGTTCACTCAGCGTATTGGTCAACTTAGAGAGGATGTCGATATCGATACCGAGAACCTGGAGCAGTCTACCGCCCCTCTACAAGGGGAAGTCCGCCAACCACTTTCAGAGATGCGCTCATATATCCAAGGCCGCGTTATGAAAGAGTATGTGCCTACAGGTGTAACGCCCCAGAAACGACGCTACGAATATCCCTCGGTAATGCCCCAAACCGAATCCCATGACGGCCTCCGCTCTCGACACCGGACCTCCAAGCAATTCACCGCTCTCCCCTTCAACGAAGAAGAGGATCGCAAATCCCCCGGTACTTCCCCTGAACCATCCCCATCCAAAACGTTTGTGTATCACGATACTGCGGGACAGGTAGGGACCCACCCTGTTCCCTCATCCGCAGCCCTTTCTTCCAACACTGGCCTTAGGGAAGTCGATCTAAACGTCGCCAGACCGGTCGCATGTGACGAAGACGCCGGTGTGGCTATCAGCAAGCCTGAGACACCTGCGTTGAACGGATCCGTGGACCTGGACGAGACCCCCGAAAAGGAAGAGCCGGAACAACCTGCTCGCAAGCGTCGCCGCTCAAACTCCAATATGGTTGAGAGTAAAGTTCCGCAGAAGATGCCAAAGAAGATATCTAATATGATGGAGGGTCGCGAGAATCAGATCCCTGCAGGCCGGAGATTTAGAAACTGAGGCTCTGATTAGGTGCCTGTTATGTTTTTGTTCTTTATTGTTTTCATTTTGATACCCGATGTCGCTGGGCCTTTGACTTTTCATGGGTTGGAGTTGGCTGAGAAAACAGTGTGGGTTGGTCATTCTCTTGTGTTTCTTATGTTCGAGTGCCAATTGATGGCAACTTTATTTGGCTTGGCGTTGTTGGCTTGCATCGGTATTCCGATAGGGATGTCCGGATTCATCTTAATACATTATCTCCCAGAGTTGGTTCATTGTATGTTCAAAGTAAATCAAAGAGGTATCTGGCACTAGTCTGATGGTGGACTAATTGTAAACGCATTCTCCAGAATGCGCCAAAGCAATGTTATCCGGAATCAAAGTATTACTGTCGGTCAATCGAAATGTAAGGCTGCTTCTCCTTCCAGTATCCCTTCTTGACCTGCATTTTCAGGAGGATCCTGTTCCAGCCGTTCCTGCTGTTCACCCGGCTCTGGCTCCGCCTCCGCGGCATCGATGATGATTTGCAACTCGCCCATCCTCTTCGCAAACTGATCCATCATTTCTTCCAGCCTATGCGCCCCCTTTTCTTTCCTAGAAACTTCAACTGCCATTCCACCAGTACCGCGAATCTTCAACATCAATCCCTGCCCTGGTGACTCGGGGGTATTATTCTCAAATGTTGGTGCTGGCATTACTTCCGTATCGAGGACCTGCCACGAGGACGAAAAGCTTTGTGCGGAGGTCACGCGGAACTGAGGATGCTTGCTCGCTCCAGACTGTCCCTCTTGTGGGAGCACAGATGGGTTCGCTGGTGACGATGACATGGACTTTGTTTCCCCCTTTGGTTGGTCTGTTGTTCGATTCTGTGTTGCGTCATTTGTGGGCGGTACGAGCCCCATGTCTAGAATGAGGTAATTCTCCCGGACTCCTGATACAGGTGGTGGTAGTAGTGTAGCTTTTTCCGGGTCAGCTTCTGGGTCTGAGGGGTCTTTTGTCTCGTGGGGATTGGATGCGTTGGTCTGCGCAATTTGGTCTTTCTTGGATTCGGAGAGGGCATCTTGTTGTGCACTTAAGCTGCGCAGAGCTGCTTCGGTGATGATGTCGGTGTCGTCGTCGGAGAATATGTAGTGGACGTTGGGGTGGTAGTAGTCCGATGTATGGGCGTCTTCGACTAGGGTAAAGAATGGTTGGAATGTGGGTTTGGATGGGTGTTGTTCCTGGACTTCAAGTTCTTTGGTACTGTCAATGGCTCCATCGTGGCTCGGGGATGTGACGATCTCTTGTGGAGGAGTCTCGTCTATGGATGGGCGGCCCTCGGGGAGTGGCGCTCTTAACTGTCGATCGCTCGGCCGCGACGAGGCTGTCCCTGGTCTCGAGAGGGTCTCTTTGCGAAGAGAGTGCCGAGATGACGAGGACGATAGGGGCTGCCGATACGGAGATGGATTGTTTTGCGACATCTCCAAAGCCGGGACTACATCATGGAGAGGATGTCGAATGTCGAGTGCGGAGAGCTCTTATCGATAGCGCCACGTGACGTAGACTATATAAACAATCTTGGAAGTATAAGTCACTTCATCTTAACAACGGGCGGACTCATATGGTCCAATGACTCCAAACAAATCTCATCCACAAATAAAGCGAAGTTAAATCGTGCCCCGAAACCGTATTCCGGGCCGGGGATGGGATCATTCTCGCATTCTTTCAACAATCTCTGTAGTGTTTCGGGCGTGTTCACCACTTGCGGTAGCTGCTCCGCTACCCAGATATTGAAGTTATCGCGCACTTCGTGCGAAGTCGCACTATTGAATTTGTTCTCGTCATCATGGATCACAAGCTGATGGCTCTGCAAGAGGTCGGCTTTTAGTCTCCAAGTAATAATTTGACGCTCTCTTGGATTTTTAGATCAGCTTGAGCATCCTATTCCACGCTTTGTCGTCATTGTACGGGCAACGATAGATAGAGAACCCCCAAGGTAGATTGGACTTCTTTAGATGGATGTTGGAGCGGGACATGCGGACACCTACCTCCAAACGGAATGTCTTTTCCGGATGGGCCCACGACAGCGACCTAGAGGCTTTTGGCAGTTTAGATATTCAAGGATGTTTAGATTTCGTGGGCCATGCGTATAGAATGCGTTGGGAGCGAGGAACAGGATGTCAATTCCTGGCAGGCTTTTTAGCGTGCCTTCAGATTTTGTGCCCGGGTGAACATAGGGGAAACTGGAGAATCTGTCTACATGTATATAACTCGAAACAAATGAGCTGTGACGGCATTACATTACAGTACATTCTCGGAAGTTCTGGATTCGAGTGAAGAAAAGCCATGCTTTGACAATGGCATAAATTTGTATAATAAAACAAGGCCTGCATAGTCTTGATTGGTCAATCCGTCAAGTCTTCGTACTGTCGCATTGTTTATGCTCGCTTGACAATTTCTAGTTTCCACCAAGTCAAGTTCCACCAAAGAAAGAAAAAAGCACAAAAGGGTATCTCGAATTCATCCGCAACGCCGTGGTAAATATGTGGGATCGGCCGTCACTCGTTGCCCTGCTTCCATTCGAATTCTGGAAACAGTTAGATATAAACCTCAGAGGTAGTGAGGAGAGAACATACTCTGTCGGCACATTGGGCAAAGACCTTTGGAAGATTCTTGGTTGATCCAAGTCAACAGGCAATGCTGTTAAAAACGCGTCAGACCAGTCCCTCACTTAGATGCTTGTCTAGTCTCACCATATGGAATGAATGCCCGCATGTCCCTACCACTAGAAAACAAATACAGTCAGCATTCAAGATCACTCGTGGACGCTGGGATCAATAGGTTCACTCACAAAGCGCGCATTCGTCGCCGGGGAATTTGCAGGTTGGACAGGTGCCATCGAATTGCACACGGCAGATACCACAGACTTCATCTTCTGGGATATCCCAGTGCCACGTCGCAATGGCATTCCACTCCTTGAGCACGACCTTCATGATGTGTGTTGAGGGAAGAAGTGACCGCGGCCGATAAGTAATGTTTATCAATCATGTGAGCACTTCTCCGCACTCCACACTCGCGCAATAGTTGACCTCTTATTGCTACAACTTGCGTCGTTTATTTCCTGCAATCATGGCGTTCACTGCCATGCGGTCCTTTGCGCCTGTTCGCTGCTTTCGCACCATGTCTATCCCAGGGCAGGTTCAGTCGCGCAGCATCTCTTTCTCCTCGTATCTAGTCACCCCCAAACAGCTCAACGAAGCTCTCAAGAAGAACCCTCCGACCAAGATCTCCACATCACCTCGTGTGATTCCCCTCTGTGCAGCATGGTTCATGCCTAACGACCCAGAGGGTCGCAAGGGAATTGACTCGTTCCGCAACTCTCGCATCCCCCAGGCCCGGTTCTTCGATCTAGACGCTATCAAGGACCCTGATTCACCCTACCCACACATGCTACCAACATGTGAGGCTTTTGCCGAAGCCATGAGCGATCTGGGCATCCGCCGCGATGACGAAGTGGTGGTCTACGACACTGCCGAACTGGGTATCTTTAGTGCGCCCCGCGTGGGCTGGACACTGCGTGTGTTTGGCCACCCCAATGTGCACATCTTGAACAATTACCGCCTCTGGGTGAAGGAAGGACTCCCAACCGAAAGCGGGGAGCCTGCTCCTGTGGAAAAGTCCAAGTACTCTGTGCCGACCTACGACTCGAGGCTTGTGATTTCCTTCCGTGAAATGAAGGAACTAGCTTTAGACTATGGCAAAGAGGGAGCTGAGCCAGTGGAAATTCTGGACGCCCGCTCTTACGGTCGCTGGGCTGGAACCGACCCTGAGCCTCGCCCTGGTCTGTCCTCTGGCCATCTCCCAGGATCGAAGAGCATGCCCTTCCAGCAGCTACTGGACCCTGAGACCAAAACTTACCTCCCTAGTGAAGACCTGCAGAAGATCTTTGAGGAGAACAAGGTGGATCCATCTCAGACGATCATCAGCTCTTGCGGTACTGGTGTGACTGCCGCTATCATTGAAACTGCGCTGGGCGAGGCGGAATTCGGTGACCCTCACCTTCGCCGTGTGTATGATGGCAGCTGGACGTAAGTGCAACTTCCTCGCATCCTTTGAACATTATTGAACCGTACTAATTGTCAATAGTGAATGGGCGCAGCGAGTCAAGGAATCGGATGGTCTCATCAAGAAGGTGAAATCATAGGTGTCATAGGAACTGCTCTAAGGGAATTCTCAGCTCACGAACGACATGATCTCTTTTACTCTTAGATTGTATCCCAGAACATAGAATCTCTCGTTTCTCTAATTACGCTCTTCTTTTCCTCTTCTCTTCGTTCACCTGCACCTACCTGTAGCTGACTAAGCATGTCTCGCCCACGAAGCGCATCAAATCTCGCGCTTTCTTTTACTTCAGACAAACCGCTGGGACTACAAAGATGCGGATGGAATATTCCTATCAACAGGCTTCTCTTCGTGAGTGAAAATCACCTCATCCGTTTGCGCTACCGACACCCGCCTCCCCCCACATTCTCCCATGTCCCTCCGACCTCCCTGGCTCTTTCTAGCGTGCTGACCTCTCTCAGTCGTGGTCAACGCTTCCAGTCTTCCGATATAGGGCGCTTTCAGCCCTGTATCTCACCTTCTCTCTCACCATGTCGACCGGGCGCAAGGTCTTTCATTGTGCCGTGGATGAGACGGCCTTGTCTACCAATATTAGCGAGATCAAGAAATGGACTACCAACGGGGCAATCGATCTTGTCGTTCCTCTTTACAGTGAGTCACTTGGCAATCGAAGCAGCCTTAGTCGCTTTGCGCTTTCTCTAACTAACACTCATTCTCTAGCCCTTGAACGCCTCCATGCGCTGAAGCGAGCCGGATCTCAGGTCGCCATCAACGCCCGCGAGGCTGTGCGCTTTCTCGACCGGGTCACCTCTGGCAAGGATCATATCGCCGCCGACCGAGTCCTTCTCCAAGGCCCGATGGAACAATATGACCGCTGGGAAGAGGCCGAGAAATTCTTCCTTCCGGAATTCGAGGAGGAGCCCGAGGCAATCGACGACGCAGTCACCAATGGCGAGGCGACCGAGCCCCTCGCAAAAGAGACAATCACCAAGACCGAGCCTAACGACCTGTCGCAAATGCTCCTCTCCAAGTTGAACTTCAAGAAGGACCCAGAGGCCGCGTCGATCACTTCCGTCGGTTCGCCCAGTGGACCTGGCTCGCGCACGTCCTCTCGCAGCTCTCGCACCAGTCCTGAATGCGCCCAGCACGATTCAAGCAATGGAACCGCCAAGAATGAGAAGAGCAAGGCCTCTAACCACCAGCGCTCGATCTCCGCATCCGTCATCCCGACCGCACCGGCCGCCCTTCGCCCTCTGCTGAGCGCCTTACTTTGGCGCCTGCACAACGGACCCGACGCTGAGAACTCCGCAAAGACTTGCATCCTGATTACCAACGACCGCGCGACCCAGGTGTGGGCGCAGAAGTTTGGAATTGGCGTCAAGAACATCCTCCAGTTGCGCACCGCTATTCAATACGAGGAGCGCGAGTACAAGAACCGCTGCAAATACGTCGAGAAGATCCAAACCCTACCCTCCGAACCCAAGACCTTATTGTCCTACGAGGAAGAAAGCGACGAGGATGAGCTGGTCTTTGTTCCCCGTGGTCGTGGCAAAGGTGCGCCTCGTGCTTCGCGTGGTGGCCAGCGCAAGGCTGCTCCCAAGCCGGCCCCCAAGTCTGCGCCTGCTCCCGCCGAGAACTCGGTTGAGGTTCCAACCCAGCCTATTGACCCTGACTCGTTCAGCCGGTCTTTGGGTGGCGCCACCAAGCAGCCCACCGTGGACTTGAACACGCAACCAGGTGCTACCCGAGGGATCTCGGGCGCCTCTCGTCGTTCCTCCAATGGACGCCGAGGCGGGCCTTCTCGCGGTGCACGAGGTAGCGGTCGTGGCCGGGGCAAGCTCTGGGTTCCTTGATTACACGAGTGACGGTCTACCGACTCTATCATTTGATAGGATGACGTAGATCGTGTTGGACCAACGCATCCAGAACCGGACAAGGGTATCTCTTTTCTCTTTGCTGGGCTGCTACTATATCTTGCTGTGATTGCTTGATTGCCCGCAGAGTGTGTTCCCCTCTCTAATCCCCGGCAACTCCAGACCACGATCGGATCTCGGACTATCTCGACCTCGAACAGGACATGAATCCAGTGGAGGATTCAGTCCGCGGCCCCTGTGCTGCATGGATTTGTTGAAGATTGTCCCTCTTTGCCCTGTTCCCCCTCGGAGGAGATGGGAGGCGATGAATGTTATTTTGGAGGGAGATTATGATAGTTGATTTTGATTCATCTACATCCCAGTTGTAAAGTGCACATGGTCCAGTAAATTGTAGTGTGATACCTTATGTATGGAGTATAAAGAATGAAGTATCAAGTATGAAGGCTGAATGAAGTATAGACAGCTGAACGGGACTTCCCCGCGTGATTGACCCGTGGGACATACACATCACTTGACTTTCCACTCTACACTTCTCTCTTCTACTCTTCATCTCCTCTCCTATTCACTTACTCACCTACTCACACACAGATCCAATCTAATCCAATTATCCACCATGTCCGTCGACCAAACCCCCTCACCACTAACTTGGAGCGCCGCAACTCGTTGGAGAAACACCTCCAAACCCGCCCGGGCATGCAGGATCTCAAGAACCGCCACATCCTGCTGGATACCAATGTGGCCCCGTACATATCCCAGAAATGAAACCTGGAAATTGCTGAAAATAGCATCACTAACGCACCTCCAGAGCTCTCCAGTCTGCCCGCCAGGAACTGGATCGCCAGCGTGCTTCCGATAGCTTGAAGAAGAGCTTGGAGAAGAGACCTGAGAAGGATGAGCTGGTTGAGCGTATATTTCCCTTTTCGCTTCTATCTCTCTTCTCTTTATTGCACACTTTCATGCTCTGTCACTTTGGTATGCTTGATACTTGATCTATACTAATCTCGCCAAGGCAATATCCTCCCCGCCTCATCGGCCGCTCCCGCATTGCAAGCCCATGCTCGCGAACTCGAGAAGCACATGTTGGCCGATAATCTCGAGCATAAGATCCAGAATCGGCCACAGCCCGAAGAGCTTATTTCGCAGGGTATCTTGTCCGAAGATGAGGATCCTCGCTCGGCCTGATTTCTAAACCGCACTACCGAGTCGGCTTTTCTACCTTTTGGACTCGATGATTTGAAATGAGATATGGACAGGGCTTCAGGCGTTATTCTTTTTGTTCTTCTAGTCTTGAGAGATTGACTTCCAACTGTTTCTGTCTTTACCGGGAGGTGGTGATGTCACTGTGACGGACCCGTTCGATTGTCAATATCATACCAGTTGCTGCGTACGATAATGTAATTCCCAGGCCTTAGAATGGGATAAATAGCTAGATACGGCCATAAGCACTCCCCTGGAATGTCACCTACTATACTCTGTAGCACCCATCTCAAATTGCAGAGAACGGGATATCATTCAATAAGCATAGATCATCAGATCGTGAGAAAACATATCTAGTGACTCTCCACCTCAACAGGCGCAGACAGATCAGGCGTCCATCCACTGGGCCTCTCACTCCCACGAACGAGAATCCCATACGCCGCCCTCTCCACCTTCTCAACACTAGCCTGCATAACCTCCAGCTTCTTCGCCAGATCGCGGAGCATGTTATGGCGACGGGGTACACTGAGCGATTCAAAGCGTGCACGCATAGCCCGTAGATCAATGACGATGTCACCCTGTGACGGTGAGAGTGTGGGCGCCTTGGATTCTGTCACAGTTTCGCCCGTCTTGGTTGCGGCTGTGTTGCCGGAGCTTAGTGATAGAACGGCGAAGCGCATCATCTCGCCTGTTAGATCGAATAGGCCCAATAGGTAGTCTTCTTCTGTGACGAGGATTTGGGCTGGGACGCGGGTGGCGACTTCGGCGTGTGAGATCAGTGTCTGTGTGCGGAGGTAGTGGTCGAAGGAGACGGCTTCGATGAATTCTTGGATGCCTGGGCTGAGTTGGCGTTGGTAGCGCCAGCTGTTTATTCCCAGTTGTTCTGGGACGACGGCTTCGAAAAGGGCGTGGATTTGGTCGAAGCGGACTTGGTTCTCTTGGGCGATTTTGGGTGGGAGGGGTTGGTTGGTTGCGCGGACACGTTGGAGGGCGAAAATGCTGGGTTCTGTTAGTTGTGTTGGAGATAATTGAGAAAGAGACGTACATCTTCTTGCTCAGCGCGGTGATGTCGCGACTTTTCTTGATGATTCGTTCGCGGCGGTCATGGTGCTCATCCAGCTCGTCGCGGAAGTTCTCAAAGACGGACAGGACTGTAGGTCCCTCTGTGTCGGTCATATTTGTGTCTTTAGGATGCAGCTCGAGTGGCTGACCTTCCCAGTCGCGTTTGGTGCCCATTTAGCAAAAAGTTGGGAGGTTGCTGAGTTGAGCTCCACGATAAGAGATAGAGATATCTCCGCAGATCCCACTTGCTTCGTCACTTCACTCCACGCTAGACTTGATATTTGACATGTACTGAGATCATTTAATTTGGCTTGAATTCGGATAACTAAGCTACTGACATGTCAATGCTATATTCCAACTAAGCTTGCCGCTCATGCCACAACCTCACAAGATTCCTGCCCCAAATACCGATACCTAAGAGGGCTTTTCCCAAGACCTGTCACCTTGACAGTCTGCTCATCACCAGGGACAATGTCAATGGCGTTATCCTCAAGAAGAACACCCTCCTGCTCCTCAAAGACAAGACATTTAACTGGCTTGCGGGCATTGATAACCAAGACTGTCTCACCAGCTACTCCCACCTGTCTCTGAATCTCCAGCTGTCGTCCAGTCAAATTGAGATATTTGAATGGCTGTGGCCAGTCGACATCCCGTGCCACGATCTGGTTATTCACCCACAACCGTGCTGCGAGGACGTGTGGCTCTGGCTCGGCGATGTGGTCGATGACACCGTCGGTGATGATATCCGTTGTTCCATTGGCCGTGATGGTGATATTCTCGTGTACAATCGGTGCTCGGATATCACGGCCTGTGTTGACAGATAGGAAGCGCAACTCAATGCTGCCATGGACGGTCTCGGGTTTATTGCTGGCAATCCAGAGCTCGTATTTGCTCGTCTTGGGTGGTTGGGCGTGTGCGACGCTCCAGTCGTGGTGTTCTCGGCGGACTCCAACGGCGATTGGGTTCAAAACTCGCTTGACGGCGTAGTAGGCTGGTTTCGGTTTGAGAAAGTAGTCCACGATCGCCCAGGAGATGGTTGGCCAGCAGTCATTTAGTTGCCAGAGGAGAGCACCACCGCAGTGGCGCTCGTCGCCCCATTGTCGGCGCCAACCTCGGTAGCCGAACATCATTGTCTCAGCTTGCACGACTTGCGTGAGGTAGATGTAGGTCTGCATATGTTAGCATGAAACTAGCCGAGGTTGTGAATAGATCATACCTCGAGGTCTGTGGCGGTTCGCAGATTTTCTACGAGGTACGTCGCCAGTCTTCGTTCATGGCCATCAGCCTTATTATGGAAATCGATCACATGAGATTGAGGGAATTTGTCCTCCTCTTTCTCGACAAAATAGTCGATTGTGGAGACATGAGGGAATGCCTCCATGCCAAACTCGCTGTTAAATCGACCGCCGAGTGTATCGAATATCTGATATTTCTCTTGCGTGCCGTGCCACACTATTTCTGTCGTTAGCATATACTTTGTATTTTGCTCTGACATACTGACCATTCCACTGATGCATATCCCCAACTGTTTTGTCCGACGATATCTTACCATCTCCCCATGGACTGCCAGGATGGTAGAATGTGCTGGGTGAGTGTTCAGCCACCACTTCTGGGAGAAGCTTTTCATAAATGTATCGTGCCGGGAAATCGGTCTTCAACCAGCTCTGGGGGTCCTTGTCCTCGTAGTTGTAAGTTAAGCCCTCTGACTCTTGGACCTGATAGTCCTCATTGTTACCAGCGTAGAGCACAATAGATGGATGATGGCGCATGCGCTTCACGTTGTAAATTGTCTCCTGACGGACTGATTCGAGCAACTCGGGCCATGTTGGATAATTGCCGCAGCCAAACATGAAGTCCTGCCAGACCAACACGCCTAGCTCGTCGCACGCTTCGTAGAAGGCGTCGTCTTCATAAATGCCGCCACCCCAGACCCTATCATCATTAGTTCAATCCACATGAACGTTGAAGCAAGGAGTCATACCGAATCATCACTTGTCTGCCAGCCACCATGAGCTCAATCCATTTGCGGTATCGCTCAGGACTGACGGCTGGCAAAAGACTGTCGGCCGGAATCCAGCACGAACCACCACAGAAGATATCCATTCCATTGATGCGGAAGAAAAAAGACTTTCCATGCTTGTCAGGTTGTTGAACAACCTCAGCAGTTCGTATACCAAACTTCTTGGATGACGAGTCGACCTCTTCACCGTTGCGAAGTAGCACCACCGATACATCGTACAGAGTCTGTTCGCCATACCCATGTGGCCACCACAAAGCAGGCTGATTGACTCGGAAATTGACTTGGGCTGTATTCCTAGACACGGGTATGTTCTGGCTTGCGATTTCTTTCCCGTGAAGCCCCAGTTTAAACTGGGCTGTATACTCCTCGTCCACGATGCTTTCCACTTCAACAACGGCAGTCACCTCGGCTGTTTGGTGACCCGCTGCCAGCTGGACCTGAGGCCACAGACTAGCAACACGGGCCTCGTATATCTCGAAGCGGACAGCGCGCCAAATGCCCGCGGTCATTAGCACTGGACCCCAATCCCAGCCCCAGTGGTACTGGGCTTTCCGCACTGCCATGCGTGCTGGATCTCCATTGAAACCGACCCATCTGTGCTTTGTATCTCGGGCCCGCAGCTCGCGGGCTTTGAGAAGGGCGCAGTCGAACTCGATTTCGAGGGTGTGCTCGCCTTCTGCTTCCAATGCTTTGGTCACATCTACCCGGTGGCCTAGGAACATGTTGTCGCTTTCGAGAATGGACTTTCCGTCTAGCTTGACCTTAGCAAATGTGTCTAGTCCGTCGAATACTAGCACAATTGCGGAACCTGCCGGGGCAGCTGGCTTCGAGAACACATTGCGATAGACCCATGACTTCTCGTTGACCCAGCGAGCATCCAATTCCTTGAATCCAATGTAGGGATCATCAAGCCTATTATAAATCACAATGGTCAGTACCAGATTATGGGTGCTATCTATAGAGAGAGCTTACTTTTTGTTAGCAATCAGGTCCTGCTGCACCACGGATGGAATGGCAGGTACAGGCAGCCATTCATCAGCATCTCGGTCCCTGAAGGACCAGCCAGTAGACAGATTTACAAAATTAGCCATGGTTGACACGAAGAGAATAGCTTTCCCCAGATTGACACTTTTATACTTGGTTGATGGCCTGAGGTTCCCCACGCGCCTTCCTCTTTGGACAAGGACCCTCCGTGCCAAACGTGGACTAGTGGTACCTATCATATACAAATTCATTGCAAATACACATCACATACCACTGTGTAATTCTCAACTGCCAGCTTCTCAGTTCATGCACCTCATCATCCGGGACTGATCTGCTCTAACCTCCTTTGTTAACGGCAATTTCCCCGTCAAGCTTCTAATGCCGTGCATTATTTCTATCCTTACCCTTTCCCAAGAACTAATGTACTCCGCTTCTCCGATTTAGGCGCCCATATGGCACTCTTCCACATCTATGCACACGCCCTCTTTCGGCCATTCGCATAGCCTCTCATGCCACGCTTATTGATTAACCGGAACATTACATGCATGACTTGTAACCGAGCCAATGATCGACTTCAACGGGCACCCTTCATCTGGGAGGCTTGGCACTTGGTCGAATGCTCAAACAATGAGCAAGTATTGACTCAGTTGTGTTGGAGTCTATGGTATAACATATCGACTCCCCTCCCACAGTCTTTCACTTTTCAGTTACAAAGAAACATTGTCTTCCATGCCGACAATCATTGGCGGAAATGAATGATTCTCACCGGAGTCCCATCTCGGGCCCTTGACCAAAACGAGACATGGCGCCCGCGAAACGTCTCGGCAGTGAATCCCCTCTCGCAGAACCAGGTACGGCCCTCCTGATCCAGTGTCAGGCTCGAGCCCCTTCATACTCGAAATTCCCTCACAGCATCAAGGGAACCGCCGAGCTAGAGCCCAACATGTGCCTAGTCCAGGAGGAAATGATTGGATTATGGGGGCGGAAATCCGGTCCAAAGGAACTTTGAAGTTGGGCATAATTCGCAGTCAGAATCCTGCATCGGTATCCTTTTCGGCCTTTGCAGTTCCCCAGATGACGGTTTCCCCAGACGATCGTCTGTCTGCAGGGTTCGGTTCTACCAAAGGACTCTTTACAGTCTGGGGAAATGGCCCCTCTCTAAACCCCACTGCATCATGGAGGTGGCGTGTGAAGACCATGCAGAAGCGAAATTACCCAGCGTCACTCTGCACCCCTGGTCATGCGCGTGGCACTCCGGTAGAATGATGCAGCTTCGGGAGTCGCGACCCATGTCTATCCAATCCTGGTTTTATATGCCGGGAATTATTTTGCTGACGCGGACTCCCATTTCAAGGCCATTGAAAATGGAAGAAGTTGTAGAGAGGACATTAGAATATATCAAGGAGGGAGATCGTATAACTATACAACCAATCAGTGCCAACCGGGTGAACCGGACAGACAAGTTGCATCCCCAGACAAGAAAATGCGGGGAGATTAAGCGGATCAGCCTATATTTCGTCTATTTCCTTTCGGTTCTAGTGGCTTTTTTGCATTTTCCTCTTTAATCTTTTGATCCCTTCATTTATGTACCTCAACACCCTTCTATCATACGATCTTTCCATCTCCACCCCCTATGTCGCCCACACAGTGACCCGTGTGGTCAGATAGCTAAACCTCTGATTCTGTAATCTTTTGTTGTCTGTCAAAATGTTCCATACATTTGAGGGTTTCGAGAACCCAACAACAGCAACGCCTGCCCGCAACCGGGCTACAAGTGAACGGCGTGAGTCCATCAGTCGCCGTGTGACAACGCTACGTGCTTGCACATCCTGTCGCCATCGCAAGATCAAATGCGATGGCGAGAAGCCCTGTGAGGCATGTCGATGGTACAAGAAGTCTGATCAATGTCACTATTCAGATCCGCGGCCTTCGCGGAGGTGAGTCACCTATCTTGTCTACTATGCCTGCCAATGTACTAAATACAATCTCATAGACATGTGGAAAAACTATCTACAACTCTGGAGGAATACAGAAGTATCCTCGAGAAGCTGTTCCCCAACTTCTCTCCAGATTCCCTGGTTAATTTGTCCCGGGAGAAACTTCTTGAGCTTACGACTGTCGCGGGGCCCCCAGTCCAGGGACACTCTCATCATGCCGAATCACCCGCTACTTCGGCTTCAATAGAGGCCCATGTTTCGCCCTTGTCAAACGACGATGACAATCTCGAGTCGCTGCAAAGTATGCCCGAGGAGCTGCCAGATAGCCGCAATGCCAGCTCCACAGATCTAGTCGAAGGCGTCTCAGACGACGTTAACGCGCTGTCTCTTTCAACCAGACAGCCTTCATCCTACCTGGGCGTTTCATCTATCCAAGCCGCTATCAAAGTCATTGTCTGGCTAGACCCAGGCTGTGCGTCATACTTTTCTCGAACACCTGCGAACGAACAGCACGAAGCGACTGGATGGCCACATCATACTCCTATTACACCTCCTCAACCCACGATTCCGCCATCAGAAATGCAAATGCTGGACGCTTATTTCCTTTATTTCCAAGCCTTTGCTCCTATGATCGACGAGAGATCTTTCCGTGAGGCTTACTGTGCTGGCCGGCGGAGAGATGATCACTGGCTTGCCCTATTGAACATTGTTCTTGCTCTGGGTAGCATCGCCGCTACGGGCCCTGATGACCTGACGCACCAAACATACTTCTTGCGATGCAAGAACCACCTGAGTATCAGCTCCTTGGGAAGCTCTCACATTGAAACTATCCAGGCGCTCGGTCTCATCGGAGGCTGGTACTGCCATTATATCAGTCAACCAAACCTGGCATACTCCCTCATGGGGGCTTCACTGCGCATGGCAGCTGCCTTGGGCTTGCACAAAGAGTTTGCAGAGACTCGTCAAATTCCAAGCCCAGCCAAAATCGCTTCAATGGATTTGAAGCGCCGCGTCTGGTGGTCTCTCTTCTGCATGGATACATGGGCTTGCATGACACTGGGCCGGCCTAGTATGGGTCGATACGGTTCAACCATCACTGTCAAACCTCCCCACTGCCGAGACAAGGTAATATACTTCCCTTCACAAGGGTGTACTATGCTAACCACATGAATAGGAAAGCGTCCTCGGTATTCTACCCCTCGTCGAAAACATCCGATTCGCTAAGATCGCAACCCAAGTTCAAGAATCCCTGGCCGCTGCACCACTAGTCAAACACCAAGAAATGGCTCACGCGGACGCCCAACTTCTTGATTGGTGGGATAACCTCCCCGCCATCCTCAAAGATCACGAGCCATGTTCCGAATCCATCAACACTGTTCGCACTGTCATGCGGTGGCGGTACTATAATCAGCGCATACTACTCTACCGACCAACACTGTTCAGCTATGCTATGCGGCGCGTGCCATATATTGCCCTGCGGCTGGAGGAGCGCACAGCCATCGAGAAATGTCGCGAGGTGGCGCAGCAATCTATTCAGAATATCGCAGCCACCGCTCAGCTGAACCAGCTTTGTGGTTGGAATGCTGTCTGGTGGACTTTCCAGGCTTCCATGGTTCCGCTGGTCGGGCTGTTCCTTAATGACCCTACTGTCGATGACCCGCGTGCTTCTGTTGAGTCCTGCCAGGCGCAGGTTGAGACTGCTATGATGACTCTTGCTCGCATGCAGTCATTTGGACATACGGCGAAGAGGTCGCTGGACGCCATCTCACGAATATACGAAGCGAGTAAGCGTGGACAGGACCTCCCTGATCCAAACACTTCTGCTGGTATTCTCAGTGGCTCTTTTCCTGCTGGTCGGGATATGTCGGCTATGTTCTCGCCATCTGAGCCTGCTCGTACTACTATGCCCATGACTGACAGCGGTTTCCTCGACCCGCTCAGTACCCCCTTTGAAAACGACTCCGGGGGTCAGTATCTATGGGAGTATTTGAGCTGGAGTGACAATAATCTGTGGCCAGGGATTGCCGCGGACATCGATGGGCGCAATGATGCCATGTTGCTGACGCCCGAACATGAAAAAGGACCAAAGTACGGAGAACAGCCGTATTTCGATCCCATGTCTGATCCTGGGTATCTTGTAAATCAGGGCCTTTACTACTGAGAACTTCCACTTTAGTTTTGGTTTACTCTATTTGCATGTTAGAACAAGGCGCATTGGAAATGAAGGGTTCTATGTAATTATTCAACACTTACAGTATGCAGTCAGCTTACCGTCTTTGCATTAGTTCTATTCATATCGAGAAATACTCCGATATCCCTGACCATGACTGCGACTTGCATAATCAACTGACATATATCTTACAGCCTAATTTGTCTGGCACACTTAGCCCAAGGATTTTCATCACGAAACCGGTTCTTCAGAGATGCGGGGGTTGCAGTCGAAATCGATCATTTATACATGTATCAAAGGTGATCGACACAGACAAGGGGTCCTACCACTTGTCCATTATTGTATTGGATGCTTGAGCGTTGATCTATTCTCCACAGCCAACTTCATGGCCAGTGAATAGCCATTAAAATACTCACACTTATAAAATAAGCCCTGATAGTCCTACGAGAAAATAATCTCCCCAAAATTCATAATATCATAAAAACCAATCATTGGCCAAGCTATAAAGGTATCATCAAGAGAACTCCAAACAAAATAATCTCATAAAGAAGCATAATATCTCGCCAACGAATCTATCATCGCGTCTCGCTTATCATCATCCTCATCCTCAAAGACCTTCTGAACATGCTTATTCTGTTTCAGACTTGCAATCCGGTTAACAGCGTTACCGTTGCCAACCGGCCCGTTCAGTGCGCGCCTCCGAATATTGTCGGTGATGCCTGAAAGCGCACCGGTCAGGTTCAGATTGTCGTTGGAGCCTAGGTAGGCCAGTGTGTTTCTGAGGACGTCGGCGATTCCCACGTTTGCTACTAGGGGTAGCTGGCTGAGGACGTTGGTGTAGTATGGAATTAGTGTGCCGTTTGAAACGATGGTCCGCGTCATTGCTGTTAGGGCTAGGTTCCCGTTCTTGAGTGACGAGCTTTGGGAACTGATCACTTCTGTTAGGTTTGATATTACTGTTTTGAGGTCGAGGACGCCTTTGAGTGGGAATGTGTTGTTTCCGGGTCGGAGGGTCACATTGTCGACAGTTGCATTGCCGATGATGAGGTCTGTATCTCCACTTTTGAGGTCGAGTGTGATGGTGCCGACTTCGAAGGAGAGGGCGGTTGGATTTGGGAGAGTCAGATTGGCGATCAGATTGGTTCCGTCGTCTTGTGCTGGTAGGATGAGTGTACTATCCGCAATAGATAATCCGTCAAATTTGTTTAAAGCTATTGAAACTTATTAGCCTAATAATGAGCAAAAGCAGACACTGAAAGACTCACATGGTATAACTACTTCTTTGTCCATAGTAATGTGATTTTTCAAGACCCCCAAATATCCATATGTGACACCATAAAGTGACAAGGTTGTCTCCTTTTTGAAGACAGTGTCGTGAACAAAGGCCTGCCAGGTAGTCGAGTTAAGGATTGGCGTATGTTGTTTGTTGACTCCCAAAGTATAGTTCCCTTTGATCGTTTGACCAGGGATATCAATTGCTCCCCAAGCGTTTTCGTGGCCGTATTTACGAACAAATGTGTAGAATTTGACGGGCTCTATGCGAACACCAAGTGCAATTTTCAAATCCACTTTTGCTGCTAGAGTCATCTGTACCGTGTCTGGTGTTGGTTGCATCACCTCTGCATTGACCACTACCAGGTTGGATTTGTTGACAACAAGTTGGGCGATGGCTGGGATAGCAACTAGGAAGCTTCATTGTTTTGTTAGCCTGAATCTAAGGACGAGAAAAACGGGCATCACATACAAAACAGGCAAGAAAATAGCTAAAAAGATGACATTGCCGATAAAGTAGCAAAGCCAGAACCGTCTGCAATGTCGACGGAACTTGTCCTTCCTGGTAGCTGACCTCGTGGACGACTCAATCTGTTCGAGCTTTGCAAGGTCATCGGGTCCTGGGTAAAGGAGGCCCCGATTGCCTCCAATGATATACTTGTCCTCCTCTTTTGCCATGACGAAGGTCCACGTGAATTGGCCAGAGGGATGTGAAGAAAGCTCTCTATATAAACAAACGCTAGCTCTATACAGATATCATATGTCTATGAAAATTACCGAGGACCGGGAGACTATTAGGTTTATAACTTGGTGGGCACTCTCTTGCTTTCTGCGGGGGATCACCCGTCACGGTCCAGGTATATTACATACTTGGTGAGTATCTCAGGGTTACCCTACCTTTGTCTGTAAGATATGTATTCTCCTTGGAACTAGGCGAACTAGGCCAGTTTTCATTAGATCAATGGCTAGTCCATGTTGCTTTTGCAACAAAAACAAGACTTATCACCTGCTGGAAGACCTACCAGATCCAGAGATTCCAATCTGACGGCCAAATTTCAAAAGGGGCAGTCTATCTTACGCGAGAGGTCTGATGCAGGCCCCAGTTGTGTACGGTCTTGGCTAGGGTGTGTGCTCACATCTACATTAGCGCCTGCACAGGTTGTTAAGTCGAGGTCTCGTTCTTCTAGATCGCCTCGGTGCCTCGGAGGTACTTATCAGCTTACAAGGTGTAAGTAATATACCTCCCAAATTTGGTCTCGAACGAGATGATAAACAGTGAAATGTCGAGATATATTCCATAGAGTCTATTCATTCCTCTTGTTTGGTAGTTCCTCAGAGGGTAGGCACATATCCGTATATCCCAGACTACAGATTCAACAATATAGCAAGACCTCAACGGCTGACAGGGCCGGGATGTAAACATAACCCGAGGACATTCGGACGGTCTACCTTTCACATGAACTCCTCGGTCTATCGAGATATGAAGCAAATGAGATAAAGCCCCAGATTGCGTCTCAGGAACTCCAAGTGCAAGCGACCCCTCAATGGCGTATTACCTGCAGCGGTTCCAAAAGACAAGAATCTGACTGGCTCGCTTGGAGAACCTGCAAGTAGCCACCATCTCTGTGTGGCTGATTGAGAGCCCTGACATCACATCGTGCAGTTAGATGTACGGAGTATATTGCAGACGTTAAGTTGATCCAATCCCCGCAGTTCCAAGAATGGGGCGCTTCCCCCGCATTTATACAAACTTTGACGATCAGTGGAGGTTGGACTTGATTGGTGTGCATTCCGGTTGATGCGCAAGCTGTTTCTCTTAGCAATAAGTCTTACTGTCTTGCAGATTGAGCATCTGAGTCCGAAGAGCCTCGCTGGTGGTTCCTGATACCACAGCGGTGGGAGTAGGAAGTATGAGAGATATTACATCGATGCTACGCTCCACAAAACCCTGATCAATAGTGTACTCGCGCTGTATGATTCATGCTTCGTGCTTCATGCTTCACCGTGTATATAATGAGGTATACTAAGAGAGCCTCGAGATCTGGTAAGTTAGAACCCCTATTTGTTTCTCATTTGCTTATATTTTGATTCCCTTGTGAACCAGCCAATAAGCAAGAAAAAATGACATCAATAATTGTCTGATTATCTGTAACTGATAGTCACACACAGAAGCAGCCCAAGCGAGAAAATGAGCAGAAGTGACGCTATACCTCTAGGAAATCCGGGGTCAACCATGCACGGACCACCCTGACTCAGCTCGTCGCGGAAAATAGCTTCTTCGATTCCACGTAAACAACATGCGCTGAACGAATTGGCATTGAGTGACATTGAATTCATTCATCAAGTACTGTCACCACAGATATCATACAGGAGGAAACGCGGGTGGCTGCCCAGCTCGTCAATCCAGCCACGATATCTGCTAAGGGGGTCAAAAGCCACCTAATGATGCGCGCTACCCGCACCAACCAGTCTAGCGATTCTTAATATCTTGAAATTCAACTCTTAAAAGCAAGGAAAGAGAGAGAGAATGTCTCTATTCAGCTCGCCAACGCGGGTCTTCCTCGCCGCCACGGCTCTCCGCCTCATCCTTCTTGTCTACGGTGGTTGGCAGGACGCCCATTCCGCCGTGAAGTACACCGACATCGATTACATGGTTTTCACTGATGCTGCGCGCTATGTTTCAAAGGGCCAGTCGCCTTATGCTCGTGACACGTATCGCTATACGCCGCTCTTGGCGTGGATGCTTGTTCCTACGGCTTGGGAGGGTCCTGCGCCTTGGTCCGCGTTGACTTTTGCCTTTGGTAAGGCGCTTTTTGCTTTGTCGGATGTCCTGGCTGGGTGGCTGGTTGTCCAGTTGCTTGTTCGCTGCTTCCGCTTCCCTGTTGAGAGGGCGCTGCGTTATGTTGCTGCTGTTTGGTTGTGGAATCCTATGGTTGCCAATATCAGTACACGTGGTAGCTCTGAGGGGTTGCTTGGTGTGCTTGTTGCTGCGTTGCTTTGGGCGACATTGACGAGGAAGCCCGTTGTAGCCGGTCTGATCTTAGGCCTTGCTGTTCATTTCAAGATTTATCCTTTCATCTATGGTGTTTCCATTTTGTGGTGGTGGGATGCTGAGCGCGACGGGGCTCAGTCTGCCGGGTCAGGTCTCGTAGCGCGGGTTATTGGTTTCATCACGCCGTCTCGTGTGAAGTTCACGCTTGCGGCACTGATGAGCTTTGTGGCCTTGAACTTGGTCATGTATCTTCAGTATGGCACGCCATTTCTGCAACATACTTTCTTCCACCATCTGACTCGCATCGACCACCGCCACAACTTCTCTCCCTATAGCACCTTGCTATACCTGTCTGCAGCGGGTGGAGCGGAGACTCACTTTGAGGCCTTGGCATTCCTGCCACAGTTGGTCCTTGTGGTCATTGCCCTGCCGCTTGTCTTGGCAAAGAAGAGCTTGACCACTGCGATGCTTGCGCAGACATTCACTTTTGTTACTTTCAACAAAGTGTGTACTAGCCAAGTAAGTTACGTCCCAAAGGTGATTCGAATGGTTGCTGACTTGTCTAGTATTTCCTTTGGTACCTCATTCTGCTACCATTCTACCTCCCTTCTTCCTCGCTTATCCGCAGGCCAACCCTGGGTATCTCGGCTGCTCTTCTCTGGGTCATCGGGCAGGTAGGTTATCACTTATTCTCGCCGCTATGATTACCTTCTAACGTGACATATAGGCTCTCTGGCTATCGCAAGGGTACAACCTTGAATTCCTAGGTCTCCCCTCATTCGTGCCTGGACTGTTCCTCGCGGGGCTGTTCTTCTTTGCCGTGAATGTCTGGATCTTGGGTATCATCGTCCGAGACGGAGGAGAGGGTGCAGGTGAGATTGAGAGTGAAAAGGAAGACCGCAAACTACGTTGATAGCGAGACCGCTATTTACCACATGTATTATAAGATTAGACAAAGTGCAATTGAACTCAGTACATTATTTAGTCCTTGCGAGCCCAGATCACATGGAATATGTGTGACCACCCAGACCCATAACAGCCCGGATTCCATGGTGACTGCTTGGAGCGACGTATCGTATTTTGTCACCGTAACCTGATCGCATCAAACTGTCACATGCTCCCACAATCAATCTGATCAGATAAGATCGATCTCATTCGGACAAACTCGAATCACAGGGTCGCGAGACCCGAAAACGTGCAGCACCGCGCTTCCGGAGGGAATCCCTAATCGCACAAAAGAAAGAACCGCAACCAGATAGGTATTTTTTAGCATGTTAAGTGACAACAGAGATAAACACATGATTCAAGAAATGAAAAACAAGGAAGATGGGGTATTTGGCTAAATGTCAGGACGCAATATTAAAACCATTCAGAACGCTGCAAATCGATTAGAGAAATCCCGGGCTTAGAACTTGTTCACGTCGGCAATTATTTTGTACATGGCTGCATTGATGCTTTGCGGTCGAGTTCGAGGGTAGATGGCTCCGACAATATGGTTGTTTTTTCCATATTGAGGGTAGATGCCGTCTGCGAGTTCGACGTAGTGCGCATCGGGGCGGCTGACCTGGAGAGCGTTTAGGATGTCATGGCTCCATAGACCGGTGCATTTATTGTTGGAGAGTTGGAAGTAGGGGTTGAGTAGGGGACAGGTCGAGTCCAGGTCGATGTAGCGGATCCGAATATAGTCGAGATGCGGCATGCCGGCTAGACCCTCGACTGCTCCGATGATAATTGATTCGAAAATGTTGATGAAATTCATGTTGTTGATCCCGGACAATTCTTGGCTTGGGGGCATTACGACATCGTTCTTGTTGGCTGGCTCATCACGACAACATGACTTGACTACAATGTCTAGGGACTTCAGACGGGGAGTCGACGTCATCTTCTCCAATTCGGTTTTCATGGCATCGAAGAGGCACACGCAGATTCTCCCTGTGAATGAAAGAGACTCTAGGTGCGGAGCCGACTGGCCAAGTAACGTGCAGATTGGCGGAAGCACGGTTCGAGGAGTGAGGAACGAGGTCTGCGTAGCGTCTTTGTTGTTGTAGAAACCCTCCAAGGTCAGATTGAGATGTCGAATTGTAGCTGGAGGACGAATCAAGATGTGCATCATGGTGAGGTAGGCATTTGGCTGGGGTTGGGCGTAAGAACAATGCCATTCCCGCAACGCCGGAAGCGCCCGTGAAATGTGATGCCAGTCTTCGAAATCGCGCATCAGGTTCCAGGCGCCGCGCATAACGAGAGTTTCGATGTTGCTGAGCACGGGAAGACGCCGGAAGCTGAAAAATGAAGTCGACCGGCCGGGAAGGCCTCTGAAATGCTGGACCATGGGCGGGTTTTTACAGTGGCCTCCCTCGAGCGTAAGGACGCGGGCAGCGGTGAAGAATCTCTGGGCAAGCTCAAAGATTTCTTCCAGGGTAGCAGTCCGCGAAGCGATGTGATAGTGGATTTCGTTTGTGCTTTGAGTATCAGGCTGAGTCCACCAGTCCATCATCCCCTGTACGAGGGGATCCCCCCATGGGGCAGGCTCGACAGTAGGACGAGTAACAAGGGGACGATGGACTCGGTCACCCCAGACTGGAATCCAAACCTCAATATGACGGACGTGGAGGATGAGGTGTGGACTCGTCATGAACCATCGTGCGCATTCGGCCAAGCCATCCTGGGTTCCTTTGACCTTAACTAAAGTAGAATTCAGTCAGTACAATGCCAGGCCCTGCTCGGTCGTCACATACTGTGTCTGTAAATGCGGCTCTGGACGAGTGGAGTCCACACCCGGCAGATCAAGGCGAGATTTGAGAGGGCCTTGCGCCGCGGATGACGAAAAGCCTTGCTCCAGTTCTGCGCGGAAGACTTGGTATTTGCGGAAGCAGCCGCTCTCTCACCGAAGATGTGATCCAGAATATTCTCATGAATTTCGATAGGCAGATTCGCGAACTGGGTCTCTTCTCTGCCGAGTCCGGGCGAAGTGGGGACCGGTGCGGGGACACAAGTATCAATCTCAACGACAGGAAGTGAGTGACTGTCTCGAAATGGGATCTCTGCGCTTGTGCTGCGGGCCGTCTTGCTTGGAAGGGGTAACTGTGCTGGAGCTCTGGCAAGCGAATTGACCGACACCGGCCGGGGCGGGGCGGAGATCATGGCGACAAAGAGATATCTGGGGAGTTTCTCGGTGGGGGCGCGGTTCAAGTTGGGATCCGTGAGTCGTATTCTTTTTCAGTAGATGAAGTTCTAGCCAAATCTTCTCACATCAGCAAACAAACAGGTCATGTCGGACAACGCATATACCCACTGATTGCGGTGGTATGATGGCAGCTGAAGCTGAAATCGGAACCGTACAGCACCGAGTGATGTCTCAAGAGAACAAACGGACCCCAGACACACAGACACGGGGAGTTGATAAATGATGAGGGGTGACGATCAGGCGGTTGGGCGCTAAATGAGGCGCGTCGGGACAAGAGGACAAGAGGGGGAGGAGGGAGATAAAGCCGAAACGGAAAAAAACAAAGAGATAAAGAAAGGCGAGGAGAAGTCGAAGAAAAAGAGAAAAAGAGAGAAATAAAGAAGGATGGAAAAGAGGAGGAGGAGGGGGTCGAGACCGATGTTGACTATTTATACTTGCACTCTACATGAATCAACTGAAACTTGAAGATTATATCAAACCCCAACTGCATGGATGTCTTGTCGTTGGAAATTATACTACTGTCAGTTATTTGAAATACACGTGGTTTAGTAGCTTAGTAGATTCACTAGTAGAATACTATGTCGAATAGATCTACACGGCATATACAACCTTGGAAGTGCAGGAAAATAGAGGGTATCTATGCAGAACAGAATACGCTACAAATGCAAAATAAATCCTATCGCTTGCGCCTGAACCGGAATCGAAGCCCATCATCACTGTCCGAGTCATCCGCACGAGCTCTCTTTCGCCGAGGGGTTGGATCTGGGGTGGCTCCAGGCGATGCGCGTGCAGGGGCCAATAGCTCGGACGGTGGAGCCTCACGCGGACTCTCGCCAGACCGATCTGGCTCGGTTCGGTGCTCAGGGGAATTGCGGCTCCAGTAGTGATCGCCGATCCCAAAGTCTTTGCGCGTCACTTCCTCAAGGGGAACGATGACCGTCTGCACAGTACGACTACGGGGTTCGCCCTTTCGGCGGAATTTCTTGAAATTCTTGCGTCCGTTCCATCGCGCTTCCCAGCGGTCAGTCGTCTCTTCCACTCGTGTGGGTGGTGTTCGGACAGGAATTTCCATTTCTTCGATAATGGCGAGGTTCTTCAACTGATCGACGTCCACGTCGCCCATCTCGGCTGGGCGTGAGTCCTCTGTGGCCTTGCGCTGTTCCTCCTCTTCTGCGAGGTGCTTCCGGGCAGCTTCTAATAGATCGAGCTTGGGACGCTTCCGTTTGGGGGCTTCCGTTTCGACGGCTATTTGATCTTCTGTCCGATTGTGGGTCATCTCCGCACGACGACGCTTCATTGCACGGGCCCCAGGGAGAAGATCGGAGACCGAGTCTTCTTCAGCTTCTTCTTTCACCGTGTCCAGGAGCTGAGTTTGGTGCTCCGGTTCTTGAGTGTCCACATCCATGACTTGAGTGCCGACGTTGTCATCTTCCTCCACAGGTGCATACTTTGGAATGGACTCCATGTCAAATCCATCATCAAATGTCTTCATTTTGCTGACATAGGGGCGTACGCGGGGAGTTCTACCCCGAGATCTTGATGGTTGAGTAGGCTGGCTGGGCTCAGGCCCAGGTGGTGAGACCGATGAATTATTGGCCACCTCTTGCTCACTCGGCAGGCCAGCCTCTTGGGCAGTAGGTGCAGAAACCTGGCTGGACGCTTCTGTAGGCAAGGAACGGCAGAGGGGGGAGGCATCGTTACTGAGGATAGCATCGAGGAACTCTCGTTGCTCGATAACACGTTGATCTGTCATCAAAGCCACCTCGTTTCCAATTTCAATCGACCAGGACTCATGCTCGCCTGGTGATCGGAATCGAACGAGAACGACACCACCGGAGCTTCGACGCTCGCTACCCACGCCATTTCCCCGTGCTGACTTTTCCATAAATCGCACAATCTCTGCTGCCGTTGTCACTCCATTTTCTACTTCGTAGAGGAGAGCTTTGCCTTGCGCATTGTTTATTGGCGCCTGGAGATTGTCAAACTGCGATCGATCACCAAAAACGAATGTGTAGCCCTCGAAGACATTGAGACGTGCGGGATTCGGAGCGAAAGCGGTAGCAGGTCGGTTGACAGGCTCTTTGCCGGCGGGTGGCAGGTGCTCGGTTGGATCTGGCCACGATGATTCGAAATCGATTTCGAGAGGACAGAGAGACTCTAGGTTTTCGAGATCGCTGGGGGTAGCGGCGTAGACGACAGCATCGATGTATGAATCATTAACAATGTACTTTCCATTCACAAGAGCTTGTAGACCCTTGGCAGTGTTCCGTTTACTCTGTACCACATGAGTTGTGTGGCCGACGAGGTAATCGATGACGGTCTTGATATCGAGGTCTTCTAAGCGTGAACGAACATGGATCAGAGGATCACTCGCTCGCATCTCTCTGGAGGAGAACGAGAAACTGAATACCACTGGCTCCCATTTGATTCTACAGAATCTTGTCAGCCATCATCGTACGCTTCAGTCAGACGTACATACCGAAGCGTGTGCTGGTACTTGGCCAGTTGGATGATGTGCTCATCGGCCTTTTCCAGTTTGCATTCGCCTTCGATCCTCTTATTATCGACAATCGTTCCCTTCTTGGACTGCAGGTCGGTTATGGTGATATCTGATCGTGCACGTGGTGACATCTACCTCCCGTCAGCAACAGAATCCAGAGTATCGAGTGGTAATCGTACTCCATCCTTCGGCTTGACGGCAGCAATCTCGATGGTCATATGCTTGCGAGATATGGAGTTGTGATTGACGGCATGGCGGACTATCAAGAGTCAGTGTCTGATCTTCGATCACATTGATGTCGGCCATACCTCCGTCTCGTTGGAATCGACCGAATAAATACTTCTTTCCGGGGCGCAGCCATACGCGCTTCCCTGGACATTATCAGCAACTGCACAGTCAACAGATCACCAAACTCACCTTCCAGAAAGTCACCGCTCGAATCAAGAATCCACATGTTGAGCCCGCATGTCGCATGTCGGGAAATGGAGGAGCTCAGGCGGCGCACGTGAAATTGAAACGCGTGGGCACGTGACTTGGCGTTTCCATCCTGCGCCTCGTCACTGTCAAGCCAGTGAATACATGTACTTCAGCCATGGACTGCTCGGGCGAAAAGCCTGCCAGTGAGCCTGAGTCGGAGGATTATGGCACTCTGAAATATCAACTGCTTGGCCCGTCTCTAACGAAAGCGGGTCAGGACTCGGTCGATCAGCAAAAGGTACGCTGCTTACTGGATCTAAGTCTATTGACTGACCACTGAACTCGATCCCAGGTGTCGGAAATTATCTACAATGCTTCCAAGGGCTCTAAATTCTTCAATCACGAACAAGACCGTGATCGAAATCTCACGCTTAAGATTGAGCGAATTCTGAAAGAAAAGGCACGGTTAGAACGGCTAGACCTGAGCCATGAGTTACGACGCGCAGATGAATACCTGGCCGAGTTGGAGTTGAGTCGCGATCTCTCTCAACATATCATTCATGTCGACTGTGACGCGTTTTTCGCCGCCGTTGAAGAGCTTGACCGACCGGAGTTGAAGACGGTACCTATGGCAGTTGGCAAGGGCGTTCTGACGACTTGCAACTACTTAGCAAGAAAGTTTGGTGTCCGCAGTGGCATGGCTTCATTTGTTGCGAAGAAATTGTGTCCACAGCTTGTTCTCTTGCCTCAAAACTATGAGAAATACACCGCAAAAGCCAAGGAAATCCGCGCTATCTTGGCCGAGTACGATCCTCTTTTTGAAAGTGCAAGTATCGACGAAGCCTATTTGAATATCACTGCATTCTGTGATGAAAATCAGCTGGAGCCAGAAGAAGCTGTCCGGAGGATGCGTGCACAGATCCTGGAGACCACCAAGGTGTCTGTTTCCGCTGGAATCGCTGCCAATGCAAAAATCGCAAAGGTTTCTTCAAATATTAACAAACCGAATGGTCAATTCCAGGTTCCGAACGAGCGTCAAGCAATTATGGAATTCATGCGGAGTCTCCCAGTACGCAAAGTCAATGGTGTTGGCCGAGTATTCGAGCGAGAGTTGGAATCCATCGGCGTCAAGACGTGTGGAGATATCTACCCACACCGTGCTTTGTTGACCAAGCTATTTGGAGAAAAGGCTTTCCAATTTTTGGCACAATGCTACCTCGGCCTCGGGCGCACCAAGATTGAGCCGGTGGAGACCCATGAACGCAAAAGCGTCAGCACAGAGACTACGTTCCACGAAATTGGAGACAAAGAGGAACTTCGAGCAAAACTCTGGTGGGCTGCGCAGGAGCTTGAAAAGGACCTCACGCGGACTCAATTCAAAGGCCGCACGCTCGCCCTGAAAGTGAAACTCCATACTTTCGAAGTGATAACCCGCCAGACAGCGCCATCTCGTCCGGTGTGTATCGCAAAAGACCTGTATACATTTGCTCTACCCATGTTAGCGAAGCTTGAAAGAGACATTCCGGGAATGAAGCTCCGGCTTCTTGGCTTGCGCTGCTCAAACCTGGTCAGCACCCAGAAAGTAGGAATCAATTTCTTCGGCGTGGTTACGCAGCCCAAACCCACTGCAGAGCCCACCTCCGCAACTACACCCACAGAAAAGGCAGATCACGAGATTGATGCCGAAGAGGCCTTTGAATCAGCCGCTCGCCAGGAGATCCAAGATGAAATGAATGACTTGGAGACCCTTAGTCAAGAGACCCCATCTGTTTCTGTCGCCCGTGAGTCAGAGGAATCTGCGGTCCCAGAGCAATCTACGTCCGAAACAGTTGAGCCATCTCCAATGTGGGACTGTCCAATCTGTGCCCGACCCCAGATTGCTGATGATCGCACCTTCAACGAGCATATGGATTTCTGTCTCTCAAGACAGACAATACGTGAAGTGGTGCAGGACACTACAGAAGAAACAACACACTCGATACCCCCAGGTAGTCGGAAAAGGAAGACACCGCAGCCTAGTCCCCCTGAGACAGACCCAAAGCAGAAGCGACTTTTCTTCCAGTGAGCCGTTGCGATCTTAACTTGTACAATAAAATTCTTGGATTGAATATCCTTCACTTCACAATGGCCCTGACGTTTGCTAGTGTCAGTCTAACAACTTAGTGCCCCCTTAGCAGTGATTTTCATCAATAACAGACTCACCGTGTTTCCAGTCTCCACTTGACAGGCACTAGAGTCGGAATAGAGACACAAACGGGTTGCCCAAGTGCGAGGAACACGACGAATACATCTAGCAATCCATAACAATAATAGCACCCTTTATAGCAAGGCATATAGAATCGTGATATCACAAACCACTTCAATAGTCGGAAGTAAGGAATTCCACGTTGCGGTGAAGCGCCACCCTAAACCCAATCGGGCGGGAATGTTTTCGTGACTTGATTCTCTCTCTTGACTTCTCCCATCAGGCCACCTGAATATCTGAAGATCTCAATATCCTGGTGCTTGATTGTTGAATGTGGCACCATGCTGATGCTCTGTGGCTCGCAATGCCATAACAGACCCAGCACTCCCCGCAACTATGACCTTCGATAAACAAAACAATGGCAATCTCGCCAAACCGTTCACGCCCACCCTCAGCGCTGCTTTTCACCGGAATAAAACGCCTTTGACACCGAAGCTTGCAAGTCCAAGTCCGGGGCCTGGATTCCCTGCAGGTCGCCGCCTCGCTCAACCCGATCACCCCTATTCCACCCCCTCCAAAGACTCCCCCGCGGTCCACCCGACCTTCCTGAGTGCCAATGTTACTCCACGATCAGGTGCCCGAACCACTCGTCGAGATGGTACCAACGCTTCCCCAACAAATACACCTTCTGCTTCTTCTCCGCATACACCTTACTCCCAATCAACAATCGGCTATGGCCGCCGAACTGATCGCAGCCCGGCTCGCGGGGTCAAACCGGCGCAATCAAGGAGCTTGAGGGCTCCAACGCTGTCGGCGGAAAACCAGCCTATCTCACGTCCGAATTCCTTCTCCGACATGGCATCGGGGTCGCCCTTGTTCTTTCATGCGTCGGACGCTCGTTCATCACATCCCTCCGAGGTGGAAGGCCCTGCAACAAGACCTCAGGGGAAAGCGTCCCCGGCTTCAACCTTTGTTTACGCGAATGGAGATCAAGAACGCCAGTCACTGGGAGACCAGTCGAGTACCACATCGTCTGTTGTAAAACGCCGATCTGGAGGTTACTCGCGGCCCTTGCCCACCGCGAAACAAGCAGCTTCCCCTTCACCACGCCTCAGTTCACCTAAGCTCTCAGATGCCACCTCCTCGCCACCAGATGCTACGAAATCCTCATACCCTCCAAACGCCGATCAAGGTCTTGGGATAGTCCACCGTTTCAGCTCCCCGTCAAGTACAATCAGCGATAGACCACCAATCGGAGGACACACCAAATCATCTAGTGTCGACTCGAGCCACCAAGCTCTTCCACCCGACAGTTTACGATCAAGTCCAGTTATTGTTTCTGGTAACTATTTTAGCGAGGGGTCGGCACCCGTGATGTCAGAACAGATCCCGACTCTTCGCCCTCGAATCTTCAGCAATGGCTCCTCCATGAACGGGTCCACCATTTCGAACGAAACATATCCCCAAGCACCTCTAAGTCCTGGAAAATCAGAGGGCCCCAGTGAGGCCGCCCTGAATGCGCGCACCGAGCGCAAGATCATGGACTTGGAGATCAGCAACTCTTCATTACTTGCCATTAACCGCACCCTCGAGCGAGAAATGCGCAAACAAAATGCTGAGCTCCGCCGATTCCGACGACTGAGTCGCTCAGGCCGCATTTCAATGGCTCCATCAAATCGTTCATTCTCAGGAGCAGCTCTTTCAACAACGAGTGAAATGGACGAAGATGCCAGCGAACTTTCGATGCGATCACAGGATGATATGTCGGATATTAGTGACGAAGATTCTCTTGCAGATGATGGTGTTGCGAGTCCGGGCTCGTTGGCCGAGCATGATGCTAAGCACCGTGCCCAAGACGAGAAACGATTCATGCTTGACCTTGCACGACACCAAGAACTATTAGCGGACAGTCAGAAGATGAATCAAAGTCTGAAGCGCTGCCTGGGATGGACAGAAGAGTTGATCAAGGAAGGCCAAAGGGCCCTTGAGTATAATGTCCATGTCCAAGACGTCGAACTCGGTGGCCGAGTCCTCGCACCTGAAGAATTGGGTGAGGTTGGCGAGAGTCGTCGTGGCCTGCTAAGTCCTTCCACTGAATATGACGGTGTATTTTCGCCTGTTGAATCCCCGTCTATTGGTTTCTCTGATGAGCCGTCTATTGCACCATCTATTGATTCACCTGTTCCACCATCTGCTCCTGAATTGACGACATGACATTTTTGTTTTGCTTTCATCTCCTGGCGGGATGATCCGCTCTTTTATTGCTTGTTCATACCCATTGCACAATACCCCTTTTGATGCCTTTTCATCTTGAATTCGTCCTTTCATTTCTTCATCTGATACAGGCTCTTCTCATTCCTTTGACCCTTGCACCTTGTACAATGAGACTTTCGGCTTGGTTTCTTCATTTATTTCACCAAATGGTCAATGTTAGATATACCCGACCATGTCACCCGTCTTGAACGGTTGTTGCTGGCTACTTTGATAGATACCCGATGTGCAATTATTGTCTGCGCGTATTTATATTCTGCGATTGCGATCTCTTACTATGTACGACTGATATGTTGAAGTTAAACAACACGAGAACTAATTGACCTGAATGCTTGATACTGATACTTGATACTCTACCGGAATGTGCTAAATAAAGCCTTGTCCTCCTGGTCAAGTTACATTATGGAAACGGGCATTGCCCCATCCGCTCCTGACGCAGAGTCTCTTGAATAGCCTCTAGCTCCTTTCTTCCCTTTCCCTCAAAGTACTTCGGGCCCAGGTCAAGAGTATAATAACCCTGCGGATAATACTTGTCACCATCATCACCAGGCAAGGGCTGCCCAAGAGCCCACTTGAACCATGCCACGGGTCCCCAGCGATTCCAGATCGTAGGTTGTACATAGAACGGGGCGCCTTCATATATCAGTACCCAGTTTCGGCCGTGTTTATTGGGCTTCTCAGCGAATACGTCCAACCGCATGCAATTTGGGCGTGGGAGAGCCAGATATCGCAGGCATAGTTGACGTAGCCTGAATATCGACGCGAAAGTGAGATTAAAGAAGGCTGGAGGTGGTTTCATCCTAGATAATAGTTATCAGGTCATGTTTTTCCATATAATAACCCTGCAAAAGCATACATCATTGCGTTTCGCAAGCGTTCGTCCATGAGGAATGAGACGAAATACTCGCCGAGCGGCTTCATGAATCCAGGTAGGTTGTATACCAACACATCGATTGTCTTATCTGCAATCTCCTTATTGCGTGGGTGAGGGTTCATATGCCGAGCCTCATATTGCTGGCTCCAAGCACCTATCTCCTCCAGCCAATGGATTCCATCCTGAAAGCCACTCTTACCTGAGGGGAGGGCATCATAGCTGATACCCAGTGCATCGCCGAGACTCTTCCAATATGTACCGATGGCACAACGTTCCATCTCTGTCATCTCGCGCCACTCATATAGACTCACGAATCGGATTGGTTCGATGGCGAAGAGGCTCAGCGTGTAGAGCATGTCTGCTTCGAGAATCTTTCCGCTGGCTCGGTATCCCTTGTGTAGGAACTTTGTTCGGGCTATTGCTGTTTGTGCTCGTTCTGAGCTTGGGTTAAAGGCCATGAACTCGCCGATTAATGTTCCTGTGTCGGCATATCTTTTGAAGGAAGTGGCAGAGTCGGAGAATTGGGAAGTTTTCAGAAGAAGGGTGGAGATGGTTTGTATTCCATATGTCTGTCCACGTTAGCTATACTATAATGCCGTATGCTATCGTCATAACTTACACGGAAGAGTGCGAATTGGAGTGACTTGAGAATGATGAAGGGAAACTCGGTCTGCATGATGGTCTTTTGGATAGCCCAAGCATCTTGGTCGGTCATTTGGCCCATTGATTCCCTTGTCGAATAGTAACTGTATTTTCGGTGTAGAGTGCGTCGCCGTTGGAATCGGAGGGAAGATGCTAGCACTAGATATGCAACTACTCCTAGTAAGACATATAGTATCTGCTCCGACGGCGAGGATTGCAATACAGCACCGAGCAAAGGTGCACCTCCAAGTGTTCGGAGCATAGAGGGCGATGCCATATCTTCAAGACTCTGATGGAGCAAGCATAAAATATGTGATACTGCAGTGAAAGTAGTATTTATTTGAATTGATTTTGGGACCTATGGCTTGACTATTTTATATGTTCCACGCTCACACTTTCCCAATCGATTCTACTACTAGCGGTGCAGCATATCCGTGGCAATGAAAATAGCCAAAGAGAACAAGCTCATGTAGTGGCTCATCTAAAAGAACGAGCGGACCGAGGAACAACTGCTGTCCCGCGCGGGGAAGTCCCAGAGCCTTACTGCACAATATGGTATCATGACAGGCGAATGCCACGACTAGGTGTGCTGTATAGGGCAGTCCTGGCACAGGGACGAATGAATGCAAACCCGAACGGAATGACAAGACATATAGCCGAGGTTTTCAATCAAATCCGAATCATTCGATCCGTCGAAACTGTTGTTCTGGGACTGTGAAAGTAAAATCGACCAACCAGATATCGAGATACGAAGCATAATGGCAGCATAAGGATTCACATACTCGGTATATCGGCCGGAAGTGGACGAACCGGTGTCATACGACCTTATTCAAATAACAGCAGCATAACATCATCGAAATAGAGTGTCGGACCACAGAGATGCCGGGGATCATCACTAATGTAGGGGCGTTGGTGGATGAGGGGGATCAGCATCACATGAAACCAAGACAAGCCTCATCTTTCTACAGATGTTCGACTATACAATGATAATTGAATAGGCATTGAATAATTCATTCTGACTGGAATGCATTGCATAAATCACACCAAACAGTATCGTGAACTTTGAGCTGTATCAAGCATGCGCTCACAAACTAGGCATTCTGCGCCTTAATATAAGGAATCCCAGTGAGCCTGAAAGCCCTTTCACACAAAACTGGGTCTACTAGTGGCTTCAAGCGATTATGAGGATCCTCCTCCCCATCCCGCTGGGCGACATTGGACCCAGTATGTTTCGCATTCGGCCAGTGCGTCGTACCAACACGACGTTCAAAGGCGTCTTTCTTGCGCAGCAGGTCCTCCTGGGTCGCATCTGCAACAGGCATAAAGCAAGTATAGATGGCAAAACGTGGCTGGTCGTTCTTCGGACTCAGGTTGTAGTGAGGCGTGCGTGAGTCCCAGAGAAGAAGATCACCGGGTTCAGCGCTGAGCTTTTCCCACTTGCAGCCGTGGTCATCCAGCCATTTCATGCCGCGCTCGGTGAAGCCATACCATTCTGGAGTCCAGGCAGGGATTCTTTCTTCGTCGGCCATCTCTTTGTGGAATTGTTCGGAAAGAAGGTGGCCGCCACGGCACACAATCAGTCCACCGTCTTCTGGGCCATTGGGGAGCAGGTTGACCAGTCCTTGCATGCAGCGGAAGCCATGCTTTTCAGGGTCCTGATCCTGGTGTGGCCATGGCTTGTTGGGAGCAATGTCGGTGCGACTGACATGACATTAGAATACTGAGGGCTCTAACATGAAAGATATATGAGAATGTTCACATACTTGGGGAATTGGAAGTTGACGGCATCGAAAGACACAATAAGATCCTCATCGTCATAGATCTTCTCGAAGGCACTGACAACTCCCGGCTCACTTCGAACGCCCCAGACAAAGTTCTCATGAGGGAGTGCGTAGTTTAGACACATGCCCTTCTCATTGATCAAGGGAAGCTTGTCTTTGTGCACAGTAGCCAAATCATTTCGGTCAAATCCCAATTCACTATGTATCTCTGGTCAGTTTCTCCTAGGAAGAGCATTGTTCAAGTTTAACTTACAAGCCCTCTAGCCAGGAGTACATCTCATCAGCATACTTCATAGCCTTTTCTTTGGGAATAGCGCCTTTGACGATAGCGAACCCATCTCTGGTCAGATCGTCTCGGAAATCACCAAAGGGCCTATCAGTTCCATCAACGCGCATGCGACCAAAGCCATGCAAGTTTGGATTGACCTGAACGGTCTCAACAGCGGTTGTTGTAGTAGACATGTTGAGGAGACACAAAAGTGAGCCGTAAAACTTCAGCGTACCAGCTCCTTAAATGGTTAACAGCTGTCAAGAAATACCAGTGTTATCATGACTGCCCACATAAAATATTCAGCAAATCATCAAGTGAGGTTTGATTATTTCGACTGGCCCTCGGCTTCTCAACTATGCGTTGCCGCAGTGTTCGGAAAGTGGAGGTGGGGGAACGGGGGACGCGGAGAAATGGGGGAAGTCAACCTTGGACTTTCTTGGTGAAATTGTAGATAATTAGAGTAAGAAACTTGGAATTTCTACTGTAAACATTTGAATCATGGCGCCGTTTCGCATCGTCATCGTGGGTGGTGGCATCGCAGGCTTCACGGCTGCCATTGCCCTCCGTGGAGCCAACAGACATATCACAATCCTCGAACAATCGAGCTTGAACAAGGAAATTGGTGCTTTGATTTCTTTGCAGCCGAATGCTTCCAGGATTATGGAGTCCAAGTGGAATCTGGGCCAGGAACTCCTGGAGGCGCGGCAAATGGTGGATGAAGGATTCCGGATATACAACACAGAAGGAAACCTGGTCAACACTATACCTTTGCTGACAAAGGAAAAGTATGGCGCGGAGCGTCTCTTGTTTCATCGGAGAGATCTCCATGAGACACTGAAAAGTGCAGCTGTCTCACCCATGCGGGCAGGGGATCCAGCCATTGTGCGAGTCACGTCGAGGGTTGTTGACTGTGATGTACTGAAAGGAACAGTCACTCTGGACGGCGGTGAGATAGTCGAAGGAGACGTTATTATTGGTGCAGATGGAATGTAAGGTGTGAGTTCATTTGAACACAAGTACTAATTGCTAACATAAAGGTTGCTTAGCCATAGCGTTCTTCGAAAACATGTACTCGAGGAAGCACCTAGTCCTATGCCGACCGGCCATTCTGGTGAGACTGACTAGAACAATATATTGTGATTGGTTTAGCTAATCGTTAATAGCGTATCGCCTTATGGTTCGTTCCATAGCTCATCATATGAACAGCCTAGCTGATGTCTCCAGATGCCAACAGAAATCCTTGAAAAGGAAGAACCTGAATTTTGTGCTAAGATCAACCCCCGAGAGCCTTTCACGTCGATGATCGTCGCTCACGACTGTCGTCTCATCATGGGCCCCGGAAGACAAGGCGAGGTTTATGGGATTGTCGCTTTAGTGCCGGATGGTATGCACAAATCCATCTTTTCATGGTACTGCTAACAATGAACATAGACCAAATGAACGAGAATCCTCATGCAAAACAGTCTTGGGTTGCAGAGGGAGACTTGGAAAAGATGATGCAGACTTTTGCCGACTTTCCGTCCTGGGTTAAAAACATCTTCAAGTATGATTCCAAGGCCATGCGCATCTTTCTTAGAAGTCTGCTTACCATTCTAAAAGACACTCGGCCGATCTGGGCCTTTGGCAACTACGGGATCTTGTAGGCACTCCTATCAAATTTGTCTTATGTATCTCACAAGTACAGGATCCTTTGAAAACGTGGCACCGTGGCCGTGTAATCATCATTGGAGACGCCGCACATGCCATGCTACCAACGCAAGGTCAAGGAGCCAGTCAAGCAATCGAGGACTCTGAAGCTCTTGGAGCATTCTTTGATGAGATCATTGAACCACCATCCCCTGAAGTCCTTACAAAAGCACTTGAGGTACGAAATTCAATAGAATGACTGGAACGCAAACAAGCAAAGAACAATTGGCTAAACAAATGCAGGATATCTTTCAGGCACGCTACAAACGTGCAAGTCTGATCCAGGCATATAGTCGGCAAGCAGCCAAGCCAGCAACAGCTCAGGGAAATAAAGTAGTTACAATGTATGTATGAGCAAGACCCTTGACGGAAAAGAGACTAACTCTTTAGGAAACCGGACGAATTCATGGACTTCAACTGCAGATATGACGGGGCCAAAGAATGGCAACAGCTTAGAGAATAGTAAGAATATGATATTTTTTGAGTGAATTGTTCAGAGGCTTTTAAATGTGTGGACCTCTCACTCATATAGAGGTGTGAATGAAGTAAGAAAAGAGCAACGAAGTGAGCGAAAATAACTAGTAAACCTGTATTCCCCCTTTGAGGACTGTAGGGACTGTCCAAATGCCGAGAGACAACCGTCTACACATTCCTGGCCTAAAAAAGCCAACATTTCCCCGCAAATGTGGAGTAAAGTCTGCAGTAAGTCGTGTATAGCTTTGACCCTATTGGATGTTGAATGGGCCAAGGTGGCCCGCAAAAGAACCGCGTCCCGATCGCCCATATAAACGGCCCTCAACTTCCTCAATCCTCTCAATATGCCTCATGTCCGACGTTCAAACTCCGCGACGCTCCTCACGGAGTAAGAATGGCACCCATCACTGCCCACACTGCGGCAAAGGGTATGAACGACCAGATCATTTGGCGCGTCATTTAGATTCTCGTAAGTGTCTCTATTACCTCGGGAGATATCTGGCTGACGAAACTTTGAGATCGCAACGAAAGAACCTATCAATGTCGGATTTGCCAGCGCGGATTTAATCGCCGGTGAGCGTGGGATGTTCCAGAGACTAGTTGGCTGAGCTCATGAAGTCAGAGATGTCCTTCAGCGACACCAAGCAGTTCACGAAAAAGATGCGAACGAGGGCAAGAAAACACCTCGCCGCGCGCGAGAGCGAGCAATTGAGGCTTGCGACGCTTGCGCGACCGCTAAATTGAGTTGCGACAACGAAAGACCGTGTCAAGTAAGGGCTTTTAGACCTCGACTAGGCCGCTTGTTAATTGTTTCAGAGATGCCAATCAAAGCAGATTGAATGCGTTGCAAAGCGCCCTCGACTCAGCAATCAGGATCATGCTTCACTTCCTCAATTCTCCCCGATGACTACAACGCCAGATTCGAATCTCTCAGATTTGAGTGTACCCCCTGCAACGGAGTACTCAGGCAGCCATGAAATTTACGACTCCAATTTCGCGCAAGAGCTTACCCTAGACCCATTTCTTCCGGATACTGTGCCGGTATATCCTAACCTGAACAATTTCCCAGCCTTTTTCGAGCAGGTTATGCTACCAAATGTTGAAATGGAAATCCCACAAGAAACACAGCAACCTCGTGGCGTGTTCGACTTCATGCTGGATACCGATTTCATTTTCCCTGAAAACGATCTTTTTGATACAAATTTCATGCCTGACCTTGATCGAATACTGGATACTGGACCCTCCATTTGCGGATCTGAAGATCTACAGAATCCTCAACTTGGTGATCATGAGTCGGCGAGCAGGCGAGCAGCTGCCTTCCGAAAGTCTTTCTGGTATGTGAAAGTTTTGCGGATTATATTAATAAATTTGTTCGGTTCTAAGTTTTGTAGGCTTTGGGTGCCAGAAAAGAACCAACATGCGTTCAGCGAGGAGAGAAGAATTCCTCTGCGAGATGGCGACACTATCTCACCGAAGCATCGAAACCGACTCGAGGCTTTGCAAATACCAGGAAACTATCCATGCACTCACGAGATGATATCTTCAAATTGGTCGTTCAAACAGCCGGTTCTCGACTTTCAGTTTCCTCTTTTCCCTCTGCTGAATACCTGGATACGCTGATCAAAGTCGGCATTGGAAAGCGAACAGAGACTGATGCATGGATTCATCCATATACGTTTTACGATCAGAAGTTGAGACCTGAATTGTTGACTGGCTTGGTCGCAGCAGGATGTGTGTGCTGTGGATTGGCGTCTATCAACAAAACTGGGATCGTTCTACAGGAAATCACCAGAGTATCCCTGGCTCAACTTGTATGGCTTTCACTTCCAAAATAGTCGACTCTTGGCTAAGCGTTTGTTTATTCCATTAGGTCGAGGATGATAACAGTGTTTTGCGCGATCTGCAGTGGCTACAAGCATCGATGCTGTGGTTAGATATCGGCATCTTCTGTGGCTATAGACGAAAGATGCAAATAGCCGAAAGCTATCTACAACCATTGTGTACTGTATGGACACTAAAGAACAAACTTCATGGGTTGGGTTGACCTTTACAGGCTTTCCGACGTGCTGCAGCATTTGACAGATCTACATACTCGGTCATAACACCTTATTTGGCTGGCGAGGATGAGCAGTCTTTGAATAATGTCTGGCATGAGTGGGTAAGACAAGAATCACTTAAGCGGTACGTATCAACCTCCAACTAGTCAGATATTGAGGCTAACAGAACTAGTTTGGCTTATCATCTATTTGGCCACGATATAGAGGTTGCCATGGCTATGAACCGCCCGGCTCTTACTTCATATACGGAGTTAACATTACCCTTCCCTGCTGCAAGAGATCTCTGGCTCGCACCCACAGCTGCTGCATGGAGAGATCTTTGGAATACAAAGTACCGTGTTGTAGAGGTGTCGGACTTCAGTCTCCGAGACTTATTATCTGATCCGTCATTAATGACACATATCCCGATTGAGATGGACTTTGATATTGCAAGAACTGCATTGTTGCAGGGGATGGCCAGCCAGGTGTGGGAAACTCGCCAACAGCTGATTTTATCCCAGGGAACACAGTCTAGCACCCGTGCTATGGCTCGACTGTGGCTACAAAGCAGACAAGATGATCTGTAGGTTTACCATGTCCTCCGTGACTTTGATGCTGACCGTTCAAGGTATACCACCTTGAAGTCCATATCTGAGAATCCACCGACGCCTCCACCTGTGACAACATTGCTCAACGAGTTTGTAATGATGTACCTCCACATTGATATTGATGCCATCCAACGATTTGTTGGTAAGCTCGGGGACCTGGATGCTCGCCGAGCATACCCTGGTCTTCGAGACTGGAGCCACACAAAAGAAGCACGGACGAGCATCTGGCATGCTGGTCAGGCTTTGCATGCTGCACGAGCTGTTAAGGCCTATCAGCTACGTGGATTCGATGCTATGGCCATTTACCACGCTGCATTGGTTTTGTGGGTATACGGGCTTCTCCAGTGCGGAGAGTTAAAACAGCTTGAAGCCAAGACACCCATGAGCGAAACAGACTTACCACCATGTGTGTCACTTGATGGGCCAGAAGACAAGGTGACCAAAGCGTTCTTGGGTCATGGAATTGGTCGCCCAGGACTGACAATGGCCCGAGGTGGTCCCGATGGGGATACTCCAATGTTCTGTGAACTAAGCAAGCCACGCTCAGTCATGGCTATTGCCCGGCAGGTCTTTGAAGGGAATTGTCCTTGTCCTTTTCCAGAAGACCGTCTGCCACCAATGATCCAAAACCTGTGTGAGCTGATTGAGGATTTGGGGAATCTTCCATAATTCACAAGAGATAATCATGTACAATTTACCAGCCGACTAAACGATTCAATTAATTCCATCAACTATAAATCCCCGTATAAATTCCACTCCCCCATTTGCCGAACTTATCCCTCGAGCCAATGAGCGAAGCCCTAAAGCCGTCGGATTGTGGGGGAAATCCCCCCTCGGCAATTGTGGGAAGTTGCGATTGACCAGCTCTAGGGTTGCTTGACATTCTCTAAAAGCCACTCAAACTATGCCCATTGAACTGTGGGGGGGACTGTGCTAATGAAAAAGGGAGACTTATCTCTCGCTTCTGAATTTCCACTTCCCCTAAGAGTGCCAATACAGACATACTACATAATCGACATGGCTTCTGTTGAACAAAAGCCCAAAATTGAATTCCTCGAAGATGTTGAGGTTAAAGAGACCAGGACGGGTGAGGTACTGGTTGATGAAAGGGGGAAGTCCAGCGATTGCCTGTGCCCAGTAGCGATCCCAACGATCCGCTGAACTACACCAAGTGGGAGAAGTTAGGTGTCATTTTCAGTTGCTGCTGGTTCTGTAAGTCCCTCCTTGTTTCCCCATGTGGATACTGCTCACACAATTCAGCGATCATGTCCTTGTCGGTAGTTGGAGGATTGGGCGCCATACTCGGCGTCTTCTTCGAGCTCTATATCCCTCAAGGTCACAGCTCGACGCAAATTGTCTGGCTGGCGACATTCCCGTCGTTGTTTGTTGGTATCGGTGAGTAGTCTAGTCATGTGTTGCAAGTCGTGTTACTTAATTTTGATTGACTGGTAGGAAATTATCTGATCCTTCCGTTGGGTCTGGTATACGGTCGTCGACCAGCGACGATCGTCTCGATTGTTGTGCTTCTGGGGTCGACGATCGGTTGCGCTCTATCACAGACATTTGAGCAGCATCTGGGTCTTCGCATCCTTCAAGGACTCGCCACGGGTGCCACGGAATCGGTTAGTTGTCCTCTCAATTTCCGACATTCCGAAGGAGAAGCTAATTGCAATGTTTCCACAGCTGCTCCCTCTCATGCTATCTGAGATCACTTTTGTGCATCAGCGTGGGACCGTGTTTGGTGTATATTGGGCAACGCAGAATGTAGTGACAAGCTGCTTGAACCTGGCCAGTTCGTATGAGGCCGCTGCTCTGGGATGGCGCTGGTTCTATTGGGTCTATGTCATTGCTGTCGGAGTGGGACTTGTTATTGTTGCATTGAGTTGCTTCGAGACAAGATACCAGCGACGTGCACAAATGATAAATGGCCAACTGGTCATCACTGATGGGTTTGGAGTCACTCAAGTGCTTACCGGGGCTCAAGCCCAGGCCTATCTGCAAATGCAAGAGGCAGAAGATGACTCGATCATCCCGGATGCAGCGCGCCCAAAGAAAACATATGTGCAGATGCTTAGCCCGGTTGGGCCTCCCACCAAGAACCCCGTTCGAACTGTGCTGATGGCTTGGTTCCATATGTTCGAGGCTTTCTCTTCCCCGGGCATTCTATATGCCACTCTTCTATCTTCAGTAGTGCTGGGATCTTCTATCGGCATCTCGCTGACGTATGACGCTGTGCTTCAAAGCTATGGTTGGCCAGCCAAGAGTGTTGGTCTGATCAACCTGGGTGGTGTATTCGGTGGCTTCGGGGGTATGTTATATGCTGGAGTTTTTGGTGACTGGTTTATTCTCCGGATGGCCAAGCGCTCTGGTGGTGTTCATATCCCAGAACATCGGTTGATTCTGCTGATATTCCCTGGTATTCTTGCCGTTGTATCATTACTCCTCTACGGTTTCACTGCCGACAACAATGCCACTTGGGGAGGGCCATACATGGGATGGACGCTTTTCCAGGTGGCCTTTGTCTCCGTTTTGATTTTGTCAACTTCATTCGCAGCGGAGGCCTGGGAGAAGAACCCCGGACCTGCATTGGTGGCTGTCGTTGGGACCAAAAACATCATCGCGTTTGGTGTCAGTTATGGTCTGACTCCCATGGTAGCCAAGTATAGCTATCCTACTGCGATGGGTATTTTGGCTGCAGTGACCGGGGCTATATTCCTACTTGGAATCCCTGTTTATTTCTTCAATCCAGCTGTGAGTTTACGCCGTGATCTTGATTTGACGCCAGATTATTGACCTGTGAACAGTGGCGCCGTTATAAGAACCGTCAGGAGTCGAAGTAGTCAGCTTGTGCTTGGGTAGGTGTTATTATAATTATGACGGGTACCATAGTATCCACTGGAATTCTCTAGCTGGAGCTATTGTATCAACTAAATGCATCGTGCACTGTGATCCCAGTCTAAATACCACAGCCTGTTGCGCTTAATACTTGTTATAGAGATAATTGAAGTACACATGTGTAGATATGTGCGATTATTAAAGAAAATAATCATCTGTTCACATCACTCAGTATGAATACAGTCAGGCCAGACGCACATAGCCAAAAACCCAACTCTGGCTCAAGGCTTTCGTGGCTGTCCATTGCCAACCTGGCTGGTAATATTATAATCACCAAAGCAGGCCTCCTGGTACATAGCCTCCTTGTTCAGGTCAGGAATGGAACTGAGGAACTTTTCGACAGGGCAGAAACCATTCACTGAACCATCGCAGGCAGTGAGGCCATCCACAGGTACCGGTGCGTTGTTCAGCACAAAACGGATATAATCGGTAGTATTAGACTCAGACGATAGATCCGGATTCTTATACTTCTGCGGTTGGAGATTCTTAAACGAGATATCTTTTGGGCAGGTCCAGACCTCGGAAAACAGGCGGGCACCGAAGGGAGTCAATTGATTCATGTTGAAATTGCGACGTGGGGCGTGCGAGACTGATGTAGGCATTCCATGAGGACTGTACTTGAAGTAATCCAGACCCAGAGCTGTCAGTACAGAGACAATGATATCGTCATGAGACATATCCATATACATCGGCTGATTGAGCGGGAAGGTCTTGGTGTTGTCATCGTAGGTGTAATTGATGCTGCTGTCGCTGCTCATGATTAGCTTTGACTGCAGTCGTGCAGCTAGCTCCTGAACATAGCCAATCCCCTGGGCGCGACCACTAGGGGAGCCAAAACCATAGTTGCCATAGAACTGGAGGTCGGCAAAGTATTCAAAGTCGCGCCATTCCTGCTCGGTAAAGATCGCACAGAAGGAAGATTGGCCCAAAGTCGCATACTCGTACGGGCACATGTTAAACATGGCAACGATGTCAATAGTATCGAGCCTTAGATCTTCCGGCAAGTACGCAGCGAAGCGCTTACGGGCGTCCTTAACGAGAGTCGGGGCAAAAGCTTCGGCAGCATTGTCACCCGGCTCTGTGCCTTTGGGGCAGGAATCGGTCGCCGATAGGGTGTTGTTGAAATCATCAACCTCGGGGATGATGACCAAGTTGTACTCGGAATACGAGCTATTGGCTCCGGTATTGCCAAAGAAACCGCTTAGCCACCAGCGAGCACTCTCTAAGATCCGGGGGTAGGATGTCGTCCGGAAAGTAGGCTTCGGTCGTGATGTGCCATTGGAATACACATTCAGCGATGCATTCCAAGAAGCATCACCACGGTCTGCACGGTAAAGCAACCGGCCGTACTGGCTCCAGAATAGTGCGCCGGAAGTGGCTTCAGTGGCGGCGCCGGTGGGAAGAAGTGTATTCAAGCCAAGCATATACTCCCAATCATTCAAAAAGGCAAGAGGACCGGTGCCAATCTTCTTGGATGGGTGCCTCTTTGTATAGTTGGCAAGTTTCTGAGCAAATGTTTCCATTCCCCCGCCATCCAGCGGCCATTGTGTTGGATACCGCTGCGCATGGCGGTGGAGCACATGCACCTGTGAAAGTTCACATTCTGAAGGGAAGTCCTTAGAGACACTAAAGTCTAAGGCGTCGGCGTAGGGGCTGAGATTGGCCCAACTGGCTTTCATGTCAAACCCCGAAGGATACGACAAGCCGGTAGGACCAGCAGCGGCCGAGCTAGAGGAAGCCATTGCGGCACTCCCGCTCGCCAGGGCCAAGAGGGCGATCACAGAATGTACAGACGCCATGTTCAGAGCGTGAAAAGCCATAGAGCGACTGACTGAATCGAAGCGCCATTTGAAAGACGGCGGTGTTATATAAGAGCTGCAACTGAGGGGAAAAGATCGGCTGGCTCCATTCCTAGTATAGGGGCCCGGAGGCTACAGTACAGTCCTTCTCCACATGCGTGACGCAGAGGATCATGATCTTGGCCAACTAGAGTAACCTGTCGCGAGATCCTCCTTTGAAGGTGGAGAAATGCTTGGTTGCGACGCACAAACGTTATAGTCCGGAGGCTCCCTTTCTCCGTAGACCGACGGTTTCCTGCCAAGACAGTTGGAGACGACAACAACTCCATTTCGGGAATGGACAGGCTGCGTTTCTTATCAAGGTAAGATCTGTGTCGATCGTTGTTATTTGAAAGAGGAAAGTGACGTGTCGATCTCAACAACGCAAGACCAAGCTATACGAGAAGCCCCGAGAATGCCCTCGTATATACCTTGGGGAAATGGGAACTGCTTCGAAGGAGAAGTGAGGAGTCCTGCAATGCAAGACGCTCGTGACACCGACTTCGACTCATCACATTGGAGCTCCTGCAGGTGGCGTCAACGCACCGCTGGCAGGATCCCTTGCTGCACCGATGAAGAGCTTCAGCTGCACACCGATACGCCCCGGCCCGAAACACTTACTCGCTTACCTTGTATCGATTTGGGCCAGGGTGCACGCCAGGGCAATGTGGCGGTTCGTATCCGACACGAGTGGATGGATCCTTAACGTTGTGTGGCGCCAAGCGCCAGCCCAACGGAGTCGTGATAGCTAAATAAGGCTGGGCGTCAGTTAACTCTCCTCGATTACGAGCGCGATCTATCTTGAGCCGCACGTGGATGACATCTTAAAGCGCAAGGGACTCCCCCTTGAGGTCGCTGAGATTTCTCTCACTGTTTTGATTCTTTTGCGCTTCAAAGTCGGGTATATCGACTGCATAATGCTAGCGCTCAATATCGTCTTATACGCCCTCTTGGGCACCTCTTTGGCCTTTGCCATCGTGGAGCTGGGCCTGTCCGCTTTCTTAACTTCCGCATATTCCGGGACCCGCGAGGTCGCGACCTGGAGCGCCTACTCGGGCTATTCCTACAGAACAGTGAATGTAAAGGCCCCTGCCATTCTCGCATTCCTGGTATTCAGTGCCTGTTGGACGATCCTAGTGACGGCCGCGGCTTTGGTGCTGCCATGGCACTTCGCGAAGAAAGGCTTTGTTACTGCAAAGCTGAATACCATACTCGCTTCGTGTTTTGTGGGTGTTTACTTTGTCACCATGGTTTTTTGGCTGGCTTGCTTCGCCGATCTCGCCTCTCTCCTTGGTGGCGGAACCAGCGACTCACCTTACTTCAATGCTATTCTCGCATTTGGTGTGCTTCTTTGGTATGTTCTCTAACTGTTGTTGCCTACTTCAATACCCGACTAATGAATCACTCCACATATAGGTTGCTCTTCGTTGCCCTGGTGGTGTTCACAGTTCTTGCGATGTGCGGTGTGATGGCTTCTGACTGGGCTGGCTACCAGTCTTTGAGAAAGGACAAGGGTGTTGAGGGGGCCCAAACGAGTGGGCATGCTCATGATGTGCCGATGAGTACGACCCCTGTGGTTCCGGAAATGTCAGCTCGGGATGCTGAGATTCTACATAACCAGCCGAGCAGCCAATCGCATAGTATCTCCTCGCCGTCGGCCGTTCATAGCGCCGAGCTCAACGGCGATAGCGAACACGATAACAACACAGGTCGGACGGCGCAGATCAGTCCTGTTTGATTGATCCCGACGGCACTGGTCCTCTCGTATGTTATACGCTCAAGGAGTAGTAATGGTTTTGACGATGGAAAATGGTAATATTCATTTCTGATATCACTTATAGTACTAATATGTTATTGATATTTATTTCTGTTGCTATGAACCTAAGCATGCATACCCGCTGATTGTCTCCCGATCTCCAATTTCCTACTGGTTGATCAGGTACAGTCAACTCTCGCTTATACCACGGTGGGATATTGCACATTCTTGATAATAACACATCCCTTGCTTGGATGGCCCCTTCATTCCAGTTTTTTCCATATAAATTGACAGAATATAACACATTTTGTTTTACCACACTTTCTTCCTCTCAAATCTGCTTAGTCAGCGCAATCAACCAATCAGAATGCCTCAATCTACAAGCTCTCCTACCCTCCCGACCCCACCCAAGCGCGTCAGAATGGGACCAAAGCGTACCAAATTGGGTATATCAGACGCGCAGAAACAGGCACTACGGGCATTTTGGTCTAATACTAGCCCAAAGCCCACGCAGACTGCATGTGCTAAGTGGTTTGAGGACCAATTCAAACAAGTGATTGACCGGTCAACCATATCAAGGATCCTTTCATCCAAATACAATTATCTTGATACGGGCCCTGCAGGGGCAAACAAACGATCTTCATCCTCTCGTTGGCCATTATTGGACCAAAAGCTATATGACTGGGCAGATAACCATATTGGCAATGGAATACCAATAAATGGCCCTTTGATCCAAACTAAAGCAGCTGAGCTTTGGAGACAAATACCGGAATACAAAGATCGGACCAAACCTCAATTCTCTGAGGGTTGGTTAACTCGCTTCAAACAACGCCACTCTCTTCAATATCATACTTTCCACGGAGAAGCTGCCTCAGTCCCATCCTCGGTACATGATCAGATCAAAAGCACCAAATCGATTTGCAATCAATTCAAACCGTCCGAAATCTACAATATGGATGAAACTGGCCTATTTTGGCGACGTATGCCAAATGGTGGTCTTTCAAAGGGAAAAATTGCTGGCAAAAAGCTTGATAAAACACGAATCACTATTGTTGTTGCATCAAATGCGGATGGTTCCGATCGAGTCCCTTTATGGTTGATTGGCACAGCAAAAACCCCTCGCGCACTCCGGGGGTTAATTTCCGAGCTCTGGGATGTGTTTGGCGTCACAACAAGGCAGCATGGATGCGTCATGACATTATGGAGGACTGGTTGCGATCTTTCTATGGGCGTATTCCCTTAGATAAGAAAGCTTTGCTCCTTTTAGACAATGCTTCACCACATGTTATTGGACTCCAGCGAGCGCCACCACCACCCCGGATTACGGTTGTTTTTTTGCCAGCAAACGCAACTTCAATTTATCAACCCTTGGACCAAGGTATTATCCAAAACTTGAAGCACCATTATCGGAAGAAATGGATGCGCTATATGATTGCTTTTCTTGATCGTGGGATAGACCCAAAACAAAGAATGAGCATTTATTATACTGTTACCTGGGTAACGCAAGTTTGGAGAACAAGTGTATCAGACCAAACGATTATCAATTGCTTTAAACAAAGTACTTTGATTAGTCCAAAGTCTATACCTATACCTGAGTCCGCGCCCGAGTCCGCACCTGAGTCTGCACTATTTTCCGAGCCCGGATTGAGTGATGAGATTGAAAGTCTATATAATCAAGCAATTGATAAGCTTGGTGATAAAGATATTGTGCCATTTGACGAGTTTTTGAACCCTTCGGACGAAGACATGTTAGAAGATGGGACTGAAGGGCGAGATGAGACCAATGAGCAAGATATATATATTGCCCCAACAACCTCAGAAATTCAGGATATTGACATTGATGGGCCCCCACCTGAGCTTCTGTCTAATTCTGCTATATTGGACAGCCTCCAGGATATCCTACTATGGGTTTGTAGCAAAGAAAAGGGTACCTCGGACCATATTAGACAAATTGAGAGCTTAATCAGCGACTTTGGCAGGATTCAGATTGATGAGAAACGTCAGGTGACTTTGGATCAGATGATGGGATGGAAGACTAAATAGGTATTAGGGCTTAGAGTTAGCTTGTCAAATATTATGTCATCCTCTCACCAAAACACAACTCAATTATACCACGTAATTTGGCTTGGATAGTATGCTGTGGTATAAGCGAGAGTTGACTGTATATGTATATATACGTAGACTATATCCCCACGAGCCAGGCTATGCGAACATCTAGATATTGTAGCTGTCTACTTATCTCACCCTGACTTCACTTCCTATGGCAATTATACGACCCCTTTTACTATTCCTAATTAAACTTTCATTTCCTTTTTCGAAGTCGGCTTGTTGACTCATTCATTTGCTCTCTACCATCTACAAACTCACTTCAATTATTTCTTCCCATGACACTTTGATCAAGTCTTCGTTCAACCGTTTGATATCTACCTCAAATTGCCAACCCTAACTCCTTCATCTCTACCCCCTACTTCACCCCCAAAACCCCACAATTGGTCCTATCATCTCGAGATACACGTCCCTTCACTCCAAGCAGCAATACAACGTGCAGCGGCCTGTCGGGGAAATAAGTACACCTACACAACGGCTTTGCTTTTTACTGGGAATCAGATAATACAGGCAATTCTAGGGATACGCCTTGCTTTCGAGCGCGCTGACTGATTGCATGGGAATTCCGCCTGTCCTCTTCGAGCCGACTGCCAATGACTCACATCCAGAATGGACGCTGGAGGATACTATCTAAACTTTACGTCAGAAGTACCATTGCGACACTGAGCCTACACTCTTCTTCTTTGCATACATTAGAGAGAGCGGGGAAGTCGCTGTGGCCGTCTGACTCTCTGCTAAACCCATGATTTCGCTGATTAGGATAGAGTTCGGGGAATTTATTCACGGAAGATCCAGCGTCTGCGAACATGGAAAGTCTTGTGCTGCTTGATTGACGCTCTGGCGATGGAACCCGCTTTGAAGCGTCGCGTACCATGCAGGTACTCGCTGCGTGTGATTCGAACGATACCAGACCTCGCAATGATACTTCATTCGTCCAGAGATTTTGTCATGTCTTACGCACTGAAAGCCAAGAAGCCGTTGCCGGTTTCTGTCGACGTCATCTGCAATTAACTAATTACAAAGAAGCCAGCGCAAGCGCCGGTTGTTAAATTTATCTCTTGTGGAGGAGTAAGGCCAAGTTTTTTGATCTTCAAAGAATGCCCATTCTGCACTTCTTCATTCTCATTGCCCTCCGACCTTTCGGCGAAAGAACCACAGATGGTCGTCACTCTCAAAATTGCGGGCTGAGTTGAGCAAGCAACGGACGACGTCGACGCTATGATTGAGGGTCTGCTAAAAGTCTTCAAAATGAAGAGGTTCAACTCATATAAGTACGAGGAATCGACGATGGTCTTTGTCCGAATGTCCTGGTGAGTCTGGGCACGGTTTCAGAGCGTAATGATTCTTGGGTTCCTTGTCAGACTTATTGGACCTTCCTTGGTTCGTCAAAATCAAGAGTCTGGGCTACAATTTATTGGATCAGATCAAAACACAATGAGGGACGGAGAGTTTGCCAAAAAAAAAAAAAAAAAAAAAAAAGCAAAAAAAGGATGGGGCTTGTTGGATAAAATATATGGCTGATGAAAGTCGAAAGACTCATGGCTGGGTAGCCCATCGATATATGCATGGGACTAAGTACCTATGATAGTCCATCACTAATGGATCGTTATTTACACTAACATAGAAGTATGTCATGCCGACGTGTTTTTCTGTGATTATAAAGCAGCGTCTATGTCCGAGTAATGGTCATCATGTCCCTGTCCTGCTGAGATGAAGGGGAATGGAAGGTATATAGGCCAATCTATCGCTTGAACAAACTATGCGCCTCGTAAGGCGACCTCCGGTCGCTGTAAACAAGGAAAAGACTAGTCCCAAGGAAAAAAGTGAAATGAAAAACAAACATGTATGTCCAGGATATAAAAACCGGCTGCAAAGCAATACCAGGCACGCAATGAGACTACAAAGAAACAGAGACTGAAGGTGCAATTAGGCGGTAGCCTCCTCCATGGTCTCGTGTCCCTCCTCGTGGCCGTGCTTAGACTTCTTCTTTTTCTCATTCTTGCCCTTCTTGCTCATGGCCTCGGCCATCAGTTCTTCAAAGGCCATATAATCGCCCTCCTCCTCGGGATCGCGTGCGGCCTATAAAGGTTGTTAGCATGGTGCATTCTGAACAAAATAGATATAAGCATACCTTGGCATATATGTTTCCGGCAATCACCAGCGCATGCGCACGCTCAACGCACTTCTCCAGTCGAGTTCGCTTGGTGTCCAGAATTTGGTCACAAACATCACGCAAGACACTCTGGATCTCAAACTTGCTGCCACGCCAAGCAGCCGCAAGAATCTTGCCAGTAACCTTCTTCTCGTACTCGGCCTTCTTCTCATCGGTCCAGTCTTCACCGCCTCGTTCTTCCATCTTGGCCATCTCTTCCATGGTCATCTTCGCATCAATGGCCGTGGAAATAGTAGTCCAAGTCTCTTTGGCAAGAGTGCCCTTGTCTTTCAGCCGAGAGAAGAAACCAGAAATACCAAGGAATTTCTGTGACTTGAGGAAGGAAGTACCCTTCTGAACGTATGTCTGACCAACGGCGTGGAGGATCTCCAGACCGAATGATTCCATCTTCAGGTTCTCGACTTCTAGGCGGATCTTCTCTTCAAAGGCATGAGATACATCCTTACCCTTGTCCGTCTCGGTCCACACGCTCAGTCGGTCAATGAGCTTGTTGGCCAGAGTGTTGACACGCTCCTCACGAGCCTTTTTCCGCTCTTCCTCGAAAGCGGTCAGACGCTCCTGCTGCTCCCGGGACAGGCCCTTCTTCTTTTCCTTCTTGCGCAGCTCTTTCTCCTCTTGGGACAGACCAGCTGCCTCCATGCGCGCCTCTTCCTCGGACTTCTCCATCAGTGCCTGCTGGCCGAAGTTCCGTCGTGGGGTGCTGGTGCCAGAGCTCTGCTCGGAAGTTCGTTTCTCGGCGGGACCAGCGGATGCAGCTGCAGCTCCAGTTGCGGAAGTGTGGGTTTCGGAAGCCATAGCTGGATCGCCACCTGCAGCCTTCAGCTCCTCGTCGTGGATGTGCAGCTTCTCCTCCGCCGATTGGGCCAATTCTTCCTCCTCCATCTCCTGCATGGTGATGTCCATGGTTGCAGTTAGGTCCTTCATGAGAGAGATCTCGCCGATAAGATCAACGAAAGCCTCACCACCAAAGATCATGCTGAAGAACTCAGATGGATCCTCTGTACAAAGGAGGTCAGAAACGTCGGCGCGGGTACCAGTATTATCCATAGGGTAGACCAACCGAAACCACCACCAGGTACAGACTCTTCCTTGCCGAACTTGTCATATCGCTTTCGTAGATCTTCGTTGCTCAGAACTTGGTAGGCTTCGCCAATCTAAAGTATGAATGTGTTAGTTTCGTTGTTATCCATCTCTGTAGATTCGTAGTCATACGGCCTGGAAGCGTTCGTGTGCGGTTTCATCGTTAGGGTTCTTGTCTGCAATGAACGGTCAGAGACGTCACGACAGTCGAGACCAAAAGAGACCCTACCAGGGTGAGTGACGATGGCTAGCTTGCGGTAGGCCTTCTTGATTTCGAGTTCGGTGGCCGTGGGCGGCACGCCGAGGGCATCGTAGTAGCTCGTATCCGCGACCATCTCTGCGAGCTCAAAGTAGAGGAAAGTTAAGTGAAGCAAGTGTTTAGGCGGTGATATTTTTCGCTGATATCATGTGGGGGTTGTATGCATGGTTTGTCCCGGGTCACGTGGCAGCGAACTCTGCATTTAATTTCGCGGCTTCTCCCCTTTTCCCTTTTCTTCTTCCCCAATCCTCGTTTACTTTTTTCCTAATTTTCCCTGTTTTTCTTTTACTTCTTTAATATTGGGCCCTGCCTTTCATTCCCTGTAAGAGCCCCTTGGACGTCTGCACGTCCCTCTCCCCAACATGGGTCTCCTCGGCAATGCTGTCTACTACACTTTTCACCCCCTCCAATTGAGGTCTATCCTCCAATGGTATGTTCTTGATCTCATCCAGTCTTTCTCAAGCCAAGCTAATTAGCCACGTCACAGGAAAGTCTGGCACAACCCGCCCCACGAGCGTAATGAAAAGAACGAGACGGAAAACCAAAAGCTTTGCTTTAAGTTCCTGGATAAGACGAGTCGCAGCTTCAGTGCCGTGATTAAAGAGTTACATCCTGAGCTGTTGCTTCCTATCTGCATTTTCTACTTGGTTCTCCGTGGGCTGGATACCATCGAGGATGACACCTCTATTGACTTGAAGACAAAGGAGCCTCTCCTGCGGGACTTCAAGAATATCCTAACACAAGACGGCTGGAACTTCACCGGCAACCGTCCTGAGGAGAAAGATCGCGAACTGCTGGTTCAGTTCGCCTGCGTCGTTACTGAGTTCAAAAATATGAAGCCTGAATATCAGGCCATCATCAAGGACATCACTGACAAGATGGGCAACGGCATGGCCGACTACTGCGTGAAAGCAGAGAAGGACGATGCCAGTGTCAAGACCATTGAGGAGTACGACCTGTACTGCCACTATGTCGCCGGTCTGGTCGGCGAGGGTCTTACCCGTCTATTTGTCGAAGCCCAGTTCGGTAACCCTGCTCTATTGAAGCGTCCCAGGTTGCACAAGTCGATGGGACTCTTCCTGCAGAAGACCAACATCATCCGTGATATCCGCGAGGACTTTGACGATGATCGACGCTTCTGGCCCAAGGAAATCTGGTCCAAGCACGTCGACAACTTCGAGGATCTCTTCAAGCCTGAAAACTTGGATGCCGCTCTCAACTGTGGCTCCGAGATGGTCCTGAACGCTCTGGAGCATGGCGAAGAGTGTCTGTTTTACCTCGCTGGCTTGCGTGAGCAGAGTGTTTTCAACTTCTGTGCAATTCCGCAAGCCATGGCTATTGCCACCCTTGAGTTGTGTTTCCGCAACCCTGATATCTTCAAGCGGAACATCAAGATCACCAAGGGCGACGCCTGTGACTTGATGCACCAGTCAACCCAGAACCTGCAGGTCCTGTGTGACACATTCCGCAGACTCACCCGCGCTATTCACAAGAAGAACACCCCCAAGGACCCCAACTTTCTTAAGATCAGCATCACCTGCGGCAAGATCGAGAAGTTCATTGAGACTATCTTCCCTTCGCAGTCTGCCGAGGCCGCTCAGCGGAAGGTCACTGGCGAGCTCACTGCCGCCGAGGCCAAAAAGAAGGCAGAGGATGCCGAGAACAAGCAGGACATTTACTTCATGATGGCTCTGATGGGTACCATCGTTGCTATCGTCGCTGGTCTCATGATCTTCACAGCGTGGATGATGGGTGCTCGGTTCGATCTTGCCTTCCAGGAACTCCTTAATGGCAACTTCCGTCCACCGCCCAAGCAGCTCGAACACCCCGAGCTTTGATTCAAATTCTCATACCCACGGCGTTACGACCCTTTACTTTTTAATATTCGATTCCCCATCCCGGCGGCACCTTGTTTTACTATTTTCGACCGCGACCGGTGCCGCGACGTGTCTTGATAATAACATACTTTTTTCTTCTTTTTCTCTGTGCATTCTAACGTTTCCCTCGACGCAGCTTTCCAGCACGGATGTCAAATTGCGATCCGGCCCTTCCATGGCCGAGGTTGTGCCGAAGAAGTGCTTATATTGAAAGGAGTTTTCTCCCTTTAGCCAGTGAGTACTAGATTTTTGTCCAACGGTTCGTCCGAGGTGGCAAACATCCATTGAAGATCTGGAACATTCCTGTATGCGTAGACTTTACGTCCATAGTTTAATGATATTATCACGTTTACTTCCACATTTTGATCCATCTAAATCCACACTCGAACTCAGTATACAGTATATATTCACCAGCTTGAAATCAGGATCCCTGGCCAGTCTCTGTAAACGGTTGGAAGAATTGCTGACAGAGGCACCAGCACTCCCGTCGAATCAGAAATCTCTTTTTTCTCATCACCCCGGATTCCCTGTACTTTTCCACTCCCACTGACATTTCGTTACTTTTAGTCGGCAATGATTGCAAGTCCAACTGCCGGATGCATTGTCGGATTCCTGTGAGCCCACGATTCATTTTGCGGCCATCTTTTGTCCCCCAGATCAGACACTTTTTCTGCCCGCGACGCTTTTCAGACACAATGGTTTCCAAGAACATGCCTTCCGCATCGGACTCCAGCGAGCCTCTGCCGGCCCTGTCCCCTACCGATTTCCGAACTTATAACCGAATGTCAGAGCAAATGGAAGCATTTGTAAGCTTATCAATCCCAATATACACATCCAGAGCCAAGATTACTAACTCCCACCCAGCATAGCCATTTCCGTTTAACATGGAACCAACTCTGGGAGGCTTGTAACAGTACTGGAAAGCGACCTGGTGGTCTGTCGGCTCGTCAAATGATCATGATGGGGCTGCAGTTCTGCTCGCAGTTGGATTTCCACCACTCTATTGAAGAACAACATATTTTTCCCGTGCTGGCAAAGAAGATGCCCGAATTCCGGAAAGAGCTTGAACTGTTAAGCCAGCACAGGCAGATTCATGCTGGTCTTGAGAAGCTTGAGAAGTACCTTGGAGATTGTCGCTCTGGCGAGGAAGACATGCGCCGTGAAGAGGTGAAACGTTTGATGGAAGGATTTGGAGAGGTCCTGTGGACGCATCTGGATCAGGAGGTGCAGACTCTACGTGCAGAGAATATGCGCAAATTCTGGTCGCTTGAGGAGATGCGTCGCCTGCCTATGTGACGTTAGACGTGTTTAATGACTGCCCTTGATGATGCGTTTAATTTTCTTCGTCACACCTATGTGCACCTTGCAGCATTGTGCTTTCGCATATTTTGTTAATGTCATGCTGAATAAGTTACTTCCATTCTCACCTATTTCTTGATCATGTTCCTCGTGGAAAAGGGTCTTATTTGACCTCCTTTATGTGCCGACATGTGGCCTGACCATCCTTCGTTGACCCCATGCCATGCGACAAGGATGAGACAAACCACTCACAAACCAGTTGATAAGACTAAGATCTGCATATCCTTTTGTCGATCACGATCACCAGATGCAAGATTGGCTTTCAACGTCCAACAATCTATTCCGATCTGCACGAAAGGACTATGCAGTTCAACTCAGGCAGTCAATGCCTTGAGACAGTGAGCCAACGCCCAAAGAACTCTGCTAACAGAGAGTTCTGTTCGCGGAAGTTGATTTTAGAAACAAGCCAACCACAGCAGAGTGTGACGGCCGAGGAATGCGAACCTGTTGCCATCCCTTGGCTGGTATGTGGACTAACTTTTTTCGACACGGTGACGTCGTGAGATGCACGCTTCCACGAGTCTCTTGCAAGAGAGATCTGCTGTCCACGTCGAGTGACCATGGAATGTCCTATTCGCATTTTCTTGCGTTTCGGAGTCACAATATTCGTGCCCGGGGCGTCAACGCATGCAATTTTGTTGTTCGCCCACCTGAAGTTGACCTTTTATGGTCTGCAGCTATGCAAGGAACATTCTGAACCACATGAAACACTGGGCTTATACACAATGTTCATTGTCCAACTCAAAAGACAATGGGTACTACTTGAATTTAGGCGCATCTCGTGGCATTCAGACATCGGGATCTGACATCGCCGATCTTGGACCGATCCGTCGCGGCTGTCAGATGCTACTGTCCCCAGGAATGTTACTAGCAGACACGCAAGCTCCTAGCGACTCAGTTGACTGCCGTTTGATGTTCTCATGACGATAACGTGATGCTCGACGCGCGGAAAAGGAGGAAGATCAACGCAGGAACACCTGCAGGAACACCAATAAGCATGCTGCTTCTTACTGTGCCACCCAATACCCGAAGAAACATGCTTTTTGTCTCTCTCCATCTCTCCACTCTGTGGGTCCAAGACGATGTCTCAGCCGGTGCCTAGGTCATCGGGGCCACTACTACACCACGAGCCCTATTTCCCCATGCGGGGAGAGTGATGATGTGCCGCATGCAATCCATCTGAACAATAAGATATAAGTACTATTGTGGCCATGTACCCCGCCAGGTATCTCACGTTGCAATCCTGTGCCTTATCGTTGTATACCCGCTGGCTCAATCCTAATCCACGCCTACCACCGCCATCATGAAGTTCACCACCACGATCCTGACCACCGCTGTCCTGGCAGGCACATCTCTTGCAGCCCCCCGAAGTGGCCTGGCTGAGCGCCTGCGGGCCCGTGGCGTCCTTTCACACCAGTCGAACCCATCCGAGAGGAATGGCGTTCTGCTCAAGGAGGGATCCGATGGAGCCAATGTTGAGTACAGCAAGAACTGGGCCGGTGTTGTGCGCGAGAAGCCTCCTGCCAGCGCTACCTACACTGCGGTGTCAGCTACCTTCACTGTCCCCGAGCCAACAGCCACCGATGACTCTGGTGATATGCAGGCTGTGTCTGCCTGGGTTGGTATCGACGGGGATACCTACACTCAGGCAATTCTGCAGACCGGTGTCGATGCCTACATTCAGAATGGTGAGAAGACCTACGATGCCTGGTATGAGTGGTACCCCCAGAACGCCGAAAACTTCGACCTCGACTTGACAGCTGGCGATGTGATTGTCGCCAAAGTTGAATCGTCTTCATCCAGCAAGGGTGTTGCCATTCTTGAGAATAAGTCCACTGGTCAAAGCGTGACAAAGTCTCTGAATGCGCCCTCCACCTCTGCCACTCTCGGTGGCCAGAATGCCGAATGGATCGTTGAGGACTTCAACTCTGGTAGCACCATGGTTCCCCTCGCCGATTTTGGCAAGGTAGACTTCACTGGTGCCCAGGCCAAGGCTGCTGGTGCCGACTACGGTGTCAACGATGCTGCTATTCTGGATATCCAGCAGAATGGCGATGTTAAGGCTCATGTCAAGATCCTTAGTGATACTGAATTCACTGTTGTCTACCAGTGATTCGAAGAGTATATAGCCGATATATGTTGATACTTGGCGATCGTGGCCTGGCGTTTTTCTTAACTGGGGCGGTTCTATTTGATTTTGTACCTTAAAGGAGTTGGCGGACTGTGCCACAAACAAATTCGGGGGGTATAATATTGTATGTAATATCAGAGTACTGGAAATTCACCTCATATTGATCACAACTGAATCAAAGCATGCTTGAACACATTACCTGGATCGTAATGTTGCTTGATGTGCCTTAACGTCTCGTACTTACTCCCATATATTGCCTTCATATCAACCTTCTTTGGTTCAGTGAGTGGAAGATAAGTTAAGGGCACAATGTTACATGGATCTGTCCTCACCATTTCATCATAGAACTTATGTGCCCATTCAAGTGTTTCCTCCAGCATGTGTGCATGGACAACTGTAGGCAAGATTCCAATAACAAAGTGTGGGCGACGAGCGTCCCAGACATTCTCTATTATAGGCTGTGGGGTGCAAGCACGCAACTCATATATTGCAAACATAGCAGACAGGTCGCTAGGCTTCAACGGCGCAAATTTGGTGACGACATCGATAATCTCAGCTGTCAGCTAACATAGGCTGACAGTGAGATACGAGCCGTGTACATGTGCACGACAAATACGCTAGGGATTTAGTTGAACGCAACCATATCGGTTGTCGCAACGGTGCCCACGGTTATATCTGACCAGGAGCTGGCTTTGGACGGCCATGTATTTCCGGAATTGATGTCTGTAGACGCCCAGACAAAGAGGACAGAGAACATTTTGCCTGCCGGGGTATTTCTGATGCATTGAAAAAGGCTGAGGCTCGATGGAAGCCCTTCTTTATGTGTACGACACGCATCATTGTATCGTTTGATAGTCGTTGATGTATCACTAGATTCATATGTGATGACACCTGCCAGTACCTGGTGGACCATTGGCGCAAAACCCACCGCACAAGAGGATCTAATCTGTACCTGACACGAGGGATACACCTTTATTGTGAGCTCAACAATGATGCCCAAACACCCTCTCTTGCCGCGAAATTGCCGTCAACATACCTTCATCTGCATCACGGATAACGGCCTGTGAGTCGATCAACCGTGTCTGCAGGATCTGATCTACTCCAAATCCATATTGAGCGCTGAACAGGCCGTATCCACCATGGGTTGCTCAGCCCACAAATTCAACCCCCGGGATGACAGGGTGAGGCACGACCATGCCATGTTTGTTCAAGTCTTTGAATATTTCCATGACTAGCGCACTCTACCACCAAGTCGTGCGGTGTCAGTTTCAGGACTCACATGAACGTAGGCGATCTCGCGCGGATCTATGTTAATCGCATCATGGATCTGCGACCAACCAAACATGTTATGGCCACCAACATGAATTGAGAAGGGGAGGTCATTCGCTTTCAGAATAGTAACCAAAGCGGCGACATCGTCGGCCGAGCGACGACGTACAATCATCGCCGGGACTTTGGCGTTATCGAGCACATATCTTTCATAAAGTGTCATAGTCAGGCGAAGAAGGAGTGGCATAATGAATGTGTGGGTACTGCACTGGGAAGTTTGTGAGCTCGTCCATGATTTCCAGAATGTATGACTTGTCATGGAGCAGACCAGGGTCATATAACGAATGAAAAGCAAATTGATCGCTCCTCGGCTGAGGAATGTTGGGTGTGGATAAGGTATTCATCGACTGGATATCTCACAAGACACAATAAGAGTTAATTAGGGGGCTGTTGACTTGGCAAGACTAGAGCCAATAGTTCTGGTGCAGTGGGGGAATATTAGCAACCTGCATAAGAGCGAGCATCAAAAAGGAGAGCGCAGATCCCCTTCTGCTTACTATGGCTGCAATAAATGACTGGCGCATCTCGCAAACATCACGATCCTTCCGACTCGGAGACATTATAGACCTCTATTGATAAGCAAGTCGGCTTGGCGGAAGAGTTATAAATACCTAGGGTTCTATAAGTTCCAACATGAGCTATCGGAAGCTCAGCACGATTTGCGATATGAACAGAATCCTCATTATTGGCGCTGGCGAGTTGGGAACTCAGGTGCTTCGGTCTTTGATTCAACATCCGCTTGGCCAGAATGCCACCGTGTCTGTCTTATTACGATCCGGAACTATCGATTCAACCGATCCACTTAAGCAGAGAGATGTCCAATCGTTGCGAGAAATGGGGGTAAATTTGGTTCCCGGAGACATCGTGCATGACCAAGAATCAGCTCTCATCTCAATCTTCGCCGGATATGACACCATTATCGGCTGCACAGGCTTCGTTTCTGGGAAAGGCACCCAAGTGAAGGTGACCTTTGCTGTTCTTGCAGCGAAGAGTGCCCGATATATTCCCTGGCAGTTTGGGGTCGACTATGATATTATCGGGCGCGGTTCGGCCCAAGACCTCTTTGATGAACAACTGGACGTTCGGGACATTCTCCGCTCCCAGGAGACGACCAGATGGGCCATAATCTCGACTGGAATGTTCACGAGCTTTTTGTTCGCGCCATCTTTCGGGGTGGTGGATATCGACAATGCCACTGTCTGTGCCTTGGGAAGCTGGGAGAATCGAGTCACCATCACCACGCCCGAGGACATCGGGAAGTTCACCGCTGAAATTGTGCTTGGAAAAGACTCCGATACTCTCATTTCTAACCAAGTCATTCTTGTTGGTGGCGACACGATCACCTATGGGGAGTTAGCACAGTTGGTGGAAAGACTGGCACAAAAGCCGTTCCAGAAAAGGGTTCTTATGGTAACAGCTGCCCAAGCTGCCCTTGGTCAGGATCCAAACAATGGAATATTGAAATACCAACTTGTTTTTGGTCAAGGACGTGGTGTCGCATGGGATTTGGGAGAGACATGGAATTTCAAGCAGAACATCACCGCACAAACAGCGGAGGAATGGGCCAAAGAGAATCTTGTGTAGTGTAATTGTACACCATTGGATCACATCTGAACGCGATTCAAATGAACGCAATATTATTTAATATCTTAACAGCCTGAGTGGAATATCAATTGGCCACACTTCGGGGAAAGAAAAGTTCGCCGATCTCGTTATCGGGGAACTTTCATGTTTCCTCACGACTTTCACCTCCTTCTTCACTTCAGCTCCCACCATGAAAATACAAATAACTCCAGCGAAGTTCCCCGAAGACGCGGAAGCCATTCTCGTTTTGTTTTCCGGGTACGCCGCCTCACTCAAAATCGACCTGAGCTTCCAGTCATTCCAAGAGGAGCTGGATTCACTCCCGGGAAAATATGCTTCGTCCCAGGGAGGCGCGCTGTTGATCGCACGAGATCAGGCTCAATTAGGTCGCAATGGTGATTCATCGGCTGATTCCTCTGCCCCGCGATACCCTGCCCTCGGATGTGTCGCACTGCGGCGTAGTCCCGATGGCTGGTGTGAAATGAAGCGTCTCTATGTCCTCGAGGAAGCACGAGGAGAACGTTTGGGTGAAAAGCTTGTAGAGGCCATCCTTGCACAAGCTAGGGCTCTTGGTTATCGTGGTATCCGACTGGACACTCTGCCCGAGATGACTGCGGCACAGCGACTATATCGAAAATATGGATTTGTGGACATCGAACCATACTACGAAACTCCAATTGAAAGGACTGTGTTCATGGGTTGTGAATTTTGCGATCATGAAGTTCAATGACCGTGGAGATGAACTTGACGTCTGACATTTCATAAAAAGACTACATGTATATAGGAACGGTTGATCAGATGTAAGTCAGATTTGATATAGAGTTCCATCGTTTTGGGCCTTAGGCCTTAATGCGTATCTTTCACCAAGAAGACCGATGTAATTGAGTCTGAGACAGAAGATGGTGTGGATGCACTGCGGAGCACAGGGTATCAATTCCGGTGATTCCACTGGCATTCCTCGGCGGAAATCGAAATCCATGCCATGCCATACATGGGCTGAAGACAGGTAGATCTTGTCAAAAATAAGTCAACTACGGAGTTTCATCTGATTTGAACTCCCTGTTATTATATGTTCGCCTCACTTTTCTCGGAGATACCGCTCGGAGATGACCAATTCGGAAAGGTACCCGACAGACACAATACTATAAATCTATCAAAGAGTTTTGTCGCTTTGATTGATACTTGCAGTCCATAAACCTTTGAGTCATGACCGTGACAGACAAGCCTCTCGATGTCCTCATTGTCGGAGCTGGGATCGCCGGCCTCTCCGCAGCTATTGCTCTTGGCAAACAAGGTCACCGCGTCGTGGTAAGATCCCAAAACTCAGCGAACTCTTGTCATGCTGACCGCCACCTCAGATTCTGGAAAAGTCGGCATTTTTGAGAGAAGCCGGTGCTGCGATCCATTTGCCACCAAATTGCACGGCACTACTCCGCTGGATGGGCATCGATCCTCTCGATTTCGGAGGTACCTTGATACATGAAGTCTGTCATCGCAGTCAACGAATCCTTCATGACGCTGATTGCTTGGTCTATTAGATTCACCGATACGGATATGAGGGAGACTTGAAGTTTAAGAAAGAATTCGATGATGTACGCCATCTCTGGCAAGCAGTGAGTGCATTAGAGATATTCCATGATTATTCTCCATGCCTAACTTGCATTTAGGAGTTCTACCTCGTGCATCGGGTTGACCTACATAATCATCTCAAAAAGCGCGCTCTCGAGACCGCAACACTCCATACTCAATGCAAGATCATCAACGTAGAGCTTGATGGAGCGTATCCATCGGTGACCCTCGAAGATGGTCGTATTTTCAAGGCCGACCTGCTTCTCGGTGCTGATGGAATTCATGTATGCGTTTCATCTGTTCATAACACTCGCGATTATGTACTGACCCTTCCCAAGTCCCAGCTTCGCCAGAGTATCGCTCCCGGTTCTCCATCTCCGTACGCTGTTGGAAAGTCATGCTTTCGCTGGCTTCTTCCAACTGAGGAATTGAGACAGTACGAAAACACATTCGACTTCGTTAAAGATCCAGGAGTGTTTATTGAATGGTCATCCGACGACCGACGTCTTGTGGCCTATCCTTGCTCTGACAATAAGGTGTTCAATCTATGTGCTTTTATGCCCTCGAAAGAAACCAAAACAGACACTCATAGGGGCGGTAAGCTTCGGTTCATACTCCTAGCTGATGGTTCGCTCACAAATTCAAACAGGATGTCAAGCCACTGGAGACAAGGCGACCATTGCCAACGCCTTTTCGATGTTCTCCCCGGGTGTAAGAAGACTAATTGAAAGCGCAGAGGATGATCTTAAGGTGTGGGATTTGTATGACATGAAGTCGCTACCAACCTGGACCAAAGGTCATGCCGCTCTTCTGGGAGATGCAGCACATCCATTCCAACCATGTAAGTGATGGCATGAGTTACGCTCTTGCGACTTACTGATCACTCAATACTTTGCTAGATATGGGCCAAGGAGCAGCCATGGCGATCGAAGATGCTGTTTGCATTGCGACCTTGCTTCCACAGAAAACTGCGCCTGAGACCATTCGATCGCGTCTTGAAATGTATGAGATATCTCGTCGAGCTCGTGTCGAGTTCGTTCTTCATTACACTCGATTGAACGGGCGGGATGAAAACGACACATCTAGTGCCAGGATGACGAGTAAGTTCCTCGTGTTCCTGATGATTCAACCTGAAGCTGACAATGGTAGCCGAGGAAATGGTGAAGGTCATGGGGGTCTGTTTCTCACACAATGTCATTGACCACTCCACACAGCTGCTGGAGGGTCAATAGACTAAGGACCTAAGTAAAAGGATTGGATCGTGAAGTGATGTACATCCGGCGATCTTCCAATGAAATGAAGACTTCTGTTTTGACATGTAAATATCACGCACATTTGCATTTTTGATTTCACCGCTGCTTTTCCGAACTTATCATGTCGCCAGCTCACGAGTGGGAAAGTTCTTAGAGCACAGATCGCGAGCTGATTCTAACTATGCGGAATAGCCATTGACCCATCCGGGCTTGAACCAATACGACAAGGCAATAAAAGCGCCCCGTTCAATGCGCCATAATGCAATGTAACATCAAAGGATCCTCAAGACAGCTTGCCAAATTGAGCGGTTCGGTCAATTACCGCGAGGCATTTACCACAATTCGGCTAGTCTCAGCGGAAGATCGCGGGAGTGCTGACTTCTGACTCGCGTTTTGTGTGCGTCTCTGCTGGCGATGCTCCACTACACTCCTGTCTGCTGCTGCTGCATTCGTTACCGAAAACGTGGGCAAGAGGGGTGTGTAACGCTGAACTGGCATGTTATTTGCGTACGTGAGATTGCGAGAGAAAGGAAAAGTAGGAAGACAAACTGGGGTTATGGTGTTTCTAGGTCAGTAAAAGTGGTGAAAAATTAGACACGTGAGACAGCGCATTTCAGGTGAAAGGGCGCCATATACCCTAAGCCAAATTCCCGCCGTATTTTCTACGCAAGCCACTGCAAACCTCGGGGACGAACCGAAGATGCCTTGGAATGCGCAGTTTCTTTCACGATCCCAGAACCCCCACTGGTGTCATATCATCGGGTCTTTGTGGACGACTCGATTTGGCGTCGAGAAATATGATTCGCCCCAATAGACCGCTGATCATTTTCAGTTGTGATACATCGTGTCAAACTGCATCTCTGGAGCTTGAGAACAGAATATTTCTAGATTTGATGTGCATTCGGCCTTGTGTGCCCGTCTCTAGAAATTCTCGAAGTGAATCAGATGTTACCGGTCACTGCACTCGTGCCTTGGGTATGTGGGATTGCCGCTACCACGATGTTCCACGTTTAACGCCTATCAGCTTCTTCCCAATAATCAGCGGGAACAAGGTATATATCTTCTGATTCTGTGTTCTTTGGGGTCCCAGCTCTAGTAAATCGCCACTAAGCAGATAGACTGAACGTGTTGCATCATGTATACCGCCTCTGTCTGGGAGAAGACCTTTGCAAGACGCAACTGAAGCACCCACAGCATGTACTTGTATAGGTACCGGGACATGAGCATGGTCAATTGAAGGTGAGATATGTTCTGAATCAGCGGTGATGTTAAGATTCGGTAACTAGTTAACTTAACTAACTATTTAACTATCGAAGGTGCCTTGAAGCTCAGGTGTCACTGCCTCAGGCGGAAATCCGCGCTCGGACCAATGTCGCGTTCCCCGGAATATTCCCCTTTGCTCTTGTTTGCTTCCTCTGAAGTCATGTAGAAAATGGCCTCTGGGTATCTACAGCCCGATTATCCATCAGACTCATTTCGCATCAGGCGGAAGCCGGTGTCGAACCCGAACTTACGAGCTACGTATGCCGATCAGCGGGAGGCAGCTGCAAGCTCCCCATCGCTCGTGCTCCCATCACAGCCCCCATCTTACAGCGATCTCTATGGACCAGCCCCAATTTCCAGGTCCCCAAGTCCTGGGCCAATCCCGAGGCCTCGCACAGCAGGTCCAACGGCATCGCCAGCCCCTCCACCGCCGACACCTGTCCAAAAGGCATATGGTGAAGCTCGACATTTCCTCGGTGGCCTCATCAATCACCCAACAGAATCAAATAAACACGTGACCATCTTGCGACACTCTCATGGGTTAGTATTTTACCGTGGGAATACGACATCTGTTACGATATCAATATTCTCTGATGCCCCCTTGCCACTTGACCGTACCCTCTGGCTACAGAGTAAAGGGTGGTCGGGCAAGACTGGCATGCGAGCCAAATCCTTACTTCGTCTACGAGATGACTGGGTTGATGTCACTCCGGGAATGCCATTACGAGCGGACCAGGTGAATCCGGATGATGAGCGCGCCTGGCAGCGCGACATCAAGAAGTTCAAAAAGAAGGCACCATCTCGGCCGCGTGATACACATCATCTACGCGAAACCGCGGTTGTTCGCATTCCTGCTGAAGGAGGAGATGGGTATTTCCAGCTTGTACTCTGTCAGGGGCCGAAGAAGAAAGTGCTCGGCAACAGTCCCGTGTTCCGAGTGCTCTCTACATCCACCAGCCCCAGCTCCATTCGAGGTGCAAGTTTGAGTACACTGCCCCTTGAGGTTGGAGCACTGGTACTTAGCCTATATGCTCAAACTGCTGCCCGAACTGTTGCGTCTCCGGCCGCAGTTGCCATTCAAGCCAAGGTGCAGGCCACGGTCGATCCGTTTCGTCCCTCCTGGGTGACCAAAGCTGCAGCCCAAAAGATTTATACAAAAAGTGGTGCCCAGGACCGTGTGGGTGGTATTGTGAATGGCTCTAATGGCCCTATTGGACGATCTCAGACAAGCCTTGTGGCACCGCAAGTCATTGAGAACAATCCTTTTTGTATCGAAGCCGGCCCCCAGCCGCCATTCCCGATGATATTCAAATCTCGCTGTCAGCCTGGTCAGATTTCGTCTCTCGACCCCGGTGAGTTACCGAAATTGGCATTGACCAAAATGCCCGACTGGGTTGTGGAACAGCTACGGGGCTACTTCTTCGGTTGGGCTCGATTTGAGGCTTCATCTAAGGAACCAGCAGGTCCATGGTGTCCTGCTATCCTCTCCGTCCGGGCATTGGATCCTCTGCAGGCTGCCCGGGTAAATCTAGCCCAGATTGCGAAACGTGTAGTCGCATTGCGCCTTCTTGAAGAGGTTCCTCTCCAGTCCGCCAAAGTCGAGGTTCGCGTGATGGGATACCTGCGCGCTGAGATCCCTCCACCTACGGGGAGCACCAGTCAACAGCTTGCAGAAGCGCAAGCGGCAGCGGCAGAGGCGGCCGTGCTCGCTGATGTATATGATGCGTCTGTTGTGCAGGATACTTTGTGCCACCCTGCATGGGCATCAGAAAAGCCAGATGTGCACGGTTTTCAACGTCAAAACGCTGGTTGGGTTGATCGAACCCTGGAGGCTTACGGCAATATACAAACTCGGGGACAGAAACTCGTGGAACAGGTGCCATTGCATCGACTCGGCGTACGTTCCGCCGTTGATGTGATCAGGGAAAGCCAAGTGGCCGTGAATGGGTTCTTTATCGTTCGGTAAACACCCTTGTCAAAACTTATATACGCCTAGGGAGCACATAGTGGTGTTTAATTTGTACAATAGTGTCAATATATTATAATTATTCCATGGTCACATTCCAAGTATACATGAATCATTATTAACAGGATTGGACGAAAGCCACAACCAAAGATATTGAAAACACATAACCGTCATTATATTGAAATCAAGCAAGATCATGGTCCGACTGGCGGATCAGAAGCAGCCAAATTGCACTGACGGAACAAGCGAACCTCATCTGGTTTGAACGCACCGACTACCGAGTGTAGCACTCCACGGTTGTTGAACAACACCAAATCGTTGTCCACCCAGTCATGTGGATACACGTATTGTGGGCTGATCGCTGGTCGCTGCAGTTTGTAGACAATGTCGCGCACGCGAGCCAAATCGTCAATCACAGTACCATCAGCGCAGTGAATTCGCCGCACGGCAGATGGGTGAATCTGTAAGGCCAGCTTGCCCGTCACAGGATTCTTCCATGTCATGGGGAATATCATGATCTTGCTAGGGTCGATTGGCGGAAGGTCTGATTCTGGGAGCTCGAGGCCTTCCGAGTGCATGCCTAGTCCAGTGGAGCGAGACCGCGCTGGGCTCATCCAGATATAACTGTTGCGAGTTAGATTATTTGACTGACCACGGTTGGAAAGGTTAGGGACTCACGGGTGAGGAGCATATTCCATCTTGCTCGTTTTGACAAACTCCTTGTCCTCGGGCGAGAGAAGTTCAAACATGCGTTCACCACTCACGAACGCCGTTGTACCCAGGGGAACATCCATTGTTTCTCCTGTCCCATCATCATACAAGAGTGTCTGACGGCGACCTTTAGGTACATTTACGGCCATGAGTGTCGTCACCTGGGGTGGGTATAGGTCATAAAGTGCAGCATCGATGTGCCAGCGATAGAACCGAGTGAAATCATAATCTTGATCATCAGGGACGTGGTCTTTGTGGAATGTGCGGTGGTGAGGGTGACGTAATGTGACATCTTTCAGCCCTTCATATGATGGAACAAAACCATTTCCAATGACCTGGACCTGAGGCTGATGGGGAATGGTCTTGAGATCGGGATGAAGAATGCTTCGCTTTGCGTCGATGGTCTTGCCATGTCCGTAATTGTCGGAGGCAGGATCGAAGCGCTTGGTGAGCTCATATTGAGCTTTGGGGGATAGTCCTTTTTGATTTTTGAATACGACCACATGGTAGCGGTAAAGAGCGTCACGAATAGTCGCAAATTGCTCGTCTGTGAAATGTTATTTAGTCAAAGCTCCTGAACGATAAAGTAGAGTCCCTACCGTTCAAGGTTTCCAAGTTAGCACCCTCGATCTCAGCGCCAAAATCAATATCCGAGCCTGGCGGAGGCTGGATCGGGCGGACGGTAAGTGGTGGCACGGCCATTTCGGTCAAAAGTGTTCGGGATGTCGGAATCAAGTGCGCACGGTAGGGTTTTAAGGTTCGACAATGAGTATAGGTCGGGCCGGGTTGAGGCGGTTGACGGCGTACACCGAGCGAACACAGAACTATTAAAGGAATCCAGCTGTCGCCACTTGCTCCATCTTGGTGGTTTTGATAAGATCGACTCCACATTGCAGAGGAAGAACGCAGTCTGATTGGAAAATATGGAAAGCTTCATTTCGATAAGGCGGGCGAGTTGAGTGAACACACCCGCATTCAATTTCTACCCGTTCTTTGCTGTTAATGGAAGTGACTAATAGTAAACACTGATCTCCTCGCTTTACATGTGATATATTTACCAAATCTTCCACCAAGGTCCGCGTGGCTGCGCGGGTAGCTCAGCCGCAAGAATCTCGTCTAAGCCAGTATGCATATCGACCTCTTCAGGGCGCCAAGCCCATGGGTCACTCCAGTAGAGAGCCCGGTGTCCGAAATAGAGAATAACAAATGCCGGAATACCGATGTACGCGGTGAAAAAGCTGCTGACCGACCACTCAGATGGAAAGAACACTGTGAAGCCATTGATGAGCAACATGAGTATAGAACCTGCCAGGCCGAAATAGGCGCCATAGGGCTGTAGCCGCGATTTGTATGGTTGCTCGATCCCCTGCGCTTCCACGGCTTTGCGGAACCGGAAAAACACGACGCAGCAGCAAATCCAGGAGATAAAGCCGGAGGTATTGGTAAAGTTCACGAACCAGTTGAAGACAATTGAGCTGGAGTTGCCGACAGCAAGGTAGGCCAATGCCGAGAAGCACGCCGACACTCCGACAGCATAGTATGGAACTCCCCATCGGTTGCACGATTTGAAAATACTTGGTGCATTCCCAGACATGGCCAAGGAATAGAGCGATCGCGATGACATGTATAAGAAGGAATTACCGGCGGACCAGGCAGATGTCAATACAGCGGCATTCACGATATGGTCCAAAACAGGGATCCCGGCATTCTTGATCCCAATCACAAAAGGCGAAGAGCTCACCGTGCCGTCGCCCTTGGTCAGGCGTGAGGCATCGGATGGGCAAATTACGCCAATTGCCAGCACACCGAAGATATAGAAGAAAATCAAACGGTAGATATAGCGCCGGGCTGCTCGGGGCACATTACGTCGAGGGCTCTCCATCTCACCACCACTGATTACAATCAGCTCGGGGGCGAAGATAAACGCAATGGCGCTCGAGACAGTACACTTCAACAATGCCACGAATCGGCCGGTATGTCCCGTGACGAGGTACTCATTGAACGGGCGAGGGTCCTTCCAGTAATGAAATCCCAATCGCTGACGATTTGGCCCGCCGCCCCAGAAGAGAATGAAAGAAACCATCAAAAGACCAATCAAGGTGATGATTTTGACGCCCGCGAACCAGAACTCGGACTCGCCGTATACTCGCACGGGCATGAAGTTCAGGGCAATGATGACTATCATCATGACGGTGATCCATACCGCGATGTTGACCGAACCACTCTGATCCCAGTATCCAATAACCAATCCAGCTGCCGTGATCTCGTAGGGCACCAGGATACCGAGAGAGTACCAGTATAGGTATCCCATGGCGAATCCCATGCTCCGTGACACATATCGGAATCCGTGGTAACTCATTGTGCCACCGTGGACTGGCAGGTAGGCACCAACCTCGGCAATAGCAGTGACAAGGCCATAAACCATGGCCGAGATGAAGAGGTAGCCAAGAAGAAGCGACGCGGGGCCTCCAGTGGCCAGTCCCTGGCCGGAGCCGACAAAGAGACCTGAGTTGCGTTAACTCACTGATGTTGAATGACATTTATTTGTAATAACTTCAACTTACCAGTCCCAATCGTGCCTCCAAGTGCCATCAACTGGACATGGCGGTTCTTCAGTCCACGTTTGGTGGTTGTATAACGCTCATCGAGAAGATCCGCTTCGACAAGCGTTCGAACTGCTTTGCCTTTTTCGCTCATGGAATGATGAGTATCTCCATGAGAGACATAAGGTGCAGCATCGATGGCTGCCATTTTGACTAGTCGTCGGGGGAGGGGTTTAGAGAAGATTTGGAGGATGAGGGAAATTTGGGTAGCTTTAAATGTTCCCTACATCCCGACGGTTGCATCTCGAACGCATACCCTGAAAAGCCACACGGGACAAAATCGCCTCGTTTCTGATCCATGACTGGTCCGGGGAAGGGTCAGCTAACCGGCGTGACAGCCAAGCCCCGCTAAATGCGCAATTCCGGGGTGAGCCTCGTGGCGGTAGATAAGGTAGATTTTCTTACTTTGCAACTTCGATTGTATTAGCCTCCACAGCCTAGACTTGGGATCAATATTCTGACATGGCTTCTTTTGTCGAAAGTGAGTCTCCTAGCGGCCAGCGAAACCCCAAGCCCACCACTTGGTAATGCCCAAAATGCTTCAGTAGATCTTGGCTTTGGGCTATCAGAGATCGTTTAGAGGAAAGGAATGTGATCTGAATAGTGTTCGTCCTATGTCTTCATGATAACTGCCAGCCACACCGGCCTCACGACCGGTTGACCGGAATGGTATCTCAAGTCAACATAACCGACGTACTAAAGTCAACATATTAAAGCACATAGAAAGCACCACGACACCGGTCCGGCAACCGGTCCGGGGCGTATTATTGCTCGGCAAACTCTCTGGGCTCGTCTTCAATCAACTCACAGGACGTGGCTTTTTATCGGCAGGAGCGCAGGGTCACGAAGCGAGGCACAAAACAGGGTGTAGATAGTTGGAGCCAGTCCTAATTCGGTATAGACCTTTATGCCAGCCAATCAGAGATGCTACGCTATTCCTAGGAAGGGCTAGTTTACGGGACTGGTCCTAAACAGGCAATGCTTGCTATCATCCATGAAAGGGAACTAACCTTAAACAAGCTTAGATTGGAAGGCACATGTCAAGTGGACTATGAAATACGAGGTACATAAATGGAAGCAGTTTTCTGTATACAGAACCTTGCTCAACGGCGCATTAACCAGTAGCCTCCATAAACGAGCCGAACGTTCACCTAATATATATATTGCACTGATTCACTTTAGAAGATTGACAGGATTTTTTCGGTTCACGATAATTACGCGAGTCGCTGGTAGTTACCTGGAACAACGGGAATCAGATTTAGCCAATCCATAGAACATGACACTCACTGGCTATTCTAGCTTTATTATATGGCAAAAGCTATACGCAAATCTTGTTCAAGAGAAGGAATGCATAAAGATTTGAGCGAGGATGTAACAAGTACCCTATCCCGGGACCTTGTGGTAGCTTCACAGGTGTTATTCGGCACCATGACTATTGAGAGAGTTTCTCGCCACTTGATATATACCCCCATAGTTGAAGTCACGGCAACACATCAATCACCCACCATTTCTCGTATAACCCATGTACTTGGCCTTTTCAAGATGCATTCGAGATCGTGTACGGCCCCAAACATCTCATGCCATATACACGACAGCCACTTCAGAGTTGATAGCAGATTTGCTGAAATCCTTAGAGGTGTTCGGGGTTCGTGCTCTCAATTTGACCATGCTGAACAAGTCTTCTGGGTAGCCTGGCCTATGTGAGAGCCTCAGCTATTTTCAAGCAGCCAGGAAAGTCCAGGTTAAGTTGCTTTAATCCAACATCGCACAGATGGTAATGTGTTACACATCACTTTGTGTTTCCCGTTGGACGTGAACTACTGAGTTTGTTCTTCCCAAAGTAACACAGCATGAATTACACCAGAGGGCAGTGGTCTCCCGCCTAGAAATGCAGACTGCTCAGGTATATATCAAGCCCTACCTGACCATGAATCTGCACCCTTTTCCACCTGTCGTATGACCCATAAATTCATATCTCCACATTCCCCGCATGCGGACCGAAAGGGTTCGGGAATCGGATGATGCCCGACGTGGAGACTCGCTGATGTGCCCGAAACTCGAGACGAGGACAGTCTCAACAGGTATATCTTTGACGTCTACTCTCCATTCTAAAAATGCCAAAAAATACCAAAAGGGATCCTATATCTTCCCCAGATAGCTTGATTTACTCCAACGCTATGCAAGCCCTCGTCTACACTGGACCCGGGACCGTGGAGGTCTTGGACCGCCCAAAGCCGACCGTGCAGGTACCCACAGATGCCGTAGTTCGTCTATTGCACGCTTCTATCTGCGGAACAGATCTCCATATCCTCAAAGGCGACGTACCGAGCATCAAACCGGGGCGGGTGCTAGGACACGAGGGCGTTGGTGTGGTCGAGTCCCTTGGGTCTGCCGTGCACACTTTACAACTTGGCCAGCGTGTTCTAATCTCTTGTATGACATCGTGTGGGGCCTGTCGATTCTGCCAGCGAGGCCTGGCAGCTCATTGTATAACGGGCGGGTGGACGCTGGGGAACAAGATCGATGGCACTCAGGCTGAATACGTTCGTGTTCCCCACGCCATCCTCTCGCTGCACCCGCTTCCTGATTCCATTGACGCACGCGCTGCGGTCGCAGTATCCGATGCGTTCCCTACGGGCCTTGAATGTGGCGTCTTGAGCGCGGGAGTTCAGTTGGGAGGGTCAGTGGCGATTGTGGGCGCGGGCCCGGTCGGCATGGCGACACTTCTCACGGCCCGCTTATATACGCCCTCGTTGATAGTGATGGTGGACCTAGACGAGGGACGACTGGCGACAGCGCATAGCCTCGGAGCACATGCCACAGTGGTCTCGAGCCCCGACGCCGAGCAAAAACTCATGGACCTCACGGGCGGTCAGGGATTCGACTCGGTCATCGAGGCAGTGGGCATCCCTGCGACCTTTGAATTGTGCCAGAAGATAGTCGCTGTGGGTGGGCGAATCGCAAATGTAGGTGTGCACGGTACCAAGGTCGATCTACACCTAGAAAGACTGTGGGAGCGTAACATCAGTAAGTCGAAGAGAAGAGAAGGGGAAGTGGCAAGATCCGACTAACACCTCAGGCATTCATATGTCTCTCGTCAATGCGACAACAACATCCCGCCTCCTGCGACTCGTGGAATCGAACAAGTTGGACATTAGTTCCTTGGTGACCCATCGTATGTATGAGAGAGGCTGAGACATTCTCATCTAATCGTTCCAGATTTCCCTTTCACCGAGGCCCCCAAGGCATACGAAACATTCCAGGCTGCCTCTCAGCACCAGGCGCTCAAAGTTGCCATAGATTTTATCTAAACATTCTCCAGATAACGAAGGGGAATGTGATTGTATTCGCTTTGAGCACCCCTTTTGACCCCCCTTAATTGAGCTTATCTACGGGATGGCCGCACGGCACACGGCTGAGATGTGGTACCGACTTGCGGGTTAAATTTGCAGATTTGGGGCTGTTGATCCTCATAGGTCTTTGATTGGCTGCATGGTGAGCATTTGGCGTCTTTCTAATCTTACGCGGTTAGAAAAGTGCGCCTCTGATATCACCTTTCCTCCAGTAGCGCTTTCACAGTATCATGGGATGATAGCGATGTAGATAGATGTAGATAGATGTAGATATAGTCATTATCAGTTGTTTCAGAAGGGAAACCGCTACCTAGTTTAGTATAGGTACATGTAAAGAGATCCTTGGCTCAAATCAGTTTTATCTCAGTGTTTTCTTGAACAAATCTGCAAGTAATGTGATTGGTCCATAGTATCTCCGTAACGGACTCTAGTTAGAACCTTCAACGATATCGCTCTGAGTGGCTGCAACCTAGTTCAGTGGCTCTAAACGCCTCATCTGAATGGCTGAAAGTAGAAAAGTGTCCACTCTATGTGGCTCTATATGCTGGTCATCCCCGTATTACTCCACTTCCTTCTTTTTTTTCTTCTTTTTTTCTTTTTTTTGGGGTGTATCTTGCCTACTCTTTTTATCTCTCCCATCTTCCCATTTATTCAAAGTTCCCTCTCTGGCATGAACATCAATCACTAAGTCCTTTTTCTTTTCAATATGGGTCTCGTTGAACGTCGCCCGTCCGGGGAGCAGGGTGTGGACACTACCAATGCCGATCGGACCTTGGAAGACATGGGTTACAAGCCTGAGTTGGCGCGCAATCGCTCCATCTGGCAAGTGACCTTTATGTGCTTCATTCTCTCTTCGGTTCCTTACGGTTTGTCCACTACTTTCTACTACCCTCTTGCTGCAGGTGGTCCCGCCAATGTGATCTGGGGTTGGGTAATCATCTCGTTTCTGATCCTCTGCGTGGCTATCTCGCTGGCTGAGATCACTTCGGTGTACCCCACTGCCGGTGGTGTTTACTACCAGACCTTTGTCTTGTCACCACTCTGGTGTCGTCGTGTCGCCTCCTGGATCTGTGGTTGGTCATATGTGGCAGGCAACATCACGATTACCCTTGCTGTGAATTTCGGAACCGCCTTGCTCTTCGTGGCCTGCTTGAATGTCTTTGAAAAGTCACCCGGAGTTGGTATCACCGATGACTTCCAGACTTACCAAACCTTCCTCATTTTCTTGGCCATCACCCTATTGACTCACGCCATCTCTGCATTTGGCAACAAATGGCTGCCGTGGTTGGAGGTATGTTCGGCACGTGCCATATTACCCCATGGGGCGTAGGACTGATATGTTCTATCTAGACATTTGCCATCTTCTGGACGTTAGCTGGTCTGGTTGCGATCGTTGTCTGCCTCCTGGCCATTGCTAAGCAAGGTCGTCACTCCGGTGCCTGGGTGTTTGGTCACTTTGAGACTCAGGCCGGGTGGCCCGCTGGATGGTCCTTTTTTATCGGTCTCCTGCAGGCAGCTTACGCCACCTCTGCAACAGGCATGATCATCTCGTGAGTTCCTTGTTGGACTGAAACACCGCAAAAGCCGTGCTGACAATATCTAGTCTATGCGAGGAAGTGCGTGAACCCGCTATCATGGTCCCCAAGGCCATGGTCGGAACCATCGTCATCAACTTTGTTGCCGGACTTCTCTTCTTGGTCCCCGTGTGCTTTGTGCTCCCTGATCTGACTTATTTGATTAACCTCGCCTCCGGTCAACCTACCCCGGCGATCTTCAAGGCCGCCATTGGAAACTCAGCGGGCGCCTTCTGTTTGCTTATTCCTCTATTAGTTCTGGGAATTATCTGCGGCGTGGGTTGTGTTACTGCCACTTCCCGCTGCACTTGGGCCTTTGCCCGTGACGGTGGAATCCCCGGTTCTGGCTGGTGGAGCACAGTCAACCCGAAGCTAAACATTCCTTTCAATGCCTTGGTGTTAGGCATGGTGGTGGAAATCTTGCTTGGAGTGATTTACTTCGGCTCTACCGCTGCATATAATGCCTTCTCCGGTGTCGGTGTCATTTTCTTGACCACTAGCTATGCTTGCCCGATTGCCGTCTCACTGATTTTCCGCCGCCGCGAAGATATCAAGAAAGGGAGCTTCAACTTTGGAGTTGTGGGCCTCGTTTCTAACGTACTTGCCCTTGGTGAGTAGGAACTTGTCTCTGATTTCCCAAGAAACTTCTGCTAATTGTTCTGTAGCCTGGAGTATTCTTGCTATCCCTCTTTTCTGCATGCCGACTTTTATGGTGGTGACCAAGGAGAGCATGAACTACGCCTCGGTGGTCTTTGTTGGCTTTGTTGCAATCGCTGCTGTCTGGTATGGAGTCTGGGGTTACCATAACTACCGGGGTCCGCCAACCGACGCGGTGGTGCCTGATGGAGCCTCATCGCGACCTACCTCGCCTCCAACTTATGCCGAGGTTCCTGAAAAGGTCCGGGATACTTGAATAGGTTTAGTGGCCGTGGTCGTGGGCTTTAGCAGTGAAAGCTGTGTCTGTCCTTGGCTCGCCTGAGAGGCCTTTAGCACCTTCGATAGGAGCCACTTGTATGTACATCAATAGGTATAGATACCCCTCGCCGTTCGAAATTACTATGTAGCTTAGTAAAAGACTGGCTACATAAGAGTAAATTGCCCATCTGATGATTGGCGGAGTTTACGAAGTAAGATAAAACAACAAACGGCGAGAGAACTAATGAGACCTAATACAGCGTGTTATCTAAGGAACTCACAGGACTTTTCAATGAACCTACTTCCGCATCGAATATATATTCTTTGTTTCTGAATCATGGCATGAACTGACTTCGAGTACGGAATGTCTTATCGTCATTCACCTCTAAGAAGTAATGGCTGCCACATGGTCGGTCACCAGACAAGTAAAGTCAGAGGTTCCATAATAGAACGTGTTTCCGTCATTTGGCGATTGTCCGTAACTGAGGGTGTCTCCATACTGCCAATATAGATCAGCCGCGACACCAGTGGCCGACAGCGCCGTCGCTTGCCATGGTGCCTCAATTGTACAGTGGTCGGATGTGACACCGTACTCCTCAAAGAGACATGGCTTGCCAGCAGCTGCGCAGGCGGCTCCGTGGGAGGTGATCCACCCGTTGCCCCAGTCGTTGGAAGTGCCCCCTGGATAAATTAGCAATGGTTAAAACTTAGGAGAAGATATGCGTACAGCTCGAAGGATAGAGATGGAATGTGGCGAAGTCAATGGTGTCAATGTCCAGGTTCATGGTGAAGTTCAACCCCTCGCCATAAGAGTAAGGGTAGCTGCCATCGGAGCCAGCGTCTAGTCCAAAGCCCTCTTGAAAATTCGATGTTAGTCAATCGATAGGCGTGAAAGACTATCTGCGCTCACTCACCATCACCAATAGCTACCATGTGCTTCGAATCCAGAGACTTGATGTAAGCACTGGTAGACACAATCCAGTCGTAAAGGACCGAAGGATTGCAACCGTTGCAACGTGGCTCGTTGGCTAGTTCCCAAGCAAACACGGCAGGCGAATCAATGTAGCGCGATACGACTGCCTTAATGTAGGCGCGATAGGCTGTCTGAGCTGCAGTGTTCGTGTACCAGCTGGTCTGGCTTCCGCCAAATGCTGTAACATACGCCGCCATTCCACCATAGTCAGACCAGTTGTTGACGAAGTTGATGATAAGCTTAATGTTGCGTTTCTCTGCAGATGCAACCACGTAGTCCAAGCGCTGGAGGCCGTCCGCGCCGGTATTGATGGTAGCCGTTCCACCGGAGAGTAGCTGGTAGTAGACAGTCCCGGATGATGGTACGGTGTTAACATCGTTGAATCCCCAGACTCGGAGGATGCGAAGCCCAGATTCGTTCATGTGATCTAACACAGTATCGACATCGTCATTATTTGTAAGAAACCCAATCCAGTACGAGTTGGAGCCTGCAAAGTAGCTCGTCTTGCCGTCAATCTCAAATTTGAGCCCATTCGTGGTAGGGAAACCAGTCCCTCCAGTGCTAGAAGTCGTGGTTGAAGTGGTCTTGGTAGTTGTTGAACTAGCCTTGGTTGTACTTGTCGACGTGGTAGAAGCCTTTGTGGTAAGCGTGGTGGTGGTTCCACCACTTGATGCTGCAAGAGTTAAGGGGATGGACATCATTTGAATCTGCTAGCAGCACTTACATGCTAAGCATTGGCTATACCAGTCGTTCTGATATTGACAAACCCAACCCGCCGTACATACTGTCGTTCCAGAGTAACCGCTTCCACCGCATTGTCCGTAAGGTGCGACTTGAGCAGAGACCAGACCGGCCAAGGATAGAACTGCTACTACTTTCATGGTGACTGAACTTTCCAATTGCCTGTAAAAGGAATGCCGCGCAAAGTTGAAAATATATATTTGCACCAGGTGAGGGGATGACAACGGGAGATTATCCCGCCCTCAATTAGGACATTAGTTTATCACACACGGCGTGGACATCATCTCCACGAGCCCTCCGTGTTGTTTGTGGAAAGGCAGAAATACCCTCGCCGTGACGAATCTAAGGATTGGCATTAATGACAGGCCTAATTTTCCCAACACAATCCCTGCTTGTATTATGCGGGGTACCTGAACAAATAAAAAGCACAAATCAAATGCCATTGCGGGGTTTCACGCAGAAATGGAACGCGGAGGCTTGCTAGCTACCTGAGCACGCTTGCCTCGACTTGTCAAGGCGTTTCAGCCGCCGCACCTAGAAAATGAGGCCGCATTGGCAAAAAATGATCATACGGAAGAACGGATAGTTGAACCGATTGCCAGACGTTCGCAGGCCGAAGGATAATGTGTTTTTTTAATAAACCGAGAGTGGTTAAAGTAATAACGCTGTCTGCCTGTAAAGCGTTGATCGGACCGGAGTGATCGATATTGGTTTCGGGAGCTAGTTTGTGTTTACAACCCAAGATTTAATATGTATATGTCCATATTGCTACCAAAGGGAATTGTCCACAACGTTGGGAGGGACTTATAAATGATAAGTGGTGGTTAAAGCCACTTATTGCAGCAGTCAGCTTTGCTCAATCAATATGATCACCGCGGCGGTGGGTAGAATCTCGCCGACTCACAAGTCAATCGACTGAGCCAAACGTGGTCAGCCTGACAGGAGGCACACATAGCTCAATAAAGCGACACCGATCTAGATTGACCGTTTTCATAGGATCCGCCTGTTCCTTTGACTGGCTCCGTCAATGAGCACAACGGGTTCTCGAACCGAGATCCTTTCCGACTTGGTACGGGGAATGAAGGATGGATCGGCGCAGTGTTGGCGGAGTAGAGCTATTCCGAGATTGAGGGAAGATGCGGATATTGTGACGTTACGGAGTCCTCTGCGTAAGTTTAATAATATTGAGTGCTGTCTGATTGCCAGATTCATTACCAAGGACAATGACGGACGACTCGACAATCCCCCATGTAAAGCAGGAGGAAAGGGGCTAAGGAGGAAATGAGGGTTTTCGCCTGATGTGCCAATTACCTAACGTATACTTGCCCCTGAAGCCCCTGGAGCCCCTGGGGAAAATATCCACGGAAATCGGGCATGCATGCGTATAATTGAGAATCATTGATTCTAGAAAACCTAAAGAACCCAGTAATGCCAGAATTGTCTAGCAAAATCGAAGGGTGAAAACTCTTCAATGACGTAGGGCGGGTGTGGCGCCCCAGATACCGCCACTGACGCTCTCGGCATGCAGTGTGCACTATACCGACTGGGCGGGATTATATCGGGGATGCTGTGACACGCCCGATACAATATACCTCAGCGGGTCATAGTGCAGTAATGTCATCGTTCTTCCAATACGGTCCATCCAAAAGAATCTGAAGTTGAGAGGGTTTCACCCCGGAACTTCCAGACTCCGCATTTTCCCCTCAGAGCAAATCTCCTTCCTTGTCTGGAGATGCGCGGCCCCCCGGGGGAGGCATTCACCGGGACACTGAAGAGGAATGAGCTGCTTTGCAGTCCGGAGACTCCTCTGGGGTCGGAACGCCCGGCTTTTCGCTGACACATGGCCCACCTCGTTCTCCAGACTCCAGAAAGACTTATCCGGAGTATCAAGGCACTCCCACAACCCAGTATCAACACATAAATGGCAAGTTGATACCCTAGACCAAATCTCGGCTCCGAGATTTCTGATCCCGAAGTTTAGACCGAATATCAAACCTTCGGCATGGTCTTGGCTGGCGATGATATGCCGAGTCGGGGAAATTCGCCACTCGCTTGGAGCCCGACCCTGGCCTCTCCGGACAATCGGCTATCCGCTTGAATGACGAACCAGAGCCGATGACCACATGGGACTGGCTGTGTATGGCTTCTCCCCTCTTTCTGTGGAGTTCATCGGGCCGTGCGAGTCGGCTTCGGCCGGCATGTTGCCTGCCTACCATGCTCATTTGTACATTTGGCCATGGGCATCGTCATCTCGTGCAAGTAGCCTATCCACACTTCTCTCCCCACTTGGTGGAATTGAGCCGTTTTATTGCTTTCCTGTTGATTACAAAAGGGGCCTTGTCCCCCATGTTCCCCCGGGGCTTTCTGTTGTTCCCCATGGGCCTGTCCCCCGAAATCTTACTCCTCTCTTTTTGTCATATTGCTGCCGAACCTGGTCTCTAATTCCATATACAATCCAACTTGAGGCCTCTTCAGTCAGATAACTTTTACCTATACACCATGGGTGTCGAATCCTCTACCCACCATGGGGAGTCCATCACCCAGGCTCAACAGCCAACCCTCGATACCTCCTCCCACAATAGCCCCATTCAAAAACCCATGCGCCCCGTGGGCGTCGATACCCCGATCCCTCGGATCACCATGCGTTCCTTGGTGATGGCCCTTTTCGTCTCGATGGGTGGTCTCCTGTTTGGATATGACACTGGTCAGATCTCCGGCTTCCAGGAAATGAGCAACTACCTGGAGCGGTACGGTCAGCTTGGCGCCGACGGCTCATACTCTTTCAGCGCTACGCGGTCTGGTTTGATCGTCGGTCTGCTCTCTATTGGTACTATGATCGGTGCCCTAGTCGGTGCTCCCGTTGCTGATAAGCTCGGCCGCAAGTGGTCTATCACCTTTTGGTGTATGGTTCTCAACATTGGATTGATTGTTCAAATCGCCTCTCCGGATGGCCACTGGTACCAAATGGTCGTCGGCCGTTGGGTCACTGGTCTTGGCGTCGGAGGCTGCTCCCTTCTCGTGCCTATGTACCAGGGTGAAAGTGCTCCCCGTCATATCCGTGGTGCTATGATCAGTTGCTACCAACTGTTTGTTACCCTTGGAATCTTCCTGGCCTATTGCATCAACTTGGGTACCCACACAATGGACGGCACTGGTCAGTGGCGCATCACCCTCGGTCTCACCTTCCTCTTCGCGTTGGTCCTTGGCGGTGGTATGGTCTTCTTCCCCGAAAGTCCTCGCTACGAGTTCCGTCACGGAAAGGTGGAAAGCGCCCAGCGTACCCTAGCAAAGCTCTATGGTATTCCAGAGAATCACGTCCGGATCATGGAAGAAATGGACGAGATTCGCGAACAGTTTGAAGCCGAGTCTGATGACCAGAAATGGCATGAGTTCATCACTGCTCCCCGCATGTTCTATCGTATTGCTCTTGGCATGGTCCTTCAATCGCTGCAGCAGCTCAGTGGTGCTAACTATTTCTTCTACTATGTAAGTCGCATCTCAGCCCCCTACCGTCTACTATCCACTGAAGGAAACAAAATACTAATGGCTCTTTTCTCGAATAGGGTACAACTATTTTCGAAGGCGCTGGCATCTCAGACAGCTTCATTACTCAGGTCATCCTTGGTGCTGTGAACTTTGGAACTACATTTGGTGGTTTGTATGTCGTTGAAAACTTTGGCCGACGCAAGTCTCTTATTTTTGGAGCCGGCTGGATGTTTGTCATGTTCATGATCTTCGCATCAATTGGTCATTTCGTGCTGGACGTGGAAACCCCTACCAACACTCCTAATGCTGGCAAGGGAATGATTGTGGTCGCATGTCTGTTTATCGCAGCATATGCCATGACCTGGGGCCCTATGGTCTGGGCTATTGTGGCTGAGCTATTCCCATCCAAGTACCGTGCCAAGGGTATGGCTCTCGCCACTGCAACCAACTGGCTGTGGAACTTCCTGATCAGTTTCTTCACCACCTTTATCACAAAAGACATCGACTTTGCGTACGGCTATGTCTTTGCTGGTTGTCTCTTCTTCGCCACTCTGATCGTTTATTTCTTTGTGATTGAAGGAAAGGGTCGCACACTGGAGGAACTTGATTGGATGTATGTCAACAAGGTTGTCCCCTGGAAGAGCAGCAGCTATGAGATTCCTCAGCGCCAGGAGTGGGCCGCCGACGAGAGCCCTTATGGGCGTAAGGAGGAGCAGATGTACCACGCAGAGAACGCCTGAGTGCATGAGTACACGAGCCTATGATCTTTTTTCTTTCCCATCATTCGCAATCGGGGTTATTCTGGGTTTGCATGTCACGATATCAGCTTGGGCCTGGCGTACTGAGTGGATTTGTGCGGACTTTTTTTTCTTTATACATTTAAGGGTGATTACATACATCTTGCATTTATAGAACTTAGACAATATCTAGTTGCATATGAGCACCATTTTAAAAACCTGTTTTCCGCCAAAAGCCATGCCAAAACGTACAATTGTAGGCAGGACTTCCTATCCTTAGTAGCGGCGGATCAGTTAACAGTTTCTTGTTTTTACCAGAGGGCAAGAAACAACGCAAGGTTTCCTAGGTAGAACGCCACTACCTCAAGAATCTTATGCAGGGTTCAACACACCTTTTTACCCCTTTTTTATTCCACCGTTATTTCCATTTTCCAAGAATCCCGTAGACGTTGGGTTAGGAGCAGTATGGTCGATTGCAGCAACGTTATCCTAGTAAAGTGTAGTCCTTCTACATTCTAGTATCATCTGTGGAACTCTCCGTGGCTTGTCAAAGCAAGACACTGAAAAGCGTGAAACGGAGCTTTGCTCCTCATAAATGGAGATGCCGATCCTAAAGAATGGAGAGCGTATACTTCCTCCCTAAGTGAACCTTCGTTGGGTCCAAAACCAACGGAGCAGGGATTATATGCCAGAGCCTAGACCTTTATCCAGGGTGCGGACAATCAATCCTTTCGGCATGATAAAAGTGGTCACAGCGAATACACTGTTTCCGAAGTAAATCCTGCAGTCATACGACGATTGATAATCCAGAAGACCAAAATCTGCAAACCAACCAATACCAGCCCTGATGTGACCAGGGAAATCATTATTAACAAGCCTCTGGGGTAACTTTTGGATGAACACCATGAATGTCAGTTGACAGAAAAGATAAAAAATTCACATTTCCCAGCAGATACGTACAATATCGGTGATTCATCATCCCGGAAAATCTGGGTCCCTGCCATAAGACCGGCAGTAGCTGACATTACAACTGTGTTAAATTAGTTGAGCGAAGTTCGTACAATACAATAGATATCGGGTAATCATACACATTCTAGATATTCAAAGCATGAGTGAGTTAGTGTATTTTGTATAGCGATTGAGGCGCCCTTAGGTAGGAAAGGCATACTTACGCAACACTGATGCTTCTCTCTTGAGGGCGTCGGCAGTTTATTTGAATCCAAGCATTGTGGATTGGATGATAGCCAACTGCCAATCCATTGACCATTGTCCATAAACCAAATCTGGCCCATTTTCCGACACGATACTCCATCGTTCTCAAGACGATCAGTCCGATCAGGTATACGGAGATCGCAATCATAACAGTTAAGCCCCGTTTCTTCGTTTTGTCACTCAACCATGCAAAAAACAAGATGACAGGGAGAGTGGAAAAACCCCCAATTGCAGCCAATGAATTTGCTTGGATTCGAGTGAAGCCCAGTTCCATAATAATACTGGGAGTGTAGGTTGTAAGTGGACTCCACGTAGAGAAGACACAAGCGGTGGCAATAAAATGTGGCCACTTTTCAATGGTAGTCACAGTATCCCATACTAATCTCAATGGTATCTCGGCTTTATCAGAATGAACCAACTGATCCTTTTCTGGACAGTCGTCCGTTGTCCTCGGGCCAACTGCTAGGCAAGACGAGGCCGGGGAAATGGTTTTACATTCAGGAAGGAAAAGGCAAAGAACCATTGAGACGAAAATCGAAAAAAGTCCTTCTACTGCGTGTATCTTAGCACTCCTGTTGCTTTAGACTATATTCTTGATCTTACCGAGGAAAATCCATTGCCAGCCGGAGAGATTGGCCTTTCCATCCAGTTTCAACAAACCCGCTCCAATTAAAGGAGAGATAGCTGTTCCTCCAAACATGCCGAAGAAAAAAATAGCGATTCTCTTTGTAAACTCGGGGGCTGCATACCAGGTAGATAGAGTATACATTGCACCGGGGATATAACCGGCTTCGGCAAGTCCAAGGACGGCTCTGGTGACCAGAAAACTGGCTTTGTTATGTAGGAAGATTTGTAAGCAGGTTACAAGTCCAAATACGAAAACCTGTCCGCTAAGCCACTTCCGAGGACCAATCTAGCGTCTTTGAGCTTTTGGTCTATTCGAGTGGATGGGTGCTACCTACCTTGTGAAGCATCATATTTGAGGGAATTTCAAGTATAATAACACCCAAAAACATAAGTTGGTTTCCAATGTTGATCGTGTTTTGATCCACGGAGACGGCCACTGCGAAACCACCCGTCAATGCACTCGCGATGTTGGTTCTATCCAGTTGGTAGCTGGCAAACCCAATGAGTAGCAGTGGCAGGACCCTAAAGTCCGCTCTTTAAGGGTTCGGCGTCAGAGCTCCATAAAATCAGTTCTTGGAAGAGCACACCATACGCACATTCTCCGATGGACGTTAGAGTGCCTGCGTTTAAAATCATTATCTTGGCCGAGATCATGGAGTCGAATATGTGTACAATCGGTCATATTCAGCGCTCAAAGGTCGGTTATGTTGTAACAAAGGTCGGTTTACGAAAATTCTTGTCCTAAATTTGAGACTTCTTATTCTCCCACGAAGGGGACCTTGGGGGCCTTGGAAATTCAACACCTTGTGGACGATAAGTAAACGCACTCAACGCCACCGTGAAGTAAAAAAAATTTACTTGCGCCATTGATATCAAATATTCTGTTCCTTAAGGAACGCCTACAGTATCAGACTGAAACTCTAGAAACTCGCAGCCGAAGATGAAAGTAGGCAGTGAAGATATGTTTATTGGAACTCGACTTATTTCCAAACGAACCAAGGAATAATTAACAAAAGCCGAATTGATCAAATACCGTCCACAAAACTTTCAGAGACACACCACAAGTTCATACTCGATCGCAGTTCTTCCATGTCAAATCTTGGATAATTGTCCTCTCAAATTGACTTCGCAACATCTGCCCGAGAGGAAGCTCAGGCACGGCAGCGGATCTTAGCGTTGTTCAGATTGATTGGAATGGCGGCATTGGGGTTTCCATCAAGATCAGCATAGGTGTGCTGAGCAGTTAAGGTACCTATGACAGCACCATTGTTCTTAATGACGCAGTTGATTGATTGCGGGAAGGCAGTCAGCTGGGCAGCATTCGCCTTGACGGTGCCTCCAGCCCCGACGGAGGTACTGCCAAAGAGCGACAGGATGCTCTTTTCGGTATCATCTGCGAGGAATGGCACGCCAGAATATGCTCCAGATTGGTCATTGGAAAGAGCAACAGTGACCTGACTCCACTGGCGAGCCTCGAGGGGCGAGGCAGCGGCAAGAACTGCCATGAATGGGAGAAGAGTAGCGAAAGTAAACTTCATATTGAGAATTTTCAACGAGATTCGATTAGGATGAGATGTATGATTTGGAAGAACAGACTGTTCAAGGCAATTAATAAAGAGATGGAAGTTCTTGTGCTCTTGGATGGAAGGTATACAACAACTTGGAGGAAGACGTAGGCTTTATACCTGCTCCACTGGAATACTGAGCTGTAACCGAGGATGCTGTCTTCTTTCTAAAAAAAAACTATTCTTAGATATTCAGCTCTTGATACGGCCTGCAAATGAGGTCTCGAGTCCAGAAAAAAGCAATGCCCTATAGAAAGTTATGTTTTCACACAGCCCTGAAATCGAGATCAGCTGAGGGCTTAGCCCAGGATCCCCTACCTCATGGATATACTCGCATTGTAAGACAAGTATCTTGCATGACGTGGTTGGAAGCAGCCACGCAGTGCGCTTGATACTAACCATGTCTGGTATGTATTTGTATCTTCATGTGTAGTGCAATTCACAGGTAGCGAACATCAATACATGAGATAACTGAACGTTTCATTGCGCCACCATTAAATGGAATGTTGTTGAAACAGACAGGATTGATCATCTCGATTTTAATGTTAGTAGGTTTGATCCTGAGAGACACAATCCGGATATACGGAGATTGTAGGTTTATCATTTTGCTTTCAATGAGCCGTGCGTACACTGCTCAGTTCCTCCGTTCCATTTCTGCATGCGAATTTACACTAGTAACGTATTTGCGTTGTCAGTGAATTTTGAAAGTTGTTAATAATTCAGTGCGCGTGCCAAATATTTTGCCTTGGCATCAGAATGCCATGCGAAGCTGACACGAGAGCTCACCGTGTTTTGTCAAGTTGGTAGGTACAGTTTCCTGATATCAATTTGCTATCTTTCAATGCATTTATACATTTTTGGGGGTTTTACTAACAAGCAGCAGTTGCTAGATCGTCAAGAATTACTGCTGCCGGAGTTCACACGAAGAAGGTAGAAACATGACAAGAGTAAAGAAAGGGAGATTCGGTTTGTAACGAGAAACATTTGAGCCAAAAATCCGTTTACAAACTTTCAAGGCCCAAACCGAGGTGAAAGATTGGACATGATGCCTAGTTGTCTCAGTTTAGTGGAAGTCACAGAAATACGAAGAGGCGTCATCATGAAAAGCAATACACACAAGTTTTGCACACAGCTCATGGTCAACTTCGTATTTACCCCTCAGTGTCTTACAATGTGGATCGTACACGAGGCTCACCTTGATCTGGCTGAGATATCTCAAGCCAAGCAGAACTCAAATTCCGAGTGAGACCAACACCGATCGTTGGAATCGAAGGTAGTCATGCGCCAAATCTGGGGTAAGACATTGGAAGGAGCGATTGTTCTATACATCACGCTAGGCCCAAAGCAAATATCTGGGGGGCCTTAGGCTCCCCGATGTCCTTGGACCTCCCCTGCCGCTGTTATTCCTGGTATCTGTCTTGTCAATTAATAAAATTGTTGCAAATTTCTTTTGTCCACCTGTCTCATGCTACAAGTAGCATTGTATGTGTGCTCAAAGCTATTTGGTTACCCGATTGTAAATGAAGTATAAAGCTATCAACACAGATCACCATGTCAAATACTGGTGCTCAACAAATCCCGGGTTGAATCTTCCAAGGGGACTTTTAGAGATAGCGGTGGGCTATTTCGTGACCTGCACTAAGTTACAATTTCATTGTACTTGTTTGTCTGGAAAAAGTCTTCTCACACCGCCCCCGCTCGTGTCTTGGCGGGCGTTGGTTGGGCTTGGAGCTTGGGGACAAATCGTATTTCTCCCCTATGACACCAAGTTAAATATATCGGCCAGTTGAATAAAGGTTCTTCTTCAAGAAAGACCGTATTGGCTTTATGGATGTGAAGCGCATAAAAAGAAATACCGACTTCTAGTGCGCTTTCATAGGGCCCCATATATACTATTATGCAGCATGTCACTGTTAACCGACTGGGCTGCTTAGGGAGTAGGACCTTAGTATATCCTGCTGTGGGGCATTTGAAGTTCTGCGGCAAGTGACTAGATCTCATTTTGGTAACATTGTAGTCAGGACAGTGACGAATTTTGAGAAGGGTGCCTGATTATGTTCTTATTGAGGCTTCCATCGCATTCAGGGGTGCAGATTGCTGTCCCAATTTTTGAGATCTTTTGCTCTTTTTCTATTTCCTTCTCTGCTCCTGCCTTACATCAGTGTTCTGAGTATGCTCGAAAAACCCAATCCTTTTGTTGAATAGTATATAAGCCTTTAACATGGATCAATAGATGGAAAATATTTAATGGGCTTGTACTTGGATCCTAATAAAGAAGTTAATTTTAAACTGGAGGGGAGAAAAAGAAAAAAATAGAAGAAGAAAAGAGAAAAAGAAGTCGCTGTGATATCGGTTAAGCGATGCGATGTATATGAGACATTCACTATGCCAATTCTCTGACTAAGGTAAGCAAGAGGCCTGAACATGGGGTGAAAGTCTGTTGTCGCATTTTCTTTTGTCCCCCGCCCGTCTTTAGCTTCAAGGACATCATAAGAGTCCCCATACGAGATCATCTCCTGGCTGGTAAGCTCTAATGTACCTTAGATGTTTCACGGGACACAAGGTTTATTTCTAACGATCCTCAACCCGCTGCTTAGCTGGTAGTTCCTTCTCCAATCCACTGGGCTGGGGCTGTGGTCGACAAACGTCCTTGTCAAGGGCGGGTTTCCCCCCTGTAAACTAGATGATGGTCATACGTACTCTGTCAAACGTGTTTGCAATGGGTACCAATGTTTCACATCCCCGTTCGTCGATATGACCGACTCTTCCGTCCGTATTTCTGCTATCTTGGCTGTAATCCAAGTAATTTGGTTCTCTTCTCCCCCAGCTGTTTAGTCACTGGTTCGCTAAAGGGGTTCCATGTGAAATCGTGCTTCTGGCAAGTACATAGGTTATACAATGCTATGGACCTCATGCCATTCCAAGGCTCAGGCCCTCCTCATTTCTACTCGTGGAGAAGTTATCGGCCTTCTTTACTTCTCCGGACTTTGTCTATAAACGAAACTATATGTGAGGCAATGGTGATTTTCTTTTGACACGTATGGATCTTTTCTATAATGAAGATTATTCATGCGTGGGCCCAGATTTGATTTCAGGTACCTTAGATAGGCATGGGATATATATATCCACGTGCGATCTGTTATAGGTCGAAAATTATAATCATCTCATAAATTATCACACTTAGAACATGTTGAAATATTACGATGAATGACGCTACGGAAGCATGTATGTCAAGGCCAACGAGGTGGTTTAAGCCTGATCTCTCTCTCATGAGAGAGAGATCCTATTTAATGGAGAGCATTTCTCCTGAACTATTCTCTATATAGTAGGTTCAATGCTGATCATGAGATTCATGCTTGGTGAAGCAGGCATTTCATGCCTGGAGACCCATGAAATCTCAACAGAACACTAACCTGTTTTCCTATACCAGGTAAGACGAAGATTAGCCTACATTTTGATATTCTCGAGTATTGAGAAAGTGCGTTCAACGAGGCTGGTTACACATATCTAGACCATACGGAAACACCGGCACATTCAATAATCTTTACTGATTTGATCACCCGGTCCTATCACAATCCAAGGTCGTTTACATTGCTAACCGATGACAGACATGGACTTGTCTCAGATGGCTTACGTCAAGTCAAGATCTAGATCTAACCTTCCGGATATCATTATGAGCAAGGTAACACTACACCGCAAGAGAAGCATTCAAGTGAGCATTGTATTGTGGCAAAATCGCTTAGTCAAGGGCTGACTCAATTGGCTGAGGCTCATCGGAGTTCCAATGAGGCAACCCAGGTAGAGTATTTACATGTACTGTACACTCGCACAATCCACACTCCTATGGATTATCTCTCTTGGCAGAGTTGGACGTGAGGGAATTTTCCGGGGTCTGCTCGGTAGCCTCGGAACAATCTCCTCCCCCAGTTTCGGGCAAAGTTGAAAATCGGGCACTGACATGTCCGTACACTACGGGGTCAAAAAGGGGGGATCGCTACCTGAAATCCCCACTCATAGTCCTTCCAGAACAGTAAACGTTCCCAGTCAAAGCCCTCTTACCCACTCACGTCAAAGGCTTCCCAAAGTCTTCGAGGACCGTGACCAGGAGCCACATGAAGCCTGGAATTTAGCGCAGATGGAGTTGTGGGGGGATTCGGGGTATACCAAACAGATAATCACCTTGACTAAAACCCTCTATCTAATGCTATCGAACACGTAGAGGGGCCCCGGGGGGTTGCGCCGGGCCGGGTGCGCCGGGCCGGGAAGATGCAAGTTGCCGGGCGTGACTCTGGGGGTTGGTTGGTCGAGGCCGAATACCCCACAACTTCCGAGATGCGTTCGGTGAAGATATTCGGCTTAGGTAAGCATTACCCGAGACTTAACGAACACACATAGTCGCGTTTTAAGATGCGATATTGCATCTCATTGGCATATATTACGGATTCTTATTCACTTGAACTCTCTCCACACTTGCGGAGTACGTCACTGATTTATTAAACATAATTATAAATCGCCTATCAAATTCTACCCCGGTCCGACCCCATTGCCACCTGGGCAAGCGCCAAGGAAGCAAATTTTGGTCGCTTCATCTTTGGCCACCTCCACGTTGCACGATATTTGTTTCTTCCACTACTCGTCTTCTCGTTCAATTCTTGTTCAATTGCATTTTTCACCTGCCAACATGAGTGTCCCCGAAGCTCCCCATCCTATCCCGCAGCGATTTGAAGTCGACGACGAGACGGAGATGGAAAAGATCAAGCATGAGGAAGTGCCGGAGGATCCATTCGGAAATGAAGAATCTGGGGAGGTGAAGTATCGTATCATGCCTTGGTGGTTAGTGCCTATCCTACTATTATCTGCATATATCGTTTAAGCGCGCAAGCTGACCAACTAACAGGCAAGCTGGAATGCGTGAGAGCCTCCTATTGAGACAATTTACTCACCATGGATTTATATACTAAACTACTGTTATAGTGATGGTCGCCGAAAACATCTCCCTGGGAATTCTATCCCTTCCATCCGCCGTCGCAACTCTCGGAATTGTCCCGTAAGCAATCTTCGTGCGCAGGCGGCACAGGACGTCCACTAATATGATACTAGGGCATTTCTCATTATCCTTGGCTTATCTGCGATATCATGGTACACCGGGTACATCATGGGCCAGTTCAAGCAGCGGTATCCCCAGGTGCATAGCATGGGCGATGCCGGAGAACTCCTTCTAGGGCCCATCGGGCGTGAGGTATTCTATGTCGGCCAGTTGCTGTTCATTATCTTCTTGATGGCCAGCCACATTCTCACGTTCTCTGTGTTGCTCAATACAATCACAAACCACGGCACCTGTACCATCGTGTTTGGGGTTGTTGGTTTGATTGTCAGCTTCCTCGGGGCCCTTCCGCGCACTGCAGAGAAGGTCTTTTGGATGTCAACTATTTCCGCCCTGAGTATCTTGATTGCCACAATCGTCACCATGGTCGCCATCGGCGTTCAAGCTCCCGATAACGTTCAAAACGATATTACCACATCTCCTAGTTTTACAGACGCCTTCCTCGCGGTGACAAACATCGTCTTTGCCTTTATCGCCCACGTCTCTTTCTTCGGCATCATGTCAGAGATGCAGGACCCTAAGGAATTCCCGAAATCATTGGCCATGCTTCAGGTCGTGGATACCATCATGTATATCGTGACTGCGATGGTCATCTATTGCTATGCAGGCCCAGATGTATCATCCCCGGCACTATCTTCGGCCGGTCCTCTCATGAAGAAAGTTGCATACGGCCTAGCAATTCCAACAGTGCGTTTTTCCATATGAACTTGGTTGAAAATTATGTGCTGACTTCGGACAGGTCATTGTTGCCGGTGTGGTTTTCGGACACGTTGCGTGCAAATACATCTACGTGAGAATCTTCCGAGGCGAGCGCTCCCACCATATGCACCAGAGGAGCTTTTTGGCCACAGGAACCTGGGTCGCGATTGGCCTGAGTACGTGGACCGTTGCGTGGATTATCGCAGAGTCAATTCCGGTGTTCAATGAGTTGTTGAGTCTGATCGTGCGTTCCCCAAATCAAGGTCATGTGCGTTGCTAATGTCGCTACAGAGTGCTCTATTTGGAAGCTGGTTCAGCTGTAAGTATAGCGAGAATATGGAAGAGACAATGCATGAAGGGGTGCTAACTCGGAGCAGACGGTCTCCCTGCCATCTTCTGGCTTGTTATGAACAAAGGAAAGTGGGTTTCAACACCACGAAAGATCGTCTTGACGATTGTCAACTTGGTAATCCTAGCTATCGCCTGTGCCATTGTGAGTTTGGCCCATCTTTTTTGCACTTCAGGATTGTCTGCTAATCAACTCAGTGTGGACTGGGACTCTATGTCTCAGGCAAGGCCATCAACGAGAGTTCTTCCAAGTCCAGCTGGACATGTGCCAACAATGCTACTTGAAGTCGGCCAAAATCATGATAAAAGACATAAGGTGTCACGGCTTTTGACTCCTTGTTCTATAAATTTGTTCAAGTACTTGTGATGTTATATAGACATTTTGTAAGATTTCTCCAGGATAGAGTACATTTTCAGCCGTGAAGGCGAGCTCAACCATTGTACATATTCATGCTCAGTCGCGACTAGATCTGTCGCTCAATGTCCAAGGCGCAGTTTATTTCCCCCCCGTTTTTCCACTGTGGCTATTCTGCTTCGTCTCCGATAAACCCAGACATTCTGCAATATTGAAAAATACATCAACAGAATTGTAGACTCCACCAAACAACTCCTGACATGGGCCTTGTGCAAACACGGGAACGTCAGTCAATGAGTGGACTCCCTGGCTCGAGTCGACTGGCAGTGTTCCGTTAACCAGAAAGCCAGTGACTGCATCCTTGTAGGCAGCATAATACCCATTCTCCTTATCCTTTGATATAGCGGCAGGGGTTCGCGGACCCTCGCTATGAACCTGGTAGTTCTCTCGGTGATCGGGGAAAGCAACAACGCCAGAGTGAAGTGTATACCGCGGATCCCAGCGTGCAGGAAAGTGAACACCTTCCGAGTATCGCAAGGCATTGGGACCGCCTACAGTGTATTGCGACAGTCCTGACTCCCTATAGTAACCAATGGCTTTGCGCTTGTCTCGGTCCTCCTCTTGCGCATCCATGTACTCAGTGTCGACAGAGCCGGTGACATCGAATCCGTGGCCATGGTCAGCTGTTACGATGATAAGGGTGTCTTCCAGCTCTCCGAGGTGCTCGAGGCGTTCAATCGTCGCACGAACAGTATCATCGAGCTCCAAAAGCTCACCCAGGGACCGATCATAGTCCAGCGAATGCATCTGCTTGTCAATACTGGCGGCCTCGGACATGAGGAACCAGCCTTGATCACCGTGTCGTTCATGGAGAACGTCGATTGCCTTGAGAGTCATGTCTTTGAGCCCGGGCAAGTCATCTGCATCACGGTCCGAACCGTCAGGATAATTGCTTTGGTTCTGAAGGTTGGCCTGGTAGACATTGCGGTCCAACCAGGTAGCAAGATTAGAAGTTTGGAAAACACCCAGTAGTTTCTCATCCAGTGGGGCATCGTGCAACGCGGTGTTGTTCCAAGCAACATTATATCCCTTCTCGGAAAAGAGCTTGTAATAATCCCGTTGGTTCTCTTCGCTTTCAAGGAAGTCTTCGGCTCCAGCTCCGAGGAGGACGTCGGGACCATCCCAGTCTGTCCACTCATACTTGGTCAGGCCTTCATAATAAGCGCCGATAACATGGTCATATTCTCCACGGTCGCTGGTATGAGCCGCCAATCCAGCAGGGGTGGCATCTGCCAAGAAGGCGGTGGAGACAATTCCGACGCCGGCATCCGGGTGACGACGGCGGAAAATTTCCGAAATGGTCTCAAATTTGGGGTCATCAAACGGATCACTGGAGGAGTCGACGTAGACATTCAAGGCATTGACGGTAGTCTTGTGGCCTGAGTAGAGGGCTGTCGCGGAGTTTGCTGAGTCGGTAATGAACGAGTCCATCGAGTGGGTCATTTGGTGTCCAAGCACAGGAAATTTGTCCAGTGCCATTTTTGTCATGTACTTCCCGTTGATGCTGCGATGAGCTATCAGACGTGCAGCAGTGATCATATTTGTTGTCATGCCATCGCCAATGAACAGAATGACGTTCTTCGCTCGCCGCTTCGTCGGGATATCACGAATGAGCCAGTTCGCCACAGTTTTCTGAGTCCCATAGTACGTCAAAGTAGCTTCATATTCCCCTGGCTCATACAAAGCCACTCGGCGAAATGCTTTGGCTGTGGCATTGACCACAGAGGGCTTGTTCATGTCTTTTGCAAACAGATCTATTCCAGTTACAAAGTGGTTCAATTAACATAATCAGCGACAGGAATATCTCACCTTCATACCATGTGAAGTTCCAACTCTCCAGCTTTGGATCCTCGACATTGAAGAACTCGGTAGCTGGAACAGGGTTGCCGCCTTTTTTTGCGATAGTGAATGTAAAGTTCTCATCTGGTCCTCCAATACGCTGTTCGGAGCCATTGATAGGCGAATGTACTTCGAGCCGAATATCAAAGTATTGACCCGGGAGAAAATCGGCCCTATAAAATGCGCGCAATTAGTTATGGTGAAAGGTAATGGGGCCAGGGCGAGAGAAAACAAAGAGACCCATGAATAGAGAAATCATGGCCGTAACATGATACATGTGAGCATGGGGAGTGACCTGGTGCCTATCACCCAGACAACCCAGGCAGACAAGAACCACAAAAGGAAGACTTGATAAAATGTAGCAGAGTATTGGGATAAGGTCCAGGCAGTTTCCAAGGGATATGGGAATAACCGTTTCAAGCAGCCTTCCTAACCGTAACAAGTAGAATAGAAGTAATACATACTGATCTGGCGGAAACACACATCCTAATTCAGGGCAACCACCTAGGCGCTGGAACGTCTGGGCAATCGTGCGCGAGAATAGGCAAGCTATGACAGCAATTGAAGCAGCCCGCATATTGACTGCCAAGCCAAATTATACAGAATCGAGCTGGTGGCGGGTTCATAAGGGACACGGGCTCTTTAAGTAGATCGAGATGGAGGAAGTTCGAGAGGCTCCCTAGATTAACGATCGAATTTCCGTTACACCGTTAGCTCCCCACATAACGTTACATATTTGTCGCGTTCTAAGTACGTTCCGATAATTCTAGCCGTCGGAGTTCGCTCACTTCCGCTCATAGATTGTAGAAAAAACGCTATCACAAGCTAATAATGAATATAATGAATACCAAATGACAGTTCAGTATCAAGAACACGTGCGCAGAACTTGGCACTTTTCTGGCAAGCTCCAGGCTTCTTGCCAAGGTGAGGGGGCGGACAGCCAAGCACGCCAGGGAAATATTAGGCGTCCGCCAAGAACATTTTCTTGGCCAGCGCTCCCACGTGGTATCTTCTGTTGGCACCAACGAGAAGAAGGTGCCAAGGAGTACCGATTAGTGAATGCTCCGTAGACGCCATATGTGTACGGTTTATGTGTTAAGGTGTCGGCATTAAGTTACCTTATGAATACCGCGTGAAACCCGGTCTATAGATGATCCGGATGGCCTCGGGTATATGATATATCCGAGGACCCATTATGTAAGGTCCAGTATTATGTGGATATAATGGAAACAAACGAAGACTGTAGGTGGTGACACCAGTTAATGGACGTACTATACGCTGACGGTAGCCTCGAGTGACGAGACTCTCGCTTTGTGTAAGCTGCTATGCTGGATAAGTAATACCTGTCTTAGTATGAGAGATCGCCTTGTATGTTGTAGATTCAGGATCAGCAGTCTTCTAGGCGTCGTTTTTCTTATATGCGATGGTATACAATAGATACCGAGGGAAAAAATAAGGAAACAATCAAGGCCCCTCTGGCGGCTCCGAAGCAGCCAGATTACACTGTCTAAAAACTCTTATATCATCAGGTTTCAACGATCCCACCACTGTATGCGACACGCCATGGTTATTGAACAGCACCATATCCCCCTCTTCCCAGTCATGCGCGTATACATACTGTGGACTGATCGCGGGACGCTGAAGACGGTACATCAGATCTCGAACCTCCTTTAAAATGTCAATGATGCTCCCATCGGCGCAATGGATCTTACGGATTGGCGCTGGGTGGACCTGTAGAGATAGTTTACCTGTTACCGGGTTCTTCCAGGCCATGGGGAGAATTTGGATCTTAGAAGGATCGATAGGGGGCAGCTTGGATTCGGGCTTCTCACGGCCTTCGGTGTAGACGCTGAGGCCGGTGGGATGCATTTTGGCGGGTTTGACCCAGTTGTATCTGTAATTTTTTTCCTGGTCAGTGGCTTGTGTGATTTAATTACGTGTAGCTAAAATTTGTTTCTATCTATAGTTTGAGGTGACGTACGGATGTGGTGCGTATTCCGCTTTGCTTGTACGGAAGAATTCCTGATCTTCCGGAGAAAGCATGTTGAGCGGTGCAGTCAGCTTTTCCCCGTAACCATCATCGTACAAGATCGTCTGGCGACGACATTTGGGCACTTGCACCGCCATAAGGGTAGTGACTTTTGGCGGGTTGAGATCATACAACCCCGCATCAATATTCCAGCGATTGAAGCGGGTGTACGCGTCGTCGCCTTGGTCCTCAGAAATCACCTCACTATAGGTACGGCTGTGATGAGGATGCCGCAGCTTGATGTCTTGGAGGCCCATGAAAGACTTGATGAAACCGTGACCCTTTATCTGAACCTGGGGTTGATTGGGGATTCCCATGAAGTATCCATGGATATAATTATCAGCGGTTTTGTCATGGCCGTACTCTTCGGAGGCCGGATCGAAACGTTCGGTCAGCTCGTACTGGGCTCTAGGAGAGGGATCTTGTTGTTTTTTGAATAAGACAAAATGGTGGTGGTTTAGAGCGTCGTGGATGATGGCGAAGTCGTCATCTATTAAAATGTTTAACTTGGCACCTCATGATGTGCTGGCTGTGATCGGTTAGGTACCTACCATGAGATTTTCCAGGTCTACCAAGTCGAATGACATTGGGACCCCATGTCGAGAAACTCTTGCAGTGGATAGATAAAGCGACTGCACACGGTATCATACCACAATTCCAAGGCCACCAGAGCAATCTACGACCAGATATCTTGCTCCCAGTCACAGACCATGAAATCCCGGAATTTCGCGTCTGTGAAATCAACGACCGGTTACCCATCAGTTTTCTCCACTATGTTGCAACGGCCTACGAGGCACTAAGCGGCAGCACATGGAATACGCCCTTGATCGAACCTGCCACGAAGTACAATGTACTCCTAGAAAGCCTGTTTGACTTGTTTGACCCGGATGGCCCGGTTCACTTTGCCAAAGGTTTTCCTTCTAATAACCCTCTGTTTGGCTTTATTGAAGAGCGAACCGGGAGGAGGCCGAGAACCGTCAGGCTAGGAGATCTCCGTATAGTGCACAGTACAACCAGCTAAACCGGGTTCACCTTATGCTGTGCTTTGAAGGCAGGTCCCACGATCAAAACTCCACCGGGTTCCAATCTCGAGGTAGATGGTGAGATGCTAGAGCCAGTGCACCAGGTGGGTCTGCAGCTCTACGATTTTGAGCTCTTCTCTCTATCCCGTGAGATGTGCGACACATTGCCGCGTGCTGCAGGAATAACCCCCGGAGTGTGTTCATCGCCCACGATAAACGCGTCCTAGGCATTATCCTCCAGGAGCTAGACAGCCTCGTTTATATGCAACGAGTATTGTCTCCTGCACAAGCGCAGATCCTGCGTGAACATATCAACTCTGCCATCCTTGCCATCCGTCCCGGAACGCCTGCTTTCAGAGACCTCCTCCATCTTACCCACACTAACCCCTCGAGATCAAAGACCAGTATATCCTCAAACCCACCGGGGATGCTCGCGGAGCCGGCATCCTGCTAGGAAGAAACATTTCCATTGAGCAATGGCAGTCGACGCTAACCTCTCTCGACAGCCAAGACATTTATTCGGCAGCAACCCAGTATATGCTGCAGCCCCTGCTGGATTTACGGTCGTTTGAATGGTTCTGGGATGAAGAGCGCCAAGTCCGCAAGAGTTGCAGCGTAGGCACATACTATTCTGTGAAAGGACGTTTTGTAGGATTGGGAATGTGGAGAACAGGGGCAGTCTCGGAGGATGTGATTTCTGCTTCTACGAAGGATGCGACGTCTGCTTTAGCCATGGTTGCTCTTACTAGTTAAATAATCCCCCAGAATGAAAGGGAAGGCCATCTCACAGGACCTAAAATCCGATGTACCACTGACGATATACTGTAGAGAAGTACCAACGGACTATTTGAAGAATAGCAAATGCGATAATGGAATTTCTACAAACGGCATACATTGCAATGGTGTTAGGTTCCTTATTTTGCTTATATCCTTCACCTCTGGTGGAATGATCAACGTTAGCTCCATATGATGATACCCTGACGAGTTACAGTTGACTATAAACACACGATCTCGTTCAGTTCATAATCCGGTGAAACACCTCCAGACCATTTCATGAAAGATAGCCTGGCTGTCAATTGCTTGTAATCTATTGGCACAAAGCAAAGGTATCCCAATGGGACTTCTTTATTATGCTTCAGCTCGGGGTTGAACTCGAACATGTGTTAGCTAAAGAGGCACTTCATGTTTTAATGCACAAAACGAGCGGCAATGGATTAATAGGTTAAGATATACTTTCAACTGGGGCGCCATTAAACCTGCTCGATGTACACTGCTCTAGGAGCTTCCTTGTGGGAAACTGCGTCGTCTAGACCAGTTTCACACTCACCATCTTCAACACTGTGGATTTTGTCTTCTGGGTTGATCTTTTGCGCAGCCCCTGCTCTGGTGACCACCTCAAAACGGCTTCCCAGCCGTTCCTGTCCACAGGCCATGATAATAGCACAGGCAGTGAAGACAATACACATGGTGATTGTCATAACTTGACTGTAATTTGGTTTTGGCCCTGAGGGTGTGTCGCGGATCCAATTACTGGCTGCAACAGTTGAGATCTGTGCAGCAGGAGAAGACAGCATATTCCCTGCAGTATCGATAAGTCACAGGATAAGCGGCAAATAGCGTCCCGCGAGAGGGGGAGAGGGGCTCACCTATCTGATAAACCGTACCTGGAAAGACACCACGAAATTGCGGCGGGGAATACTCATTCAAGAATATCGGCATAATGCCCCATGCCCCATTAACTGCTGCCTGGATTAAAAAGGTACCAGCGACAATTGGGCTCCATGTGTTTGGGATAGTCCAAAGCGGGATTATGCAAGCGCCGAAGCAGCAAGCCACCACAACCGTCAAACGACGACCGAAGAACTGAGAATAATAACCACAAATAGCTCCTCCCACGATGGCGCCACATTGACCGATGATTGTTGCAACACTGGCCTGGTCAGATGAAAATCCTTTTTGGACCTTCAAATAGGATGGGTAAATATCTGTGCGTAGAATGAGACAACGTTTCGAGGAAAATATGTTTTGATCTCCTTACCCTGCGAACCATGACTCATCCAGTTAAACCCCATGCACAAAGCAATGCAATACAAGAAAATCTTCCAATATAACCGCGAGGCCAATTTTAAGTCCCGCCACACGCCGGCAACTTTATGCCGAAGAGGCATTTGACCAGCGTTTTCCCCGTCGTCATTCACAAAAATAGGGGATTCTGGTATGAACATGACAATTAAGGCTACCAAGCCTGTAAAGCCAGCTCCAACATGAAAGATGGCCTTATAACCTTCACTTGTGTAACGGACAGCCGTGATATTGACCACGGCAGCAATCAGATAGCCCAGGGCATAACCTTGTTGCAATAGCCCTGAAAACAAGCCACGGGCCTCAACAGGCATGTTTTCCATAGACATGGCTGCAGAAAGTCCCCATATACCTCCCATGGCGACACCAAATATAGCTCTAATGGCAATAAATGACGAAAACTCCGTCACATAAGCCGTAGCAACTTGAAGGCCAGCCAAGATCCATAGATCTGCCGACAATGGCCATTTTCGACCGAAGCAGTCGGACATGATACCGAAAAGGACTGCTCCCACTGACCGAAAGAGGAGAGTAAGTGTGATGGATAACGTGATACTGCTCAAGTCTCTGCCATATACAGTTGCCAAGTCAGTGGCAACGAGGTTGACTGCGTTGAAGTCGTAACCATCCGCCGTCCAAGCAGCCCTGCCTCAAAAAGAATTAGCCCCGATAGGATAGGATACACAAGCACATGCAATCTCACAATCCAAGACAAAAATATAGCCATGCTTTCAAGTCAAGAAGAGCAACCACTTTCCACGGTGGGGGCGGCATGACGCGAGGAACCTCCTCCGTTACCTCATTGCCATTCGCATCAATGTGGGTAACATTGTTTTTCCACAGTTTGAGATTCTGAATAACACCCATCTTGGACCTAGAAGGGAGAATATGACAACCAAAAAAGAATCACTTCAAAAAGTCGCCACCTCTGTGAGCTTAGATATGCCTTATTTTTATACTGATTTTCAAATTGGGTTCTTTGGCTCAAGGCGCTGACCTTACCCCACAAAGTTTGTCCTCATGGGATCTCGCCCGAATGCGTCTCAGATTAGTTCAGGAGATGACCAATGATTTGCAAACGCCGTGTAAACGCCGTTCAAGAACAATAAGCCAATGAGAACCGGCTGCGCGATGGGTCACCCCTTCTGCGGCGTTAAGACGGCCCATTAGTGGATCGCAGCATTTAGGATTAATGGGAGCTGGTTGAAACACCGGTTGCCTCGGTAATTAATCAATATTTACCTCATCCGAAAAGATGAAAGACTTTCAGTTCGTCTTGAAACGAGGTATGGTCAGCGTGGTGATCATTCATCTGTGGGGAGAATGATTATGGTTCTCGACCATCTTAACTCAAGCCCGTCGCAAGCCAGATCTCGAAATTAGACTTCGACATTAACCCCAACATAACCCCACAACCCTAACCCATGGCTATGGCTCATGGGTAACCAACCCACTATAGGCTACTAGTGCCCCACTTTGGTCACAAACAGGACAAACAGGACAACAAGAATTGTGAAAATACAGAATATTTAGATATATTAAGGGCCACATTAGAAGGGCCCTCTAATGAAGCTATTCGGACCCCTTCTCCATTTATCTAACCGTAATAGATAAGGCGTAGTAATTGTATCTCAGGCGCATTATTTGGTAAAAATGCATACATTGGCAATTCTAATGCACCGAGGACCGCCCCTAATATACATTTTGAGTACTTATATTTACTATGTAAACCACTAGTAAAAATAAGTCGCTTTTCTGTATATTTAGCTTATGTCTCTTAGTCTACCACCGACTAAACTATCGCCGGCGAGCATTCCTATGTCTAAGGACGAGAGTTCCCTACTCCGATCGGCCTAGGAAGCGTCAGGGAGCCCTAAAAAAGCCGTCGGAGACCTTAACAAATAGCCCATGTGATGAAATTGACACGATTCCTTCACTATTCTCATACGAATTATTTAAAAAATTTGACGTAAAATAGCCGCTAGCCGATACATAGGCCAGCTCGTTCATTTCCGCAGAGTTTTCGAAATGTATATTAAGGGCAGTCCTCGGTGCATTAGCATTGCCAAGTAATGCATGCATTTTTACCAAATAATGCGCGAATAATACAATTACTACGCCTTATGTATTTCGGTTAGGTAAATGGAGAAGGGGTCCGAATAGCTTCCTTAGGGGGTCCTTCTAATATGGCCCTATATTAATCAAGAAGTACCACTCAATATCGATTCACGACATTGAAATGGAGCCAAAAACGTATTGCCAAATGTTCCAATTTTTAGCATCAAACGCAGTTAAGGAATAATTAAAATAACCGTCAGCCTGTTATGGATTCTACTGATTGATGCTAGCTTCGAGTTCATTTGGCCGCCCGAGGCATTCTGCAAGGGCTCACGCGTGATCTACCCGTCGGCGGTTGCTTTAACTGAGTTGATTACCTTACTATGGTAGGCGAACCCTTTGTCTCGGGCTTAGGGCATTGTGGCGAGCATCCACCAAAATATGTTACCCCGCATGGTGGAAAGACGAAACCCTCGGCTATTTGGGCGCGTCTTGCTTTCCAATTTTGTCGCTTCTCTCAAGAAGATTCAACCTTTTCTCTGATGTTAAATATGGCGTCGGAGATAGAAGATCATCCACCCCAAAAGCGATCTCGATCACGAATCATACAAGCCTGCATCCCTTGCCATCGCTCGAAGAGGAAATGCAACCGAAAGAAGCCTTGTTCGCAATGCCTTAAACGTCAGACTACCAAGAATTGCACCTATGAAGCACTGGCAGCCGAGGATTTGGAGATCCTGGAGGACGATACAACATCGGTAGATGCGGAGAACAGGATTTTGCGATCACGGATAACTCAGCTCGAAGCCGTGATTATGCAGCTGCGTGACCGCAACACTGATCCTGTCAATTCGCGGAAGAGGCGAAGGACCCCGGAAAAGGCTCACGATCAAGACGGGGTATATTATGGTCGTTCCTTCTACCTTGGAGGACCTGCGGCCCCAGATCTCCTTCATCAGATGATGGCTTTGCATCCAAACCAACCATCAGATCTATTATTTGCGTTTTTTGGAGGCACTGATAGCAGCATATCAAGCAGGAATGAGGGTGGCAGTATCTTACCGATAGGAAATGTGACGGATTGTGGCGTTGGTGACATCTGCGCTTGCCTTCGAAGCATCGCTCGTGAAAGCCTTGACGCTATCTTAGATAGCTTCGTCGAGATTGTCGACCCTCTTCATCACTACCTTCCTATGCCTTGGATCTTACAAAGATATGAGCGATGCATGAATATAGCAGTCGCACCGGAGCCACAAGAAGCCGCTCTTGTATTTGCTGTGCTTGGTTTAGGGAATCTCGTGGCTGCCAACCGAACGTCATTCAATTTTATTTCGGCTTCCTTTCAACTTCTGCGATTGTCCAACTTTCTGACATCACCATCCATTGATACAATGGCGACATTCTGCTTCATCGCTGTTTACCAACAGCATGAAGGAAAACTAAACGAATATTGGCCATTACTAGGGATGGTGATCCGTTTGGCCCAGTCGATGGGGCTCCATCGCGACCCAAGTCTTATATCTAGCCTCGTTCCAGAGGAGAGTGAAATCCGTCGCAGACTGTTCCATGCCATTGTTGGACAGGAGACTGCATTGAGCGTCATGTTCGGACGACCCAACGGCCTAGGCTTCTTTGATTGCGCGTTGCCGCGAGATATGAGCGACGCGGAATTGTTTGGTGTAAATAGCGCGGTTACTGTTCATCCTCACGAGATCTCTTACAATCGATATGCTTGGGAACTGATGGAAATCACCCGTGATCTGGTTACAAACTCATTCACCACACCTGAATCTTCAACACTTGCTAGGGAGAAATCGATCTCACAACAACTCCGACAGTGGTATCAGAACCTACCACCATCGTTCAGATTCCAGCTACCTGGGTTATCTCTCCAGGATCTGAACGACCAGGAAGAAAAGGTCCATTACGTTCAGGCCTTAATTTTACATATTATCGTCAATCACAACGAGCTTGTACTTTATCGACGTCCGCTTCTATCGGATTCGCATCCCGAGGCAGCAGAACCTTGCATAGAGGCAGCAATAGCTGTTGCAGAAGGATGGAAAATCTTACAAGATTCGTTTCCTAAGATCGCACGTATCGCATGGATGCAATGGTTCCGAGCATTCCATGCAGCATTGATATGCCTGGTTGCATTACGAGCACGAGAAACAAAGTCCCATATAAAAATACGAGCCTTCAACTCTTGGAAATCATGCATTCGGATCTTCTCTAGGATTCAAGATCAGAATGATAGCATTCAATGTTGTTGGCGAGCGTTAAGCCGCCTGGATAATGTTGCCAAGGGGACAGTGAATATCCGGCGCCGGTTCCCCCCCAGTGCCTGCTGAGAAAGGACATCAAAGACACGTCCTCGGTATTGCGGATCGGTCCATCAACAAACCAGGAGCTTAACTCTGATGAGAACTCCAACAGCCCCCAAGCGCCCAGCGCCGGTCAAGAGACAGAGGCTGCAGACCAACTTTTCCCGGAGGTCAATGGACAGTTGTCCCCAACTCAGGCGGTGTCGACCGATTCGCCGGATACCTATAACGTCGATGGGGTTGACCATGAATACAACGACCTGCTACTAGATTGTGGCCAGGCTTTTGATTCATATATGACCCAGGTCGCCGTGCCTGGTGAAGCTTTGGGCATGCAACCCCTCACAGACTCTGCTCAGTACAACATATTTGACCTCGATGTGGCGAATTGGCCGTTCTGGCTTACCGCTGATCAAGCCTCTATAGTGCCAGGGGAATAGATTTTTTGACTCCGAGAAACCTACATTGGTTTAGCACGTTGGACTTGTACTCTATGAATTTGCAGCAATGTAACTATAATTATCCGAATTAAAAAGCCCACAAAAATTACATTCGCAGAATTTGCTCTTGAGTTTGCGTTTCTGGAGTTGGTGATGCGGAGATGTCAATCTTGCCACCGACCCGGATGTCGATATCGTCCGCCGAAAGCTGATTCTTCACACCAAATGCTGCCGGTCCATGATCATGAGTTGTGGTTCGCCGCATATCTCTGCGGTTCTTCTGATCCTGGAACGCAGTCGCTCTATGCATAGTACAACGATTATCCCATTGCACGAGATCACCAACATTCTTCCACTTCACTGTGATCTGATACTGTGGTTGCTGGGCATGATCCAACAAGGCTTTAATCAAAGACGTTGACTCCCTGTCCGTGAGGCCGATGATTCGTCGTGCGTGGCTTGCAATGTACAGAGTTTTATTCATGCCGTCAGGAGCAACCTGAACGAGCTTGTGGTATGCTGGCGGGAGTGTCGCTTTCTCTTCGTCGGTCGGTTTATCGAATTCTTGGGGTGCCGCCAGCTTTCGGGAATGCCAAATCCAGTGTTCCATCACCAAGTTTTCTATTCTCCCCTTGATATCATCCGGCAAACCTAGATAGGCTGCTCTCATGTCGGCGTACTTCGTTTGTCCTCCGGCTGGTGGCAGTTCAACCGCTCGTAAGGCACTGTAGGATGACCGATGCTGGTGGAAAGACGAGTCCGTGTGCCATAGCCCATTTCCTTTGGTATGCCACCAAGCTCGGCTGAATTGAGGGATTATCCGGTCATCAGGACCTAAATTTCCTGCGTCATACAGCTGGGGCAATGAGGCTCGCCGAGGCTTGTTCATGGCATGGGCGGTCTCAAGTGCCCCAAAATTCTTCGAATATGCGACGTGGCTGGCGTCGTCCAGCCCAGTTTGGCGAAAGACCAGAACTCCCCATCGGTTCTGCAATTGAATAATCTCTCTCACGACCTCTGGTGCGAGCGGTCGGGACCAGTCGACTCCATCAACCTCGGCACCAAAGCACGGACTAATGGGCTTGGCTCGGGGGATACGTGCAGCTGCGCTGGCTAAGTGTCGCTTCGTCTGATGAGTAGACGAGTTGATATGACAGAAGTGTCTCAGAGATTGCCGAAGGGAAAACATGATGTGCAATTGAACAGGGCACCCTAAGATCTGGGCGATGAGTTGTATGCCAGGCTTCTCCTATTAGCCACGGAACCAAGTCTGCCTGCTCTTTTATGCGTGGGCAATCTGCGGTATTATGGGTTTCTTCCGATACCAGCCCTGATACGGTTTTCTTAGTGTCGCCGCAAGACCGATCAAACAAGTCGAATGGTGTCGGAACACGGCAATTCAGACCTCAGCCATCATTTCCAAGGTAAGGGTGAAGGGAGAAGGGAAAGAAAAGCCCCTGCGGCGTTAAGACGGACGTCGTGTGCGGGTGTATGCCGGGCCCGTTGGTGGGCCGTTTAGAAGGCAAAGAAAGACCCGTGAGGAGGTGGCCGACGAGACTGGGATAAAAAGACGCGTAGAGCTACCTGAAAATGCCCCACGAAAGCACTAAGGCAATTCCCTGAAGACAAGAGAAAGATGGCAACGAATGGTCATGCAAATGGACGGCTTGCAGGCAAGGTGGCGCTCGTGACGGGCGGCGCCATGGGAATCGGAGAGGCCATCAGCCGTCGTTTCGCGAAGGAGGGAGCATCTATTCTCATCGCCGATATGAATGAGGAAGCAGCGAAAGCCGTAGCCGAATCACTCTCGTCAGAGGGCGTTGAGGCGGGCTACGTGGTCGCGAATGTCACCTCACGATCCGACTGGGAGAATATCGTGGACAAAATCAAGTCTCAGTTCGGCGCCCGGCTTGACATCCTCGTGAACAATGCCGGCACAGCTTATCCTACACAGTCATCGTTGACCGTGTCGGAGGCGAATTTCGACAAAGTCTATTCGGTCAATGTCAAATCGATCTTCCACTCCGTCCAGACCATCTTCCCTATGATGATTGAGAACCAGGGGGGTGCCGTGATCAACATTTCGTCAATTGCCGCCATTCGCCCACGGGGCAGACTCACATGGTACAACTCGTCGAAGGCGGCGGTGTCTAATGCCTCGAAAGCTCTCGCCCATGAGTTTGGTGCGGAGGGTATCCGGGTCAATTGTGTCTGTCCGGTCTTGGTTCCGACCCAGCTCGCCAACAACTTTGTCCCTGGATTTGACAACACGCCGGAGCAACACACCAAGGCGACCCAGCTTTTGCAGATTCCTCTCGGGCGTGTGACCACGACCGAGGACGTGGCTAATACTGCTCTGTGGCTGGCAAGCGACGAGAGCTCCTTTATCACCGGTGTCGATCATCATGTTGACGGGGGAAGAAGTATATAGTATAGTCATAAGGGCAGACAAATAACATGAAATATGCGCGCATAGTGTCTAAGATAATACATGGTCTCTATCGTATGGCCTCTATCGTATGATTCTCCGGCCCTAGTCATTACCATCGAAATCCTAGCGCCTGCCTACTCATGAGTCGGACAAAAATACACAGAGCACCGTATCCTACCACTTCAGGGAATGCATCCTACCATCTTTTGTGACATCCTTCTCACTTCACGTTGTCTATTTTGCTATTCCCTAACAATACATAGTTAAAGTAAATCTTAGTTACTATAGTGCTAGATAGTAGGTAGCCGCCAATACGGTTGGACATTCGATTTAGAATAGCTATGCTTCTTGAGCTACGCTCATCGCAAATCTACGCTGCTCTATATCGCAGGTACCGCCATAACGATGCTCTTCGTGGTCGTAAACTCTTTCACCCCCCATTTCCCACCTTCCACACCAAACCCGCTATGCTTGATGCCACCGAAAGGGATTTCCCCCCGGCAATGACGCCGGTGTTGACTCCAACCATACCCACCTCCAGGCCTTCGGCCATGCGCCAAACTCGTGCCATATTGTTCGTGCACACATAGCTTCCCAGGCCAACCTCGGAGTTATTAGCCATCTTGAGAACTTCCTCTTCGGTATCGAAAGGATACAGCGCCGCAACGGGACCGAAGATCTCTTCGTTGTGTGAAAGCATACGGTCGCTCATATCGGCGAGGACTGAAGGCTGGAAGAAGTACCCCTTCCGATCCATCGCCTTTCCTCCGTAGAGGATTTTGGCACCTTTATCCACCGCATCGTCGATATGGGCCTGGACCTTCTCGACTCCGCGCTGCACGGTCAACGGCCCAACGATCACACCATCCTCGAATCCATCGCCGCACTTGACCTGGGAGAATTTGTCCACCAAGAGACGGGACAGTTCAGGATATACAGCACGCTGAACGTATATCCGGTTGGCGCAAACGCATGTCTGGCCGGAATTCCGAATCTTAGCTCCCATCAAGGCGTTGACCGTCATTGGCAGGTCGCAGTCGTCGAAGATGATAAAGGGCGAATTGCCCCCGAGCTCCAAGGAGAGCTTTTTCAGGCTGTTGGAGCACTGCCGCATCAACAACTTGCCCACGGCGGTCGACCCGGTAAAGGAAAGTTTCCTGATGTTTTGATCTTCACAGAGTGCCTGGCCGATCTCAGCCAGATTCTGCATTCCCGTCACCACATTCAGCACCCCGGGAGGAAGACCAGCTTGTTCCCCGAGGTACGCGATCGCGAGTGCGGTGAGAGACGTCTCCCCAGCGGGTTTGACGATGGCAGCACATCCAGCGGCAATGGCTGCCCCGGCCTTTCGGGTGACCATCGCAGCGGGGAAGTTCCAGGGAGTCAGACAGGCGACAACCCCAATGGGCTGGTGAATGACGAACACTCGGTTTCCCGGGTTGGCCGACGGGATAATATCCCCGTATGTCCTTTCCGCCTCGCCACTGTAGAACTCGAGATAGCTCGCCGCGAACGCGATTTCGCCCTTCGCCTCGGCGAATGGCTTGCCATTCTCCATCGTCATGATCCTCCCTAGATCCTCGGTGTTTTCCATCAGCAGTTGAGCCCATTTCCGGACGACCGCCCCGCGTAGTTTTGGGCTGATCAGTTTCCACTTCTCGAAGGCCGCGAGCGCTAGTCCGGAAGCGATTCGCACATCTTCTTTGCTCAATTCGGGGAGCTTTGCAATCAAGTCACCGGTCGAGGGATTTATCACATCGAATGTCTTGCCGGAACGTGAATCCGTCCATTTTCCATTGATGTAGGCCTTTTCGTGCCATAACTTGGGATCCTTGAGCGCTGACTGCATGGCTGAATCCGATCGACACATTGCAATTGATAATCGAGAAGAGCTAAAAAGAGATTTAACACTAGTACTAGGATACTGAGCAACGTTTCCACTTAGCTTGTCCCCGGGAAGAGTTTCATCTTATCAGAGTGACGCGCTGGTCTTGTGCACGTTTCTCCGGCCTAAACCCGCCGCGGCCACCTGCGGCGTTAGAGCGGTCCCCCGTGAACTACGTGTAATGACTGGTCTACTGGCCCGTTTGCTGAGCCTATAAATGAGAATGGTGGATTTTGCAAATTGAGGTGCATTCGAGGTCGTCGAAATGTCTTTAGATCACCACAGCAGTGTTAGCGACCACCACACTGCCCCGAGTCAGCCGGCAGCGTCGGCGGCTCGAAATGCGAAGCCGAATTCGATGAAGCAACAACTAAAACAAGGCAAAGTTGTCAGCGCCATGTCCATACGGTACTCTCGCGGAGTTGAGATTGTTGGATTTGCGAAATCTGCGGGGATGCAAGGGGTGCTCGTCGATCTTGAACATAGCTCGATCGATCTGGATCAGTGTATGCAATTCACGCTTGCCGCTTTAGCTCACCACATCACCCCTGTCGTACGAGTTCCCTCGACAGCATGCTCGTTTGTCGGGAGAGTGCTAGATGGTGGTGCGCAAGCGGTCATCATCCCCCATGTCCGCACAGCGCAGGATGCTTTGGACGCCGCTCGTGCCGCAAAATTCTTCCCCGACGGTGACCGTTCCGCAATTGGAGGCCTAGCAGCTCTACAGTATGGCTCATATCCAACCATCGAGGCGAATATGGCCGTCAACGAGCAAGTGATGTGTATCATCATGATTGAAACCCTCGAGTCGTTGGAGAACCTGGACGAGATCGCGGCAACTAACAATGTGGATGTTCTTCTCATTGGGACGAACGATATGTCTGCCTGCTTAGGGGCTCCCGGAGATCACGATGACAAGAGAATTACGGAGATTTACGAGCGGGTTATCTCGGTCTGTCGCAAAAATGGGAAGGCGATAGGGATCGGTGGCCTGTACGCCCGACAAGATCTCATCGACAAATTTATCCATATGGCATCTGGGCTTGGGCGCTTCATCATGTGCGGGAGTGACCAAGACTATGTATTGGAAGGTGCTAGACGCACTGCGAACTGGCTGGAGGCGTACAATTTTTGAATTATATGAAGCAGTGGGCTCTGCATTCTTAGACCACGGCACAACTTGAATAGAGTCGGGGGTTAGGACGGTACATACTTTGGAGCTTCAATGTCAATGAGCTTTGCTTAGGATGAACGATGGAAAACTGCTCCCATAGTAGATTTTGGAATTTCCGTTGAAGCGAAGGGTTGGTGTCGAATCGTAGAAGGCTAACGTCGATTGATTTCAACAAAGCCCCCATATCGAGGCGGGTGTTTACGGTGCCAGGCTTGACCTCCTTCAAGATATAGCGAGAATATCTCTTTCAACATACATCTCTGACATTGCTCGAAAATCTCCCTGATATATTCTAGCTTTCCTTAAGCTAGAGACAGAGTCAGGTGTTCATGACGTACTTGAGAGTTTAAACGGCGCTAGTGATTGTGATCATCTTAGAGGTTGGTCCACTATCTTGGAATGTCGAAGTGTTGTTGCGAATGCCGTGTTAACGCCGGTGGTAATATACAGCCGGTCATGTCGTAGTTACTCAAAGGCTCGGGGTAGGGTTTGGTTGACCCTATACCCAGTCAATATATCACCTGTTTCCGGTAAATATGCGCACGTGCCTCCTTCCACATGCCGCAAAATGCCCCATGATTCCACCCTGCCATGGTGAGAGCCAACATGTCCACATTTCGGATAGACTCACCCAGAGTTTGACTCGTCTGGTTTGGTTTAGGCAAATACCTAGGATCGATCGGACAAAGTATCCATTACCCTTCGAATAATCCCTGGACGAGAGAGAGCGAGTTGGGTAGACTTGGTTCCGTGGGCATTAGGGGCAGCGCAGCACACACCCTAGCCCCTCCCTTCACTTCTACCGGTTACAAATATTTTGCTTTTTTTAGGCTGTGGGCTTCGACTTTGGAAGCAAAGCCTAGCGGATACTAGAGCACTAGAGCAAATAACACGTCTCTAGTTGGTTCTACCAATCTCATTTTCACTCACAAGCCATCTTCAAGCATCAAAATATCAGATACAAGAGGAGAGGATCAAGCCACGAAGATCATCTGACCACCAGCAGTATTCTAATGTTCGACATATTACAATCAGAGAGTCTCTATACCGTTATATATTTCCCAACAAGATTCACATTCCGTGTGCCTATGGTAAGGACGCTGTTGGAGCGCCATGCCGACCCAAATATAAAGGACAGGTTTGGCAATACTACCCTTATGCAAGCCGAAAGAGCGTTGGTGAAAAAGACGACACTTGTTCCACGGGATCTGGAGGCTGTCATTAAGCTTCTGAAGTCTTGCCTGCGTTGTGCCAAAATCGATGATATGCCACTCGGCCTTCCGGGTCCTTCTGTGATAGATTGCCTGTTGGTAGACTATTGTTTTTGATTCATTTTTGGGAACAAACTAGCCTCAAAAAAATAAAAATAAAAATAAACCCTTTGAGGGCGACAGCCTATCGTTCAACAGGCTTGGCATGGACATTGACGAACTGAACAGTGATAGTTTACGGCTAGGAATAGGCTTCAAACAGGCTGATCACTATTCGGTGTAGGCCCCGTATAAGGGTCACAACTCCACCGTTATGAGCGGTATTAAATTCTGCCACCTATGCCCAAGATTTGTATTGTGCTTTCTCGCGACTCTAGCGGCTTAACAGATGTCACACCGTTCGAAGATTTCATCGATCAGCTTCTTGAGCATTGCGGAAGATCGTCGAAGCCGAATTCTGTCCTGTTCATAGATAATGCATCATACGCTGCTTAGACCAAATTGCGCGGATATGTGCTGATGCTGGAGACAAGTTAATTTATCTACCTCTTTATTCTCCGGACCTTACCCAATCGAAGAGTTTTTTGTCGAGCCCAAAGACTTCATTGGATGTGATTGGAGCTTCTATGAAGAGGATTTAGACCAAGGATTTGGCTCATTTCTTGATTAGTGTACTACCAAGGTCTAGGCTAGAAAAGAGATTACTAGAAGCCATTTTTGGCAGGCAGGTCTGACTATCGAAGGTTCGGATAATTGACATTCTTCTTCTGGCGGCATTATTAGACTAAGCGAGTCGTCTCACAATGAGTCTAAAAAGCTGTTACAGTAGGCGTCAAAATCAGATTCCCCTCCCTACACTCATGGATTGTTTCCTGACCTAGCGTGGAATATACTAAACCCATTATAGCTTATCTGACGATCTCCAACTCCTAAGAATAAATATTATTGTTTTGTAAAAGCCGATATTAACTGCTGTATTTTTATGCGAAACAACCATACCGGCGCGACCTCTATATCCCTCATTCTGCTTACTCTCTAGTAATATTTAGGACAGCTGGCCGTGGCATTAGCGACTTCACTAACGTGCCATGACCTGCAAAGATCATGATTGGCCAAGTAAAATCACCTCCTTGGCCCCGCGTTTGATCACTTATATATTGTATCAGGTCTACACCACTCCTAGCCTAGGATCTGTACATGCATTCTCCACCCTAGACATTCTACTTGTCTAACTTGCTCTCTTGACTGTTGGAAGCCGAAGCCCCCTCTCGCTCAACCACGGAGACGATATCGCTTCCTAGTCGAAATATTGTTCGATGTGATACCCCGCCTCAAACTGATCCCCGAGAACGTCTCCTGCTCAAGCCCGCACTCGCAGTTAGGAGGACGGACTCTCCTGTTCCAGACATAAATTATGTCTATTAAACAGAAGGTCACTGAAAGGTACGCTACACATTGTAACTCGTGTGGTGACTCCAAACTATCACCGTCTATGATGCAGCTCTTGTTTGTTAAGAGCCAAATAATTTCTTCAAATGACTTCGTGTCATCCATCCGCCTCAACCTTCGACTCTCACTTTGCATATAGGAAGCTGACCCTAGTTGGAGATTTTTGTTGCAGAAAGACTTCTTTACGACGGGCTGCGCTACACGGAGATTCTCCGGAAACAGTAAGCCTCTTGTTTTCCGCCTTGCAACAATTACCTATTCACAGAACCTAAGGATAATGGAATCTCAATCACCCAGGCTCAAAGTAGCTTTGATCTCAGAAACAATGTGCCTTCGGGACATTGTCCTGGTATCTACGAGTTCTATGTGTCAGACGAAAACGGGAATGGAACCATAGTACGGCTCGACATGTGGGACCAGCAGGCGCATATGAGTTCCACCGTTTTGAGCTACTCAAATACCTAGGCGCGCACGTCGTCCTCATCAGCTTCGCCCTTGACGATCCGTATTCTCTTGACAGAGTAGAGGAAAAAGTCAGTTTGCCCCATGTTCTTATATTTCTTCTCGTAATGAGGAGTAGTACTTTGACAACAAATTACTTGCTGACAATCTGTTGGAATTGGTAGTGGATAATCGAGGTCGCCCATTTCTGCCCTAGCATCCCGGTTATCCTAGTTGGCCTGAAGAAGGACTTGCGCGATGACCCACTCACCGTTGAAGAACTCAATCTAAATCGCTTGGCGATGCTCTGGCACATAATATTGGTACCTACAGATACCTTGAATGTTCTAGTCTAACTGGAGAGGGCGTCAAAGATGTCTTCCAGACCGGGGCGGTGGCCTCGCTCCTGGAACCCAAGAAAGGTGAAGCTGAGAGGTGTTGCACTATCTTGTAGCATAACGTGTTGTGATGCCATTCTCAGGTCTCATTCCTTCTGAACTGGACGAAAACAATCCTACGAAACGTATGTGAGCCGTGTATTTGCGCAGTTGCTCAGCAGAACCTCACCGCGGAGGGACGGTGGGCGTGGATTGAGCACCCTGCTTGCAACGTTCTATCGAGACAAGAGTATTCCTTTAATTGTATGCCCATGGTTTACAAGGAGGCTGTGCATGGCTTGTATAATATAATTAATTCCCCTTCCAAAGGCCACATCCAGGGCACTATGGCCTTCATTATTGTGGCAGAGAACGAAATCAGCGTTCCGAAATAGGGAAAGTAGGGAGTCGTACTACTACCAACCGAATGTGAATCTCAGTAGCTGTGTGCAAAACAATTTGTCCTATTAAGTCAATTGGGTGGATATTCGCTCCAGCATCCAGAACAAGGCGAACCAGTTCCAGGACTTCTCATCTCTGTCGGAGTCAAGAGCGCAGGGATGATGCAACGGTGTACGCCCTTGTCCATCTTGTAGATTAACATTTGCCCCTGCTTTTATCAACAGACACTGTCTTTTGGCCCACATGATCGATTCCAATGTCGGCAACACTTATGTAAAGCGGTCGCGCCTTTCTCCATCCGACTCATCGAAGGTATCTAGGTCCAGCCGGATTCTGCTGGCAGTATGTAAATCCAGAAAAACCTCTAGAGTATCTAGTCTGGTCTCCTGAGCGGATTGCAGAAAGTATTCTCGAATATGTCTATTCGAATGACGAAGAAAAATCTGCCTCCATCAGCAGGCGAGCGTGCTTGGGGGACCGATTTCGAAAAGTTAGTCGAGTGTCGTGAAGCCTTGTCTGCTTTTCACGATTGGATCACCGCCAATTTTGATAGGAAGCTTTAGAACTCGAGAGGAAATACGGTGTTTAACAACAAAATAGAGTATTGTATCATTAGGGTCGGTCATACGCCGCCGGATCATGCGGAAGTACGGCGGAAGTGTCTCAACGGAACATAACCGCATGGGCCCTAGTGGATCATAGCCGGCAGCTTTTATTGAGTTGATCAATAACTGGCACGTCTGCCTTTGCTTGTATCTTGCAGAGTATACCAAGTACAAATAACCCTAAAACGCACGTCCACAGCACCAACCGCAATGTGAGGCAAACACGCGTCGACGCGATCGAAACCGGCTGTGTTCCTAGCGCCGTGCTATTCCTGCTGTCTATTTATGCTCTCATTAGACTTATCCTGCCGTCTTTAATGGGGCTCCTTGAATACGTCGGAGAGACTAGCCACGAAAGGTTATTAAGATGCGAGAATAAGTAAATAATCTATATATATACCACAAAGGACAGGGAAATGCGAATTCAAGAGGGGAATCTTTCAAAGCTATCGAGTTCCTTGGATGATGAGGCCTTGGGCTCCGTTGAACCGGCCGCTCGGATTTATCATCAAACCGGAAGAGTCGGACTAATCTTTAGGCCGACGGGAAAATAATAAAGCGGGAGGTTCACGAGCTGTTAAAGATTATAAAATCACCAACTTGTAACCTACAAATTGAAATTCATAAATTATTCCATTTTCACCCTTCCTACGAAAAATTTATCCGCTTCAACCTCAAGCTTCTTTGATTTTTATCGCCTAAGAATACCGTTCCCTAGCTCTCGCCTTAAAAATATCAGCATGGTCTGGGCTCATGGATCATCACTGCTCTTTCCGAGAACATTAAAGGCATGCTCGTTATTCTCCATGATTACCGGCTCCATGGACGTATGCTTCGGCATCGACATGATCAACTCTATATCTGGACCCCTTCCGACTAGATTGCCCGCCGTTGCGCTGGTAGACAGTCAAATTCGATTCCTAGGAGCTATGTGGGCCGGCTATGGTATGATGCTTTGGTGGACAAGCAATGATTTAGAGAGGAGGCGGACCCCATTGGGACTTCTTGGTGCGATCATGTTTCTCGCTGGACTTGGGCGTCTGCTGTCAGGTCTGAGCCATGGCTTTAGCGCTACCTGGGTGCAAGTCGCCACGGCAGCCGAGCTGTTCGGACCAGTTGCAATGTATTGGCTTGGGTTTTAAGAGGACGTTGACATAGACCGGCGGTAGATAGGATGCGAAATTCTCATAGGTCGAGGAGCCACCCGAGCTGATCGCCCCCAAAACACATGGAGGTTGGCGCCATAAAGTCACCACTCAGCTGGTTCGGATTGGGCTGCTCATAAACTCTGGCTCTTACTACGTTAGTCTTCTCTCGCGATAGATTGTGATACTTTGGTTTGACCACTACGCTAGCTGGCCAAAAGGCACAATGTTTAGTCAGTGACACGCTACCTAAACTATAAATTACATATGCTCGAATCCTAAAACTTTCTTCCCTTCTCCGTTTCAAGAGGCAGACCGTTATTTTCTCATTTATCAACGTACAATCCCCTTGTTGTCTGCTTTGCGTCGCAAGCTTTTTGACGCCCTAAGCCTATATCCCATAAATACGCAAAATCAGCGATAGAGTAGACACATTGCTCTAGCAGTAATAACGACAGGAATCCGTTATCACAGTATTGACGACAAACGAAAGTAAATAAGAAAAAAGATGCGAAAAGACAAAGTGCGAATCTCTACGGTCGAGTTATCTCGTAGCATGTGTATATTGGTTGTATTGTCAGAATATGGACGGATGGATGGGTGATTTCATTTACCCTGACCCTCCCCACCGAAGTGACATGCAGGGCTATAACAGCGATTAATTTATAAAGTATAGAGCTAGAAGGTAAATAGTTGATCCTGCATATCACACTATAAAAGGAGTCCAGTGCAGGTTATAGACCATACCACATAACGAATAATCTAGACTTTGTGTGGCAGCGTGGAGGACGTGGGAGAAAGTGCCGCTTTGGTTTGCCTGTGAGGGAGGATGATCGTAGATGGATATTCCGGTTTAGGTTTCCCTGACTTGCAAAATCGATCTTCACCCTGGGCCCTCATGATGCTGAAGGTCAAAGGATGTTTTCCATAGCCAACTGCCCGCTCGACCTTAGCGAGGTGCTCGTTAAACTAGGTAGTCCCGTCTTAAGAACCGTTTTCTAGACTGCTGCTTCCGTCGTAGGCGGTAGTAGGAAGGACAACAAACTCGGAGTCGGTTCGGTGTAGGTGCGCTAGCAATCTAATTGCCCGCTTTTCCTGGTTGTGCTGGCCTATTAAAGTTTTTGCTTCGCATAAGTGCGGCTGAATACGAGACTTAGCGCATGGAGCGCTGCTCCGCGCCAAGAAACTTTCTATTGTCATTAAAAGGGGCGCCAAGAGGCGAAGTTGCTGCCCAGAATAGCTTTCTTTGGTTAAAGCACCTCGTATTCTCGCCATATCACTAATCCTGACCGTTATGCAGTATGCACACTCATCCAACACGCAAGCCTGTTACGTTCAGTTAAAGACGCAAAACTATTACTATTATAATTACCGTTGATGGTGGGTGTACCGCTTAGCAAAGGCTGTCTGGCCTGTGTCCGACGGCGGATAAAAGTAACTTGTCCTTTGCAGCAATCATTCAAATTTGCCAGATCTTACTAATCGGACTTGCAGTGCGACGAAACGCGTCCAGAATGCCAACGCTGCCAGCGGAGGGGCTCCCGTGCCCTGGGTATGCTAAGTATCGAAAATTTTACCACCAATTTGTGACCTCCTGCGAACGGTCCAATCCGAGCACAGCCCCTACTTTAACCAAAGCTGTACATGTTCTTCCGCTACAGCCTACCAAAAAGAATGCGCACCTCCCCCAAGCCTCGATAGACGAAATTGTGGCACCGAAACTGGTCGCTAGCGCCCTAGACCAGCAGTACAGGGAGGGGTTCTGCGCATTTATTGATGCCAGTTTTCCCATATCAACATACGCATATATCACCCGCATCAATGTGAGCTGGTTCGACGTGGCCCGCAACCACGGAGCTTCAGGAAAGGCAGTTGACTGGGCCCTGCGCTGCCTCGGATCTCTACACATAGGCAGAGCACATGACGACGAGCGGCAGGTTATGGCCAGCCGCGAATTGTATGGTCGCGCATTGCGAAGTCTCTTCTGGAGCATCAATAAACCATCATTAGTCGCCGCAGACGAAACTCTTGCTGCCGCTATCCTACTCGGAGGGTATGAGATGGTCAATGCTACAGGCCAGGCATCATGGCTGCTGCATTCGCGTGGTATCTCTGATCTTTTTTGTCTACGGGGACCACAGGCACACACCCGTGGGCTTGGCCGGAACCTACTCGCATCTTTCCGAGGGTTCCTGGTATTTGAAGCCCTCACCCGGGGTGAAGCGTGTTTTCTAGAGCGCGAAGAGTGGAGGGCGATTACCTCGGACACCATCAAAGCAGAACAGCAGCTCGGCAAGGCCTGCCGTCTATGCGAGCTGATTGAATATGCATTCTACGAAATTGCACAATGCCCGGGTTTTTTGGCGAGAACGAGGGCCCTGGTCGCATATTCGCACGCCACAGATATTACGAAAGAGCATTTGATCTGTCGCATGACCCGCTGCCAAGAAGCGTTGTGTGATCTACAGTCACAACTATCGACTGGCGCCTGGGTTGCTCGCCAATCAAGTAATCCAGAAAACGGAAATTTCATTGGGCTAATTCCCCCTTCTGTAGCTGATACCTTAGGGATGTTCTCACTCGAAGGAGTCAGTTCCGCTATAGCGCTGATTCAACAACTGTTGTCAGTCCTGGAGTCTGATTGCACTCGAAGAACCGTGAAGTCGCTCTCGGTTCGTCCAGCAGACGATAGTATGTGGAACTTGGTCAAGGATTCTACTCTGATAGTTCAAAGAACGACTCGAGGGAGAAGCAATTTGCAGCCGGCTAAGCTCGAGCTACAGGAGAAGGCAGAAACCTGGCTTGACCCGCTCTGCATGTCAATGGGCATGCGGGCAGAGAAACTTTCAATCTGAACACTAACGGTCGGAGATCCTGGTCAAGTTACTACCCCTGTAAATTTAAAGCCTCTTTCCTCCTTCCACCTCTCCTTCTGTGGCCTCAGTCCATGAGAATAACCGACCGACATCAGGTATCTGTAGGTAAAGATACATAGGTTAACGGTATTGAAATTGCACATGTATGGCTAATTTGGGCTCTTTACAATGGCTATTCTCATGATATGGTCCAGTACCATACGATTCAGACTGCCCTGAAACGAATCAAGCTGACAGGGGATTCAGAGTAGAGTGATAATACTAAAGTTGGATGTATATTTTCGTTAAAGGCCGGATATTTACAAGTAGGGTGCTCGCTGAAAGTCCTCCTTCAATTTTCGTAACAGTTCAACATTGAGTGCACAACAGTTTTGTAGTTTCACAGATAGGAACAGTGCAGTGGACTGGTAGCAACTACTATGTACTTTAACTGCCTAACGCATCAGTATAAAGCATTATGGTGCATAAAAAGAAGAATCGGAAACATACACAGGAGTCTGTTGATGAGACACCATTTCCCAACCTTCTGGTCCATCTTTGTTCATACGACGGCACCATACACTGGAGCAAAGTGCATTGAACACTTTATCCTCTCCGTTTCCTATCTCTCTTACGGCAATCACCCTGTACACAATAAGTGCACATTTCCCATTGCTGTCGAGAGGAAGCACTCGATCATCAGTTATAGTGTATGTCTTCCACGGTTGAAAAGTATCGCCGGACAGAGTGGATCGGAGGGTCTCGTCTGCGAGCATCATCCCGCCTGGAAAGAGCATCACGCAGTCCTTGGCGAGAAATGGGATGAGAGCGGATCCGGACTGGCAAAGTGCATTCCATGCGCTGACCTCATATGTACGAATCTCGGAGATGTCCATAGTTATCCGGAGAAAAGTTGCGAAGAATGACTAGTTGTAAGTGAATCACCGTTGTTAAAAGGCGATGCCCGCGAGCAGTCGAGCTTATTAATCATCAGCTCAACCAATACTAGGGACTGCCTCGATCTGCCCCCAAAATATCCCAGTATGACTCAGAGCACAGTTTGGATGGAAATATCTATGATTACATTTCCCCGGGCATGTCGAGATGCCTTGCGTCCAAACCCCCGTAGAACCATTAGGTCGCCCACATAATACAAATTTCGAGGGCGGTGAGACGACGACTATCGCGCGTAAAGGTTCAAATGGTCATACTTTATACGTCATCAGTCAAAGTTTGGGGGAAAAACCCCTTTAAGTGCGGGGAAACGTTAAACGGAGAAGCTCGTGATTATATAATCATCCTCGAACTAACGTATTTCACATGCGAGTGGATCACACAACCGAGTGGATCAGCTATCCCTACCTCCCAATTTTAAATGCATATATCTCAACCAAAACGCCATTAAATTCAATAAGCTAAAAATGATTCCTGTTAGGACATATAGTCAATTTATGACCCTGAATTCCATATATCCTGCACTTCGGTAAGTACGTGGCTGTGAAGGTGCCGGAGCCGATTCTGCCTCATAGGGTGTTGGTGCTTTAATTGCTTGCTCCGGCTGCGCTATTAATGAAGAGGCCTCTAAAACTGAAAGGCCTTCTTCGGAAGCTATTTGCCTTTTAGACCGAGTCCTTTTTCGCTTCTTCGTCTCGTCTTTAGCGCGTAATTCGCTAACTTCTTTCTCGAGTAAAGCTGCCGATTACATTGTGATTTAGCAGGCTTTTAAAACCTGATTTATCGCGGAATAAAGCGGGCTCGGTAGGCTTTTTAAGCGCTATTTTAGCAAAGCTTTAATTAAGGAAGCTTGTTTTTATAATTAGACGTAGTTCGACGGCGTTTTTAGCTCCCACTCGCTTCCCCGGCTCGAGGGGGTGCCGGGGTTCGAAGACGAATATCGAGCTTTAAGATCACTCGATCGGGGTTATAAGGTATTAAACCGGCGGTAGTGAAGCTATTCTTAATAGTCTCCGATTTAAATACCTCGATTCGCGCGGACGGGTAGGCTTCGAGGAAGTCTAGCTTATCAATGTGGTTAATTCTAGCACGTATTTTCGATTCGATAAACTAACTATAAGGCCGTTTTAACACCGCAAAACAGCCGATATCGAGAGGGCTGTAAAAGGTGAGACGAATGCGGAGGAATACAAATTAGAATAATATCGTTTTTTCGCAAGTTTCGTCGAATTTCGGGGTTAAATGACTTCCGTGGCCGTCGAGTATTAAAAGTCTATACTTCCCCTTCATGCGATAAATTACAACTTCATATCTGACCAAAAATAAGTATTTAGAAAGCCTTTGCATGAATTCCTACTTGACTAAGTGGATTTTTGAGATGTATCTGAAGAATCGAAATATTTTGTAGCGAGGTGGCCTAGCTCAAGCAGCATTTTTGTTTCGCGGTCCCGAACCCAGGAAACATAACTATATTGGATTATCATTTACAGACTTCAGGGTGTCCGCATCCTTAGCCTGATGGAGTGGGAGCGCGGAGGCAAGAGCGTCTATTTCGAAGATCCGGACGGGCATATGAGTGAGATCGGATTAAGAGGGACCTAGGCGCTTTATGGTATAAAAAAATGAGATGGGGTCCCTGTATGGTCCTTTCCTTTTTCGATCCTGAATCTTTGAGGTAGATCAAGCTGCGGAGACGGACCGCGTCGCTCTCCACGGTCGGTTGGTATATAGACTTCCACACGACGGAGTCGAACTGTAAAGCAATAGGGGTTCTAGTCCTTACAGCCGTGATAAGATTTCGTGGTCGTACGCGCATGACCGATAGTCTAATCCTATATCTAATCTAGGAATAATCCCACAGATTGCGGACGTCCGCGATCTTGCCGATAAGCCCTAGGGACTATCACTAGTATATGGTTATCCCTCATCAACCGTTAACAGGCTTGGATCTTCATCATTTATTTCAATCGACGGATATCCTGCCAGCTGTCTATCCGTCTTCTAAACCCGGTCTCGAAGTCGGGGTAAGAAATATAAACCCTAGCAGATAGCTCGAAATAACGTTCTCGATAGTCGTATAATTTTCGCTCCTAATGTTCAACTTCTAACTTCCTAGAAGGTGACATAATATAAGCTAGTATAAGTCACCTATGTTATATAGATAAGTAGGTCTATAGGATGACGAGAGAGACCGATCAGATATCGAGGGACACTCCATACAGTAGACTTTATACCAGCTTAAATACTAACACATACTCGAGAGGAATTGTGAGCTAAAGATATAACTTTGTCGACCTTCTCACTTAATATTGCATACCCTTCTATTCTAGCGGCCAATATAGTCAATTATCTGCCTACCCCCAGCTACAGCTGCTTATTATAGGAGGTTCATTTCTACTAGTAGTCTATATACCACATCTATCTACTACTACTTATGGAGTGAGACGGAAATTGCGCCGGCCTCAGTTATCTCGTTTGGTGAATACTTTCTAAACGGAATAAGCTAACTATGTCTTAAACTTATACAGAATCTTCCTTACATTGCGATGCAATATAGTCCTTAAATGCTCCTTAGATATCAAAGTTTATTATTTGGTGAAGAGACACTCTTTTAGCTTCTCACTCCTAAAACCATAAAGGTTTCCACTAAGAGCAGATTGGATTAGCTAGTTTTAACCACAGCATTGCCTTTTTCCGTCGCGGTTTTGGTCTATCTATCCTTTATTTTTGTCGGATATTCGTCGCCTTTCTCTCTAATTAAACTGACTAATTGGTCTACCTGGACGTGTCTTTCGTCTATAGCCCACATTTTTACATACACACCACCTCGGTAAGGCTCTCGTTCTAAGAAATAAATGCGATTCTCTGAGCGCGCACCCCGGGAAGGAGTCCAATTTCTTCCTCCTCTGGCTGCCTAATTAATTCAGAGCCTTTAGAACTAAGAGGCTCTCGGTCAAAGGCATCTGCCCGCGAGCTCTAGTCGGCTTCTGCTTCTTCTTCTCGTTTTCGGCGCATAAATTGCTTACTTCCTTCTCTAAGAAAGCAGCTTATTGCGAAGTAGGTTGGCAAGCGTTTATAAACTAGTTTATTGCCGAATTAAGCGAGCTCGGAGGTATTTTAGACCTCGCATGAAACGTTAATCGATGAAGCTTGCTTTAGCAATTGTGTATAGTTCGAAGTCATTTTCGGTCCCACTCGCTACCTCGGCTCGAAGGAGGGGGCGGAGGTTCGAAGGCGAATATTAAGCTTTAATATCACTCGATCGGATGAAAAAGGCACTAAACCCACTGCTCAGAAGCTGTTGATAATTGTATCAAAGCGAAATGGTAGGCCTCGAGAAAGTCATGTTTGTCGAGGTTTTTGGTTAGCTTTAGCTATTGGCAGTATTGCATTTAAGGACCCGGGTGTAACGGAATCCTCAGAAGCCATGCACAGATCTCTCGCACTCACAGAGGATCGACACCATATAGGTGTCGACACGTCAGCGTTGGTTCACCGTAACGTTGATCCCCCATGTTAAATAGTGTGCTTCGGAGAACCTAGGGTTTCTCTAAGAATTAGTCTCTATATTCCTCAATATACTACTTGCTTCTAGGCATCTTCGTCTTACCTAGTTAATAGGCTCTATCCTATAAACATTAGAACTCTTTTCTTTATAATGGGCTAAATATCTGGTATATTTATAAATTGGATTTATCTAAAAAAGACTTTAGACACAAAGGAGGTCTGATTAGAAATATTAGTATATAATCCACTTGTGTCGCTATAAAGGGGTTGAGTAGCGGTTAGAATGTCCTAGCTTCGTCGGAGATATGCCGCGTCATCTAGTCATTTATTATACCTGAACTTAACTCCGAATCCTCTAGTTCCTCTAGTGGTGTTTAGATATAGTGGTAGGGAATCATAGCGTAAAGTGCCATTTTCAGTATATAGGTCTGACAAAGAGACACGATATCGACGGTTTCTATCGTGCTCTACAATCTAGGCCCTATAGAGTGCCCAATCTTTATCAAATTGGAGCGGTAGAGTATCATAATGAAATATTTAACAGATTGCATTAGATGGCGTAAACACAGCGGTCGACTAAGAACGTTTTCTTTCTAGCTAAATGTTAACACGAAACAAACATTGAGAATTGGCCATTTAGATAATCTATAAGAAGGCTTTCTCTAGCCGCGAGGTTATACTAGCCTATTGGTTATGGCTTCGAGTCGCCTATGACCGAATTATGGGGCACTAGGTAACCACCCCTATACTTAGCTGCCCTAATGTTTCTACCTATTTATTCTTTTATCATAGGGCTTTATATTTCGAAGCAGACGAAGAGAGGACGGATCCTAAGGGAGAGAGGGAACTAAGTTGGTATATCAAAGTAAATATATCTACCTATAAAGAAAACTGTCCCGAAAGAGCTGTCGAGGCGACATACTGCCCCCAGTCTGTTCTGCATATTGCATGAATGGCAGTCTTGCATCATTGTAGGGAGAGACGCTACCGGACACAAAGATCTATAAGACTATTGTTAGAATCGAAGTATTCAATACCAAGAAACACTCACTTGATATTCAATTCTCAGCGACTCCAGTGATTATTAAAAGTTGAGATGCCTCTGCCCTCGTTGTCATTCTGCAGCTGAAAGATAATCTTATTCATAAACTGCGGAGCCTCGTTGCCCGGAGCAGTGCTTCTTCCGAGGTTTAGCTTGGTCCTATCAAACACGTAGAAATCCTCGGAGACGCGCCAAAGAACATTCTCAGTGACTCGTGCTCTAACCGCCTCATACCACTCGTTAAGGATATCATAAGAAGGTGCGACAATAACGTAGCGCCATGACCAATCGTCGTTGCTCTGTTGTTATAATTAGTGTTGGTCCCTTGAAAAGCACACCAAACGCCCTCCAAAAATGAACCCTTACGTTCTTTGCATAAGCGTAGTACACCATGATTGGGTATCACTTCTTCGAAGTCTGATAAAAGGAAGAAGATAAAGTTCTGATAACCGAGTCTCAGTTTCTTCCTAACGGCCTTGTTGAATGGGAATGCTATTTGCTCGAGGTCTTTCAGTGCCTTTTATAACTTATTCTTTGCCGAGCGAACGGGCCACAAGCGGAAAGAGATGGGCATCGTGGAGAAGCTTTGGGCATGAATGCAGGAATATGTAGACAGGATGGAGATAACGACATGCACACAGGGGTCTGTCATGCGCGAGCACTGCGCCTCTTATGCCAGTGGGGATTATTGTGGAGATTTCAGCCAACCTCCTCACGGTAACCCCTGCTTCACTCAGCTCGAAGGTAGGTAGCCTACGGAGTAAAAGAAAACATTCACAAGTTGGAGTAAAGTTTCTTGTTTACTTTGTTGATAGTATTGTCAGATGTCACCCAAATACGAATTTCCTCCGCACCAAGAGTTCCATTATGAGAAATATGGACTTATGATCCACTTGTTTTAACAATTCCCGCTATGATCCGTCAATTTCGGTTGTGATGTCGAAGCCTTGCAACCATCATAGTCCAGCAAGTGCGCATAAACCCTCGCTTATCACTTGTTCTTCTGTTAACCGTGTTCGACTGAATAAAGTTCATTGACGTTTAAATACTTTGTACCAAATTTGATATTTTATACGCCCGTTAATTTTCAGTTGGCCTTGAAGCAAGCCGCAAACGCAAATGACGCAGTCCGGGGCCTTTGCACGAACCTTCAGGGCTGTGGATATGTGTTGAGTAGGATGTTCTGTGAACCTTCTTTGCTGATCGCTCAGCCAGCCACCACTTGGCACGCAATATGTCACGTATGACATCAAGCCGATTATCTACTGCCTTCACTATGTTAGTGACAATTGTGAGATGCAAGCGCCTATTGATGTGAAGAGGCAGAGAAAGGAAATGCTTCCTCGATTGGACCATCCTCATCAGAAGGTTTCCGCTGCCTCCATTGCCCATGGGCGGCGCTTGCAGCAGCACAAAATCGAGTCTATCCCCTTCTAGAGCTCTTGTAAGCAGGTCGCACACTATGTCTCTCAACGCGAGATCCACGACAAACCTTGCTCAACAGGGCGATCAGCGGGAAGGAGCGTCCTTGGCAGGCATATCATGACCCAATATAATGCTGACACTGTGCAAGGTGGACTCGATTGCATCCACACGAGATTTCGAGTAAAAGGAACGATGGGTCTCCAGAGCTGAGTTGACCGTCGTCGTCGCCTTGGGGACGGTGCGAGCTGTCAATCAGGCAAAATGTTAATTCTGCAAGGAGGTAGAATCACGATATTGTTCCTGTAGTGAGTATAATACCATCGCTGGCAGAGGAATGCCGCTCGGAGTGGTGGCTGTAGTTACCAATTGTATACTGCATGTGCTGTGTTTGTATTATGCTGTAGCTATGTGCCACTGTGAATTGAGCACTGTTGGGTCTGCACCTATACGTACCGGATTTTCACCAACAGGTGGGCTTTGTGGACCGCTCACCTCGTCATAACCCGCCCAAAACCGAACAGCCGGTCTGTGTGTCGAGTTTCTTTCCTCTAGGGACGGCAACGAACTAGCTATAAAACAGAAGTGGGTTTCCATGCTATGTTTTGTGGTTTCTTTTTTTCGTAGATCATTCAACCAGCCACCTGTGCTGCCCCGCAATGTGTTACCGACAGCTGACGTCAAATAAACAGTTCTTAATGGATCGTTGAACATGGACACACGTTCGTTGGGGCAACTGAAGAGATTCTATGTATTAAGCTTCAGAAATCCTTATAATCTCAGCAAGGATGGCAAATAATCTATGCGATCTATACGGTATTTGTGACTGTTGTTCTGAAACTGCAGCGGCGTGCATCGTTGGGATGGTGACAGTACCAAAGAATCTCTGACGGGACTCCCCCTCAAGTTCGGTTCAACTTAGCGGCCGCTCCCCGCTCCCCGTCCCCCATCCCCCATCCCCACTTTTTCGCGATCATTACCGACAATCAGTTCAAGTCCGACGATGAACATCATCTATGTAGTGTGTAGGAATCGAACACCTACTTTCCTACCTCTGCATTAGCTAGGCTTGCGTAAATCGAACTGTATCCATCTTGCTCAATGTAAAGGTTTTTCAGCTACGGCGTTACTGATCTTCTTGGGTTGATTTTGCATGTATCTCCTTGTGGCTGGGGCTGAATATTATTCACTCCAGCGACTCCGCAATGTGATATATCATTCTCAGTATTTCTCAGTACCCACTATCCATTGCCTTGAACGATCTTGGACGCATAGGCATCCAAAATCTTGAGTATGTAGCTCGTTCATTTTGCGGTCTCGCGTAGACCGTCAGAAATAAGATGCACTGTACAACACTAGTAGGTCGATCTTGTTTCGTTCCAAAACATTCGATATGCTCCAGTGTAGATTCCATATGGAAATTTTGAGACTGACCATGAGTACGATTGCTCTCGCTTTGATGCCACAGAATCTCTTTATTTCACTAAAAGCACAATGGGAGAAGAACGGATGAAAGTCAATAGCAGAGCTCGAAAAAATATGGCCTTTTCAAATAAACATAAAAGTGGAACTCAGTTAGCATTGCAGTGGCCTTGAATCTTCGGTGCATTGAGTGAAAATCAAAATAATAGGATACTTTAGGATACGTTCACAAGGGAAAACTGAATTTTTTTCGACCAAGAGAAACCGGGATTCATCCGTCTTGACATAGAATTTTTTGTTCCCTTGGGCCAACATCTCATGACAACCCCACCCCAACCCTCCTCATCGCAACCAACGTATCCTTCGCCGCCCTCCAGTTCGTTTTCTTCGCCCTCCTTCTAGCTACATACAGTCTGCACTTTGTCGCGCTCTCCATCATCATCGCGGGACTATGGTACGCTCACCAGGCCTGTTTTCTTTTTGAGACCTATACCAACATGTTGTTCTGCTCTGAAAATAGACCTAGACGATACCTACCGGTTGGATACCCCTCGTTTGTCTTGGCTATCACGTATCTGCGTGAATTGCATGGCCAGCTTGATGTGGTTGGGATGCGAAGCGAAAGTCAAAGTAGGCGAAGCTGGCAATATATGTGCATTCTGCCTTAACAAGTACTGTTGTTTCATTTGTCAATTTATCCTGGCATGTTCGATGATGGGCATGGATCGTTTTTCCGTATTCCTAAAAAGTATCTCACGATCTTCCGTCGTTCATTCCTGGGGTAAATAACACCAATGTTCATTGCAGATCATCCTGTGTAATGATGCGTCAGTAAACAGTGCTACTTATCAAATAACGGGTTCCTACTGGACTCTGGGGTTGAGGCTCGTTTAGCGTTTAAGATGCTTTACCGCCCAAAAGGGAGCAAATGCCGATGCACGTGGCCATTTGAAAGATCTCTCTTGTCTGCCTCAGAGCGGCTTCCAACCTATACTACTTACATTCTTGGTCTAAGCCCGGCTGCATTTCGATGTAGCTAATGATCCCGCGATAAGACCTGTATTGAAGCTTCCACCAAGATGAACTTCGATGATTATATGAGTATCAAATACGTCGAACACTGATGGTGAGTTCGGAGAACACATACACGCGGGGCATATGTTTCAAGTTCTTCTGCAGTTCATAATGCGGAGGCCAGTGGTTGCTCCCCTTCTTCTCTCTTGCAGCTTTCGGGGTTAGGTATAAGTCTTCGTCCATGCAAAAGATGTCAGCGACAGCAGAAGGAGAAAGTTAAGGAGAGGCACAGACAACAAAGGGCGAAGAAAAGCAAACACTCAACGCAACATGGTGACAAAAGCTCTGAAAAACTAGTAACCCACCACAGCACTATCCAGCTCTTACTAGCATTCTTTTCTATAATTTCTTTTAGTATTTGGTGTAATGATCTGACGAGCATTAAATATCTAAAGCAATGGAATCGCCAGCCCATCACCTCGTGGGTCACTGCCAGCACTATAAACCCGGGTTCCTTCATCATAGTGACATCGGATGATCTGGCCGCGACCAAACATGCCCCTTTTCCAGCCGGTGAGGACCTCAATCCGATGACCCAACTTCTTGAGACCTTCAATGACCTCAACGCTGATTCCTTCCTCTACATAGACGACTGGTTTCCCGTCGATGAGCTTATCCGCCGCAATGCAGATGCGTGGCGCATCAAGTGCCGCTTGGGGATGATGGTTGAAGGCGAGTATATTCAACAGGACCTGAACATGTCCCTGTGGCTGCATAAAGCCGCCCATGACACCATACACGGAGTGCAACGACCCGTCTGAACTATTCGTGATCATGGCTGGAATAATAGTGTGGTAGGGCCGTTTCCCGGGTGCCACCACATTCGGATGGCCAGCTATTAACGAGAAATTCGCGCCTCGATTCTGCAGCGTAAATCCACAACCCTTGGGGACAATCGCACTGCCGAATTCAGTATAAACGCTGTTGATAAACGACATGCCGTTTCCCTCTCGATCAGTCACGGCGAAATATACCGTGTCACAGTGGTTATGGGCTGGGCTATCATGGCTAAGGGTGTGTGCTGCTTTCACTGGGCTAAATAATTCCGCGCGTTTCACCAGATAGGTTTTTGAAATGAGGTCTTGGGACGGAACTCTTTCAATGTCCGGATCAGTCACCCACCAGGCCGCATCTGCGAAAGCGATGCGGAGGGATTCGATAATAGCGTGCAGATATTCAGTCGAGTTATGCTGGGATTCTGTGAATGTGGGAATTTTACCCATATTTTCAAGTTCCTCGAGAATTCCCAATGCCATTAGGGCAACGATGCCTTGTCCGTTGGGCGGGTGCTCCCAGATCTTTACGCCCTGGTTGGTGCCATCATCAGTCCCCGGGGTCTGCTTTTCACAGATCTCTTGGCCCTTGAATTGGAGTGAGATAGCATCAACGTCTTGGCTGCCAGTCTCGGCGTGACGTTTTAAGTCGTTGAGACTTAAATAGCCGCCCAGGTCCTGTACAACCTTGACGAGTTCATCTGCAACGCGGCCTTCATAGAACCCTTTCTTGCCGTCTGCTGCTAGTGCACGGAAGGTCTGGGCGAGGGTTGGGATCTTCATGATTTCGCCAGCAGAGGGACTTCTCACGCCATCCTTGACCGACGGATCTACCTTGAGCAGTTCCTTGAAATTCGGGGATGCAGTACGGAGAAGATGTTCGTGATCACGCCACTGCATAAGTTAGGACGGAAGGATGGAAGGACGGTTTCCCTTAACGAATCAAGTTCGAAACTGTTACTTACAAAGGAAGACGACAACTCAGAGACCGGGAAGCCTTCCTCGGCCAACTCGATGGCCGGAGCAAGGATCTGCTCCAGAGAGAGCTTTCCACTGCCGAACCTCTCAACCGTGTCAACCCACCCTGCCGCCGCACCGGGTGTCGTCACGGCCAGTGCGCTTGTATTGGGAATTGCTTCCGTCTGATCGGGGCCGACGTTCAGATCCGTTTTGATCTGCTCGAGGGTTGTGTTGGCAGGGTATCGACCAGAACCGTTCATGGCACGGACAGTTCTTTTTTCGGCATTATAAAACAGACAGAACATGTCACCTCCAATGCCAGTGGACGACGGCTCGGTGACATTTAATGCGGCAGCTATGGCGTGGAATGGTCAGCTTTCTTCCCTCAGAAGAGTGTCTGATGCTAGTAAAGGTACTTGCCGACAGCTACAGCGGCGTCCTATATAATAGAAAAATGAGCGTGTTACGTGGCAACAATGGATAGGATCAATCGTACCGCAGCATTTCCTCCTTCCTGCAGAATCCTCTGTCCGGCAGCGGCGGCCAGAGGTTGGGTGCAGGTTACTATCCCATTCGTGCTATGGACAACACTTCTCCTGCTGGCAAACGGGAGGAAGCTCGGGTTCGGTCTGGAATAGACAGCCTTCGAGTTGAGAGGCATTGTCACGCCTGCGAGTGGTAGAGAGATCGGGTCTAGATGAACAAACAATCCAGCTTTGGCCCTGTAGTCGTAATGCGGGTAACCAGATCGCGGAATAAGCAAGAGAGAGACGAAAAGAGGGGTGTGATTGTTCTGACTAGGAAAAAAGGACACCATACGGAGTAGAATGGGAGGACGTTCGTGTATTGACGAGAGCCGACAAGTCAAGTCTAGAGTGAAGAGTCATAGGGACCAGGTGATAAGAAAGTGGGGTGCTGCGATGATTGATACTTTTGCGAATCCTAAATTGGATAAAGGACCTTCCACTTCTGGCGAAGTTGACGTTACGGTCGACCCCACCACGATTGTTTATTAGTTACTTGGTACGTAGGCCTAATATTATTTAATTTTATTATGGACATTTCGTTTGTTCGTCCAGTTCGGCTCCCTTCCGACGGATGATGGCTTTCTCGGCCGATGACATGCAGCTAGGCGTGCCGAGATCAGCTTCGTTGCTCAGCTAGACGAAAACGAAACCTGCATCGGGAAACGGGAGCAGAGAACGGAGAGCAGGATCCCAGGATTATTCTGCGGAGACCTAATTACTTTCTCTTTTCTTTCTTCCTTCTGCTGAACGATCTTGACAACTGCTTATCTCCGATTACTCGCTTTGGCACTCTCCCAGGCCGCCCTGTAACTAGTGTGGCACGTGGAACCTCGAAAGTCTTACCATTTTAGGTATAGTCAACTCTGGTCCGACGCTAAATAACTGTCAACCCGATATATGAACCCGAAAGTTTGAAACTTGACAACCCCCATGATTACCGCCGATTCTGCCACCAAAATTTTCCTGTATTTTCATATACAGCACCTAATAATTTGTATGCCAGTCCTCCGCCTAAACGAACACGATGAGACATCATTTCTGACAGATGCATCATGAATATCTAGGTCTACTTCAGCCCAAGCCTCCTGCGCTATCTCAATTAATCGCATGTGTGTAATATCGTTATTCGGCATCATTGCCTTCAATTCGGGATGAGGCTTATAGGTCTTATCCTTTAATAGTGTCTACAGGTTCTCAATTGGACTCAGACCTGGTGATTTTGAAGGCCAATCTAGAACCTCAATTCCCGTATCCTCAGGCGCATCGCGTAATATACGCATTATGTGTTTAAGCATTACCGTGATGAACAATCCCGTCTTGATTTGCAAGTAAGATACGCAAGATACAACGATATAGATCTCGTATCACAAATCAATCGACCCCCTGTGTTGGATCTGGATTTTCGAAGAGAGTTCTAATGCCAGTACGTCGAGTAAACCCGGAAAAGCAACCCAAAAAATATGTTTTAAAACTGTATACAGCTCCTACATACTCCGTCACTTTGCCCCATTCATGCTTAGATAGATAGCACCTTTTCATACAAGAATGTATCCATGGGACTGAGAAGCCACAACGCGATATCCCAAAAGCACTGATAGTTTACCCCAAAAGTATGGATAGGTTACCCCAAAAGTATAGATAGGTTACCCCAACATTATAGATAATGTACCCCAAAAGCATAGATAGGTAACTAGATGGACATATAGATTATAATGGTTGATAATAAAACTACATAGCCCAAGTTCCCCCAATAGGATTTCGTTTTGCGAGTACGCCAACTGTGGCACTTCCCCAATACATACACACGCACACATAGCTCAATGAACCATCGTGATCTAGACCTCATGCTTAGTAAACGTATCGGAACCGACGGTTCTGAATATCCGTCAGATCCAAGAAGGCCAGATCGGCCGCGGACGCCTCGTCCTCAGACCCAGCCTGCTCCAGGTCTCTCTTGGCGTTCTCCCATACCGTGAGCTGTCGGAGAGCAAGCGCCATCAGGACCACGGCGGACATGGTCGCGATCAGGGTAATCTTGGCCGCGTTATAGCTGGGTGCGTCGGAGACCTGGAACAGCTGGGGGCCGATCAGATTGCCCACGCAGAACGCCATCAAGGTCAGTGCGTTGCGCATCGCGCGTTTGGTATATCCGCTGGTATTGGCGGAATTCCAACTGTAGATGATAGGAAGCATGGCCGGGCATGCGTTGAGGAGATAGACGCCGAAGAGCTTGCCCACTTTATACTGTTCACCAAGGCCTGGCACAGGGAGAGCGATTAGTTAGTTGATAATTCGTCATCGTCTTCCAAGGAGCATTCATACCCAGGAGCAATCCAGCGCCAAGAATACTGGGTATCGTAATGATGGCAATCATGTAGGAGCGGTGCCCAATGGCGCCGATGAGATAGGTAGCCCCAACAGTGGCGATGATCGAAACGGCCCCGGAAGGCATCTGGATAATGGTGGTGCGCTGCGTCGAGAATCCGAATGTTGCGATGATGATGCTGGAGAAGTTGGATACAGCACCGTTGTCGATCATAGCCAGGAGAGTGATGAAGAACAAAGGCCAGGTCTCCTTGTCTTTGAACAACAGCTCCACCAGTTGGTACGGCTTGAAATGCTTGTTTTCAACACCAGTCAGGTTCACGCGGACGTGTTCGATTGCCATAATCTTCTCTTCGTCGTTGAGGAAGGAAGCACTCATAGGGTTGTCTGGAAGGAGGAAGATGATGGCGATTCCAGCCACCGTAGTAAGACATCCCTACAATCCAGCTTGGTCAGCTTCCAGTGCTCTCAAGATCCTAACAGTCCAAAAGCAACCTACCATGAAAAGGAACAGGATCTGCCAGTTCGCCAATGTGATGGAGTTCACATGCTGGAAGCCATACGAGATAGCGGATCCAACAATCTGTGCCACACCAATCTGACTGTACCACAAACCCGTCCGGCGCGACTGTTCCGGCTTGGTCCACCACATGCCCGTGATGAGGATGAGAGATGGCGCCACAGATGCCTCGAACACACCGAGGAGGATACGAACGATCATTAGAGAGGCATAGCTTCGACAAGCGGCGTGGCAGGCAACGAGAATGCCCCAGCAGGTGACGTTGATTCCAATATACTTGCCAATGGGGAAGCGCTGCATGAGGTACGCGGTGATGGGCTCCGCGACAAAGTATCCGACGTAGAAGATGGTTCCGATATTGTTGTACTGGTTCCCTTTCAGATTATCCTTGATACCCATGACGGCTGCATAGTTTAGCAAAGTCTTGTCTAGATACTGCAAGAAGTAAATGCCCATGAGGATCGGCATGATTCGCAGGTCAATTTTCCACCGTAACGCTCCGCTTTCCGCGATATCAATGACCCCAGCCCTATGCTCCCGTGCCAGGAACATCAGCGCCGCATCGCCGTCCTCATACTTCTCAGGGTGTGTGGTTGGCACCTGCATGACTGCCTCTGGCGCAATAGTTTCTTTTGTCTCCATGTTGCCTGATTGACTGAGATGGGTTTGGTTGACTGACGACCAGGAGTGGGGATTCATCCTTATATCATGTTCCTGCCATAAGGTTTGCCGAACATCTGTATTGTACTGTACATCTGAACTTCTTATCAGCAGGGTAAAATTATATCTATGGTTTCTAATCATGTTTATCGGCCGAACATGTACCCGTCTCACTTATCGGAGCCAAGGGCTATCTGTGCCGTGTAGTCGCCCCACACCCCTGCTGGGTATTGGTGCTCCTCACATTGAAGTTAACGCTTATCTTCAACCTTTTCTCCCTTACGGAGGTACGCCTACCAACCACGCCAAAACCAGTCTGATCCTCACCACCCATGGGTCTGTCAACGTCTAAACGTCTTATACTCCGTACCTTTAGGCCGCTTAGTAAGGCCTCTGGCACGTTCAGAGGACTAATCTGGGTGACATAGTCAACTCGCTTATAGCACGCCCGAAACTAGCACACTTCGGGATATAGACCACTTATGGCACACCCAGTTAGTCCATTCCTCCTCCATCTCTGTTTGAACTGACCAATCCCAATGCAGCATTCAGTCGCCCCAAGATCCCCACCACCAGGCGTGCCAGGCAGGGCATATCGGACGCCCAGAAACAGGCTCTACGCGTCTATGCATTCGAGACGCACCTTATACCCTCTCAGAGAGCCTGTGCTGGATGGTTTGGGTCCCAATTTGGTCGCCTTATCGATTGGGCCACTGTCTCGAGGACACTTTTCATCCAATACCAGCATCTTGATACTGGTTCAGATGCTATAAATATACGTACATCAGTATCGCATTGGCCTGTATTCGACGAAATGCTCTTTGAATGGCAGCAGCGACACCAGGATGCTGGCTTTGCGAAAACAGGACTAGACCTCGCCAAAGTCCAATTGACCCAGCGATAGACATGTCCAAACCGGTCCATGGGTAGACTTCTCTAAAGCCCAATTTGGGTCCGACTTCTATAACCTAACCTAACCTAAGACCTAATGCTAGGTAACTATTTGCCACGGAGTCCCCGGAAATCTTGCAGGGATCCCTCGCAAGCACAGAAGATCAAGATCGTATAGGTGTCGACACGTTAGTGTTTGCTCACCGTAACGCTGTCCTCTAGACTGCGGCAACATCCTTAATATTCATGGATATCCACATATCCTCTCCGCAATCCTCAAATTTGTGGATATAGTATGCCACCTAATATCCCCTTGTGAGACCACGCAGTCTCTAGGTTTAAGTGGGTACGCGAGGTAGATGGTAAACTTCCGCATAACCCAATTTAGGTCGAAGGCTCCGACCCAAAACCTAACCCGGACCCAATACTAGGGCCCTAGTAAAACTTATACAGACCTAACCCGACCTAGTTTTTGCATAATTTGGGTTATAAAGCTGCTCGGTTATCAAAATACTTTACTATTTTTTATATCTGTTCTTATTTGTACCCTAAAACACTATACTTTCCTAGTGTAAATCTTTCGAAACTTTAAGAAATAACTCTATAATCTTAAGGAGTATATCTAGCTTATAATTAAATACCTATTAAAATGTTATATTTAAGGTGATAAAGTGTGTTTTAGTTTTTCTAAAGTTATAGAAATATATATTTACACTAATACTTAGTGTATATTCCTAGACTTAATTCCTCATGTGAATTTGGCCACATGTTGACTGATCAGACAATTTTAGCAATGGTACGATAAAGGTTCTGAACTTTTCCCTCCAACAGCTAACCAACCTCCAGACGACAATTTCTGAGCAAATCGATCACAAAATTTACACTGAACTTTTGTCATACGCAGTCAGCTGTGCCAGAACCCGAAGATTTATGAATCATGACTCGGTATACATGACCATGACAAAAGAGAAAGAATACCTTGCAAGGAGAAGTATGTGCTACCTCAACTCGATCGAAGTTGTCTATTCCATACGCGATGGAATGCAACTAGTAAGTTCCGGGTGTGCCACCCTTTTTGTTCGGACTCCTCTGACAGTCTGAAATAGATCCTCACCTGCGACTGGATCGACTATGCCGCTACCCGAAGTCGGCAAGGACACAGATTGGCTGCTCATCCAATGTCAACATGCCAACGCTCTCAGCTCAGCGGTCAATACGCTCTACAGTCAAAGGGCTCTTTGCCAATCTTTAGACGAGCGAGAACGAAATCTGATGCTGGCACACAAAGCCCTCGAAAGCTGGAGAACAGGTCTTCCAATACATCTACAGAATATCCATCGGCACGAAACAGGGTATGTCACCCTCGAAGCCAGAAGACGGGCCATTTGACCTTGACCATGGTTCGCAAGTATCATAAGGCCATATTTATCATTTTCTTTCCATAGACCGGAAGCTAGTCCAAAGGATTAATCTCGGAACACTATCGCAAGAGGGGCATGGAGCTTTGCGTAAAATCAGCACAAGTTGTGTTAGCCATCGCCCGAATCTCAAGCTGTGACATACTCGACGGGTGAGACAAGGACACCTAACCCATAGAGAATAAGTTGACCAATCATAGATCTCTAGCAAGCTTATCAACCTGATCGCAGTGTCGATCTATGTGACTTTCTTGGATATTGTGAGTAGGGGTTGCAAGAAAAGCTTGCCATACTTAAGTATGTGCTATGAAATTTTCGGAAGTTTGAGCTTGGACAACGAATTGCCGTTAGCCCATGCTCTCAAGCTTACGAAGCTCGCTCAAAAGTCTGGGAAACCTTGATAGGCTGAGATTGGAAAGATTAGACTATATAACAGAGTTTAGGTGGCGGATGATAGACGACACACAACAGATAGTAAGACGTCACGCCATAAACTATAGACAACGGGTTACAGGCGTTTGATGACGGATGACAGACCAAAGGCCACAGTTCAGGCTCTTCTTGACAGAATACCTTGTAATTACCTTGCACTAAACATTCCGGGGAGGGGCGGGGGTCAGGAGTCTTTGCACAATCTAACTACCATGTTTTCACAAGTACTGCCAGTCTAAATACTCGTTGTATAAGCCTATTTGCAATCAAACCCCTCTAACTATGCTTGGTCGTTTTGGAATCTTCAACTCTCATCTGGTCAATACTCCACCTCTGTCTTCGTAGATACTTCGCAAGAGCTCGCAAATTCCTTTCTGCAACATAAAACTCATGGTTGCCGAGATAATCTACCATACGTGTGCATCACAAAAGGTCACCTCCCAACTTGAGCTTGTGTATTACCATGTAATACGGAATGCTAGAGGCATGGCTTCTCTCGAAATGTGCGTCATCGTACAGTTTTAGGTTCTGACCGCACCGAAAACCGTGTCGCAGAGACCGAAATTGTCATCAAGGATGATCAGACTTACTCAAGTTTCATAGCTTCCTGCTGCGCCCGATGCGCTTCAACAAGGCGCTGTGCCTGTTTTGCAACTTCTAGCGCTTCTGTCATATCAGGTTCGCCCCTTTCGGGCTCAGATGTCCTGATCGAAGCCCCAGAGGAGTCGTACTCCCGTGGAGGCACATCGGATAGAGCAGGAACGGGCACCTCCGATATAGGTGGGAGCGGAGGGAAGGATAGCAGCCCATCCAGACCATTATTGTTATCACTTTGGGGGATAAGAGTGGTGTCACAAAAGAGATCAAAGGGATCCACGTTGGGGGCTTGGTTCAAGCCGTCAAGAAGCCGTTGGAACTGTTCGTCGTTGAAGCCCTCCATCGTAAAAAGAGATTCGAGGTTGAATCCTCTGTATGGTTTGTGCTTCCTAAAGGCGCCTTTTAAGTCTATCGTCGACACGATTTTCACCGCAATTTTGTCACGAAAACCATGGCCCCTTAAAGCGGTCCCATCCTAAGTCCATCACACAGGTCATGGGTCGCTTGGTGTCGATCATCCTATTTGGTTAGGGCATCATGGGTCAATCACGTACACGAACTTGAGATGGGCTAAAGTGGGGAAACTCTTAGAGAAGTATCAAATCCTCTTTTTGTAGCTCACACATTAGTATCACTCATGCCGAATAGTAATTGAACATCGGATGGCCTTAGACAAATAGGAGGGCATGAAAATTGCGGCGGCGAAATTAATGATCCGAAAAGCAAATTTGATGGGACTACGTTAGGCGTCAGAAAAAAGATCACGCAGATTCGAAAGCAAGACTCGCTTGGCGATGCCTCTGATAAACTCAAGCCAGGCGAAGTTGATAATTGGATAAAATAACAACAAAATAAGTCTAATATCCTCTAAACTTTGAAACCAACAGTACAAGATCAAGAAATTGTGAACGCGGTAAGAATATGGTTCTTGTACTTCTTTGCCATAATGATGATGCTTAAACTCAGGTCTCTGTGGTAGATTCCGCTTGGTCTTATAGGTTCTTGATGACTAGCTCGTTGCCGAATGCCACAAAGATCGTGTTCGTGCTGTCCTCGATGGCCGAGTCGAAGCACTGTGCAGGGGTGATTGTGCAAAGGTTTTGGTCGTAAAAGGTTGCATTTCGTTCTCGTGCATTCTTCCGAGCCATTCGCTCCACGGGTGACGGATCGGATGGATCGACCACCATTTGGTGCTTGTTTATAGTTGTTCAATCGTTCTGATAAAAATATTTTAGGAACGTTTCGGCCGGATCCGGGACATGTTTTATTAAGTTATTAAAGTATCGCAGCTGGACGAGGTAGGATATTTTTTTAAAAAAAATTATGAACAGGCCTTTTTTTTACTTCAAACTTGATTAAAGGCCTCGTGATGAGCGTGAGATCCTGAAGGAGGGTTGTCAGCGTACACTGGAAAAGCTGTCTACCTCGAATGCCAAAATATACCTTTGATCTAGGCCAGCTTAACCTGTCTTTTGATGTTTCCAGGTAGTGCAACCGACCGCCTGATGTACATCCAGACCACGAGAATTGCACAGTTTATAACATAGAGGCCACAAATGGTTCCTAGACCTCCCAAGCTGAACCAAACTAGCGGTTTGTCTTCCAGCCAAAGCAAAATGGTAGCGTCGGCTCCGTGCCACGTAGCAGTTCTGAGGTCGGCAATGTAGGATTCTAGCTGGGCTAAACTTATGACCTGTACGGTGGGTGACGGGAGCCAAGGCTGCTTTACTAAGTAGCTTCTTAAAACCAAACTTACGTACATGGAGCCAGTCGCCATCATGACGTTCCAGTACGGAAAAAGTCCAGCCCAGAAACGGGTAATGGAGTAGAATATGGGTAGCCTGTGAATCGCCGCTTTAAACGCCGGATGGCCTGCGGAGGAAATCATGAAACTGTTGGTCACCCCTGTCGGTATTGTCGCGCGGACCACGGCGGTATAAGGCGCATTCACGGATTCAACGTGATCAAAGGGGATGGGTTCTTTGCAAATAGTGTCCATGTCGAGATATATGCCGCCGAAATGATATAGAACAAAATATCGGATTGCGTCAGCACGCTGAATATTAAAGGCGTAGTTGTCCCAGTAATTTAGGAACCACGGGTAATTCGCGGCGATGAATTCGCGAGACCGCTCATGAGTCCATAACTACATATATGTCAGCATGTAAAGAAGAGAAGAAACGGAGAGGAGCTGCAATAGGGACGTAATGTAAGTCGTCGTTGGAAGCAGTCTACATATACACCCTCAGTTGACGTACCTTGTATTCAAAGTCGGCATAGGCGTTTTTACAGCTCGCGTGTGCCTCAGCCCATTTGGCGGGAATCGTCTCATTGGCGCAGGTCTGGTGTAGAATCCGAGGTATCAATCTGCCAGTCGAGTTGCGCACTTCAGTTCGCTCGCCTGGCGGGAAAATATCTCTGGGTCCAAATAGCTCGTTATTCCTCAACAGCAGGCTAATAAGAGGATGCAAGATGGCTAGCAGCAATCCCAGAACAACGAGGTCGAACAAGAGCAGGAATACTGAGGTCTTTCGAACAGCCATCGGACGGTACCAGAACTTTATAGGTTCCCAACCGCTGGTGAATGGCAGAACCGGTCTTTTTGCTAGACTTTCTTCATCGTACCCGGTTGGTTTACAGTGGGCTTCGTTGTTGCCTTGCGATTTAGCCGACATTTCCGAGAGATGCACCATGGGGCTGTGGAAGCGAGCGATACACGTAGGCGAGGCAGTCCTCTTGTAGGGCCATTTTATAATGTCTTAAATCTGTCGGAATGTTTCCAATTTATCATTCGAACTTCAATTCTGCAAACGGATGATGGTAACTTCCGGTTGGGGTCAAACGTTCCACGGCTAGCAATGTAGAAGATTACTGTAAGGGTGGGTCTCCCAACGGAGTTGGGAACACCTCCAGCTCTAACCTCGCATGGACAGCATATGCATTCCCTTGCAACCACTCCTTGCAATTTCCCTAGATTCTTCATGAATCTAGGCCCCTTCATTCATTCACTTGTTTACCATTCCAAATCCCTTCATTCATTCACTATTTCGGCTATTATTCTTGGCAATTCAGGCGCCTTGGCAAGCGGCCCTATTCATTATAAATAATGGCCGATTTCCCTTCCTTTATTAAAATCATGATCTTGTCTATTTTTTTTCATCTTGATTCACTCTCTTCTATTTTATCTTATTTAGAGTTACACTCGGGTCGGGTTGGGGCAGGTTGGGTATATTCTAACATAAAGTGTCTTGCTAGATCACCTATTACGAAGCAAAAGTAGAATAAAAAAGTTTAAATAATTCTAAAAAGTAGAAATTTCTAATTAGACTAGATATCTTTCTACAAGAAGACCAAAGTATCTAGGACCGATGAGCTAGAACAGGAGCCGCGTGACGAGGCGTGCGGGGTCTAGGGGAGGAAGAGGGACTGAGGGTCGACGATGCTGCTCCGGACATAGAATGTCAGCAGTTGCAAGAGACTAGAGAAGAAAGCACGTTTGAGACACTATCTCCGGAAGATGATCTCCTAGAAGAGCCCCTGCAATCGCAAAAGAATACAGTGGTAGAAACAGCAGAACTAGGATCGCCGATGCGTGAAGATGAAAACACGCTCAGAATGTTGGAAGGGCGTGTGATATCGGCTGAAGCATGGGGGCCGTTGAGGTCTACAAGCAGAAAAAGCGCGACGAGGGACAGAGAGAAGTGGAAACCATATGACCGAACACAACGTCGAGGCGACGTCGGAGTATTTCAAGCTCCCTATCCCACGGGGGTGGCCCAGTCTGGCAGACTGGGGGTTATGGTTCTGTCTTAACTATGGGAGGAAAAGTGGGTCGTCGCCACACTTGGAAGGTGTAGAGTGCTCCGATCGGCTTCAAATTTTGATCAGTTATAATAGACTATCCAATTGATCTCCGATTTGCTTCGGAGTAGAGTGTCGACACCTATATGGTGTCGATCCTCTAGGAGTGCGAGAGATCTATGCATAGCTTCTAAGGATTCCGTTACAATTATCCCCCTATCCGCTACGGGTGTCCGCACCCGTGGTGAAGCCTATAGAACGTAGCCTATTAAAAACCTAGTGGGAAAAGGTAGCTAGTTCTAATAGGGACTATAGTGATTACGTATAGATAGCGAGGCGATAGGAAAACGATAGCGTAATATAGAATAGTTATAGGCAAGAAGATGTCACGATTTGTCCTGTATCCGGCCAATTGGAGATGTCAATGACTCTGTATTTCCATTACCCCTATTTCCTGCTATTTATGAGGTCCATTCTAGTTACATAAGCTATGCCGGTCGGATCATCTATAGACCCGGTTTCATGCAGTATTCGTACGATATTTGTGACACACCCCCTCAGCGGCCTCAGTATCTCTATCTGAGCCGCTGGCAATGGCATTTACTAACGAATGATCAGGTGCCTGGAAGCTGTTCTCCGCTTCCTAATGCTGTGACCGGGTTCCTAGAAGCTTATCGAAGATGACATGCTATAGGCCAATTGGACCGCATTTGCTGACGGTTCTGCGGTCTCTTCAATAGCTTCATGGATCCATTTCCTCCATGCTGGATCGGCCGAGAGAGCATTCTCTGCTCTCTGTAGGTTCTCCTTATGCAGTCTGAACCAGTTGGGTCTAATTGCTTCATTTATAACAAAGCAGTTGACTGGATCGTGATGTTTTCCCCGTCCGCAAGGGCATGGTCTTTCTTCAAATGGGACCTGGAAGCTATTCTCCGCTTCCTGGTCCTGGTCCGCTTGTTGGAAGCTATTCTCCGCTTCCTGATGACCCTTCAAAGTGGAGAAAGACCCCCTTGGCAACGGCGACGGTGATAAATCGGACTGGCCAATCTCCCGATACGTTGCTCTGAATGATTCGATTAGATTCAGAGTATCGTACGAGGCTCCATTCATCACGATCTCTTGATATTTAGCTTGCCACCAGATTGGTAAGACCTCCTTGACTGCTTGCAAGAAGTCATGATTCGCGCTTCTAGCTTCATGAAGCTGTAGTTCTGCCACTTGCTCTCGGAGCTCAGCCCATGACGCAAGCCATTTCTCGATATCTCCAGTCGGTTTTTGGGTCGAGAAGGCTCTCCATTGCATCCGAACTTCCTCCTTATATGACTCCGAGCGCGCGAACCTAGTCTGTAAATAGACTAGCCGTTCGTACGGAGTTTCCAATGCGAAGATAGGGTCGCGGAGACTGCTATCTACGTAGGTGATGATGAATTCATTCACCTCATTCAGACCCTTCCGCTGCCGTTCATAGCGGTTAGTGTCAATTTTGTAGACCTCCAAGAGGTCTCTCCACTCTTTTTTAGCCTCCGAATCCGAGTCTAGCGGATACTCAGGCTGCCGTGGTTCTCGCAGAACCTTCGGACGAGAGGCTTTATCGGCATCGGGGTTGCAAAGGTCCCAGATATCCCGATAAATTGCGAATGCCTTCATCCTTTTATGCCATGCTCGCCATTGTGACGAGTCTTTCAGTTTATCGCCCTTCGTGGCGGAGAGCATCGATGTCAACTCCATTGCTGCTTCTAGTGCTCCGAAGCAGGTGTTCTCGGAGGTTGGTCGGATCGTCGAGGTCGAATGGGTTTCAGGGGTAGGTCGACGGCAAGGTGCTTTTCAGGATCTCCAGCCTAGCAATGGCTTCAAGAAATAGCAGATGTCTTCCTAATAGGTGCGAACCGGGCTCATAACTGTCACGATTTGTCCTGTATCCGGCCAATTGGAGATGTCAATGACTCTGTATTTCCATTACCCCTATTTCCTGCTATTTATGAGGTCCATTCTAGTTACATAAGCTATGCCGGTCGGATCATCTATAGACCCGGTTTCATGCAGTATTCGTACGATATTTGTGACAGAAGATTGCGGCCTAAGGCAGAAATAGGATAGGGCTAGAAAGCCTTAAGAATCCCTAATTAGGATAACGGGGGTCTAGTTGCATACGTAGTGTACTTGTTATAATAACCAAAGTGATCACAGTTAGATTGCGTGTTTGTTCTTACGTTTATTTGTTTAGGTTATAGGGTTTTTTTCTTTGTTATGATTCTACACCTATAGGTATAAATCCCCTATTGTTCACCTTCCTACTTCTTCTTTTCCTCACTATTTTCCACAATAGCGACACGTCCTTACGTCGCTGTCGTTCCCCTAGGGTTTCTCTAGGTTCTTACTATTAACTCTCTAGGTAGGTATAATAATCATTCCTATCACTAAGTCTAACGACACGTCGCTAACCCACTATTGTTTCGTCGTCGTTATAGTAGCGTTCTATCGTCTACGCGCTAATCATTATGCCTCCCCGCGTAAAAGGTCGAGGCCGTAGTAAGGGTCGGGCTTAGGCTCCCCCTACACCGTCTCCTCCCCGTCGTTCGCTAACCCCGTCTAAAACCGTGTAAAGAAGTAGGGTTCTAGTGTTTACAGGATAGAGCCTGTCAACTAGGTAAGATGAAGATGCCTGGAAGCGAACAATATATTGGAGGAATACAGAGACTGATTCTTGGAGAACCGCTGGGTTCTCCGGGGCAGACTATTTAACATGGGGGATCAGCGTTACGGTGAGCCAACGCTGACGTGTCGACACCTATATGGTGTCGATCCTCTGGGAGTGCGAGAGATCTGTGCATGGCTTCTGAGGATTCCGTTACAAACCGAGAGTGTGATATCTATTTCCGACGACGATGATAAGGATAAGCCTTCCTTTTCGCTAGTAGGACGCTCGGATATCGCTAGTACTAAGACACCTACTCCTAGTAGTCCTACTTCTCGTGGAATTACGACTATCTCCGGTCTCCGCCATGCCCTTACGGGTAGAACCTAAAGGAAGAACCGTCCCCTTCGCCCTATTGCCTATCTTCGGTATATGGCATAGTGTATGCACTGTTTCTAGACCTTCTTAGATAACTAGGATACTAGTAGGCCACTAGTGATCCCCTATTAGGACGATAGCTTATCGTTAAAGAGATGCCGTTAGTGCGCTAGCCGTAACAAGAATTACGAGCCCGTAAGTGATTCCTTCTAGATAGAGCGTTATAGTGGCGGCTAACCGGCGTTTCCCTATAGGTAAATAAGGGTATCCTTAGTGATACGATACGTTTATAGTGCATCCTTAACTAGGTTAAGCCCTTCTAGGACAAGGATAAAGAAAAGGAGATCTTCTATTTAGAAGATACTACTTTTGGCGAACTAGTATAGGCTGTCTAGGCTTTGCTTGCCGGTTTCAATATCCTTTTAGATAGTCACCGTAAATAGTTTGGTATTGCTTCGGACAAGAAGCTAGCGAAGGTATAGTGTTCTATTGTCGTTTCCTTAGCGTTTTACTAACTATTTGATAGGATATCGCTAAGGCTTATAAAGCGGTTGTCTATAACCGTCGTAGATTACTTTATCCTATTCCTATCACTCCTAGCATATCGTCGCTTCGCCGTCTAGTCGCTAAAGCTTCTACTTATCCTAGTGCCCGTCTTTCTAATAATAGTTACTATACTTAGGCTTTTGCTATATAGACTTTCCGTTCCCGTGTTTATAACATTGTTATTAACTAGGAATAGTATAACAATCTCACTAACCCCGATATAGAGTAGCTTAAGGCAGATGCGGCTAAGGATTTCCCCGTTATTGTCTAGTCGTCGGGTTACCGGTGTTTCGTTAGTTTATAGGAGGTTTTTATGCCGTTGATATTTTAAGGATAATTTTGCGTTTCTTAGTTTTTATGAAGATAGCGGGTTGCTAGGGTGAGCTAGTCATTTCGCTATATTTTCGCTAGTGTTTTGTGGTCGGATCGATGTTTTTCTAGGGTAATCTCAATTAATTCGACCTTTTCTTTTGCTTCTAGAATTTTGCGATAATACCTCTAGCATTTCCTATATCTAAGAGTGGCACCTATTAGTTATACTCGGAAGGCTATCCTTTCTATTTAACTAAGTAGTGTAGCTTATTCTAGAACTTCTTTTCGCCTCGGACCTCTTTAACCTCCTACTCGTTATCGTCTTCTAGCTCTAGCATAGGTAGAGTTTCACTATCGTTTCGCTTATGCTATTCTTAGAGTAGGGAGATTAGAAACACGTTATGAAGGCGGGAATATTATTCTAGTAGGGCTAGCCGGTACGCTTGTTTCCTAACTTTGTCGAGAATTCGGAATAGTCTAATAAAATTAGGAGCAAGCTTTCTTAATAGGCTTTTCAATCGAAGGTTACGGGTTGATAAGGCGACTAATTGTCCCCTTCGGAACTATATCGGTTTGTGGCGTTTATTATAGTGTTTCGCCTATGATTCGCTTGCTTTTCGCTATGCTTTTTAGAGTTTCGCGCGTAGTTCTTGCAACTTTTCTAGTCGTACAATAGTTGCTAGGACCTCCTCCCTAGAAGTGCCGTCCTCGGCACGTAGTTAAAAGTTTGGATTATAGCCGTATAGTGCCTTAAAGGGTGTGAAACCCTATAAGCAGAGGTGTCGAATGCTTAGGGGTTATCTTTCGATAAGGTAAGGCTTATATAATATATTATTATATAAGCGACAGTGAGGTGTAATAAGAGTCACGATAGTAGGCGACGGTGAGGTTATAAGGATGATTCAATTGATAGATAGAATAAAAGTAGATAATGGTTATTAGGTTTAGGACCCTTCTTCGAGGTCCTATATATAGCTAACCTTCTTACCTAATAGAACGGCGTAGAATTGCGTAGTTCTATAAGGTATTACAAATTATAGGTCAGAAGATCATTAATATAATAATCATTGATCAGAAGACTTATAGTCTTCGGATCATAGGAAGGTTATTAGGTTTAAACCATTAATAGACCTTCTAGAATATATTATCGAAGGCTATATTAATAGACCTTCTAGGGGTAATAGGTATTAAGCCTTTTGATAATAAGCTTAGATCAAGATAAGATAAGCTTAATGATACGCTTATACTAACATATGCCTATCGTAACCTTTATAGCACTTAATAGATATGTTCTATATAGGTCTCGCGGTCTAGCGAGAAGATTAGGATATCGTCGAGATACGCCACACAAACGATATCGAGAAGCCCTCTTAACGCCGTGTGAATATAATTCTGAAAAGTGGCCGGTATATTCGTAAGACTAAATAGCATAACTATATATTTAAAATGGCTATAACGAGTGCGAAAGGCGGTCTTCCACTCCTCTCCTTTATAGATCCTAATCCGATAATATACGTCTTATATATCGATCTTGCTAAAGAACCGCGCGCTAGCGAGCCGATCGAGGATCTCCGAGATAAGAGGAAGAGGGTACCGGTTCTTAACTAAGACCTTATTTAACCCCCGATAGTCTATATAGAGACGTAAACTACTATCCTTTTTAGGCACGAATAGGATAGGGGCCCCTACTAGGCTCTTTAAGGGTCGGATCCGACTATTTTCGAGATTTTTATCTATATATAATCGGAGCTCTCGAAGCTCTATCTAAGAGAGGGTAAATCGGGCTATACGGCGGCGTTTCACCGTCTTTTAGCTCGATAGTATAGTCTATTGCTTTCTAAGGCGGTAAGGTCTTGGTATTTTCGGGAGCGAATACGTCGCTATACGCTAGTAATTCGCTAGGAAGCCCCTTACGTGAAGTGGGGTCTTTTTGGTTATCTCCTAGAAGCCACACTTCCTTAGGAAGTTTCACCACTACGTATACGTACGCGTGGTTCCGGCATTCTTTCACGAATTGATAGGGGGTGGCTATCGAGTATAACGATATGATATACCACCACTAGCGTTTATATAGCGAAAAGTCGATATATTTATCTCGTATAGTTATTATAGAAAGTAGGACTAGGCTTCCTTCGAGACAAGGATCTCGATCGATAGCTAGGCAGCGCCTCTCGAAGGTACGAGTAGTTCCCCGTGAGTCCGTTGCTATGATAGGGACTACCCACACCCCGTAAGTAGGTGTTGACCTCTAGTTAATAGCTAAGATAATAACGCCGGTGAGTGGTGCACGACGAAGTCCGTATTACTAAGCGAATTAATAACTAACGATGTTAACCTTAGCTCCGCTATCGAGATCCGTATACGTTTCGATGTCGCCCTATACGGTAATTAGGATATAGAGGCGGCATACGGTCCTAATTGTTTCTTAAGGGGTCGGTGTTCCGGCTTCTACACCGACCCTTTAGCTTTTCCCGGGTGTACTAGTGCTAACTAGATGTAACGGCGTGGCTGATCCACGGGTTCAATTGTGCGTACTGAGTAGTATATGTATCGGTCCCAGGCATGTCAGCCTGACGGCTGACATAGTGGTCTTTTGGCCTAGTTGGTGAGACGTGTATTGACCTGGGTGCACTCCATTACACTAGACCCTAGTTGAATTCTAGGGGCATTCGTCCTTCTAGTGATCGGTTAAACCGTAAGTGAAGCAGCTATATAGTTTTGGTGGAGTTACGCCGTCGGTTCGTTAGCGATCATACGGCTTTACGCCGAATTCACGCCGGTTTAAATATAGTTTAATGTTTAGGTTTCGATCACCGCCTCGTCCTCGGAAGTTTCCACGGTTCTATCCTCGGCCCCGACCAGAGTTAGAGGATAGCCCGTTAAAGTTAATCCGTTTTCGATATCCCTATTGGTTAGGGGAGTGATATCTTTTGTTTGTTAAGCGAGGGGGGTAGTTTTTTGTACCCGATTTAGTATAGATAAGGTTCTAATAGTGTATCGCTGTCGATACTATCTCGTCTCGATTTTTTGGTAGATAAAGCATAGCGTTTTGGATACGATTTCGGAGACGGAGCTATAACTTAGTGAAGAAGTTTAACGCCCGTTAATCCTCCGGCGGTGCTTCGAAGTGTCTCTCGAGCGAAAGAAGGTAAGAATTAAAATCGCTCGGACTTTGATTCGGGCCTTACCGGGCTTCTTACAAGGAGGTAGCGATATTAGCTTATAGTGTAGCTAAATTGTGTAGCAACGTAAGAGTCTATTTCTCGAATAGGTCCTACGTCGTTTTGTAAGCGGTTCGCTAGGGTTCCGCTTTTTCTTTAACGTAGAGGGAGAACGTCGATAGCGGTCCGACGTCGATTGCTCCGTTATTTGGCCGATCGCTTCCTCGAGTTCTTTCTTTCGAGTAAGCAACGCGTGAATGGTTTCGAGGCGTTCGGCCTTAGCGAGGTGCTCGCTAAGTTAGGGAGCCCGGTCCTAAGAATTATTCTCTAGACTACTACTTTCGTCGTAGGCGGTAGTAGGAGGAATCATAGACTCGGCGTCGGTCCGGTGTAGGTTCGCTAGCGACCTACGAGCGACCGACGATCGGGTAGTCATTGTTACTTTAGGAGGCATCTTCAATCTTAGGTAGTTAAAGAAGAAGAATCAGAATTATAAAGAAGTAGGGTTCTAGTGTTTATAGGATAGAGCCTGTCAACTAGGTAAGATAAAGATGCCTAGAAGCGAACAATATATTGGAGGAATACAGAGACTGATTCTTGGAGAACCGCTGGTTTCTCCGGGGTAGACTATTTAACATAGGGGATCAGCGTTACGGTGAGCCAACGCTGACGTGTCGACACCTATATGGTGTCGATCCTCTGGGAGTGCGAGAGATCTGTGCATGGCTTCTGAGGATTCCGTTACAGGATCATAGGAAGACTATTAGGTTTAAACTAATAATAGACCTTCTAGAGGTAATAGCTATTAAGCCTTTTGATAATAAGCTTAGATCAAGATAAGATAAGCTCAATAGTACGCTTATACTAACAGTCTTGTATAATGAAGGTGTAGATATTTATATCGTACAACAATGAATTGCATAAAATTAGACGAATGTTAAATGCCGACTTTGAGGTTAAATGGTATAAAAAAAAGTGAGATAAAAGCTAGGGGTCTCTAAAACCCCCTAAATTAATTGCTACCCCGCCTAATCATTATAGACTAAGATAATTGAGGTGATTCGATTCGTCTAAACACATAGAATATAACCTTAGGCCACGGTCGCAACTCTAGCGGGCCTATTTTCCCGCACCCCATAGAAACATCTCCGATTTTCAATCGCCTATTTCTCGAGAACTAGCAGGCTGCGCATACTCAGATAAAAATTAGGAGATATTTGAGATACTCTATTATAACTTGCCAAAATTTTAGACCGATCGGAGGCCTCTAGACCTTGGCAGTTAGGCGACGAAATTCACTTGTAGTTAGGCGTACGACCCACTTTTCCTGCCATAGTTAAGGGAAAACCTAGCCTGCAGTCTGCCAGACTGCAGGTGCCCCCGTGGGATAGGGCTGTGTGGATAAACGAGCATGTATGTGAAAAGGTTCTACTGCGAGCTGGTCTGTGGCTTTTTAATTGGGATGTGGGCTTTCTATATTTATGATTGTGCTAATGCTATCAAGAGCAAATAAATAGATTCAAGAGAGAACAGAAGAAACTGGAAGGTTTCGGATGTCGCTTTTGGTATCGGAAATATTGTAGATTCTGGATTTATCCGCCTTTTTCAGGAACTTTCGACTTTCTCGTAGTTCGTCGGCATCCCATACAACTATAGAGACATAGTAAGTCCAAGCTAATATTATATATCTCGCGATTTGTCCACAAACTTTCGCGGTGATGACTTCTGAATTGAGGATCTCGTTAATCTGATATTCCACGGTGTTTCTTTCGTTTATACGCAAATCAGACGGCTGATGCTCGGCTAGAGCATCCGTATAAGATTGACGCAGCTCGTCACAACAGGCGTCGAAAACTGCGGTTTCCTTTTTTCCTTTGCCCGGTGTGGGGGCTGAAATCGCTGAGTAATATTCCAACATGGTCATATATCGCGCAAACATCGCTGTAGCTGAGCGCATATTCATTTTCGAGGGATCTCCGAAGGTGATCTGTACCTTTCTTTCTATCCTTGCCATATCTTCAATGTATGGACCAAAAAGCCGGATTTCTTCTGTCTTGTCTTGAACTCGGAATACCAATTCCCTCAGCATTGAAAATACTGAACCTATACCATGCTCCGAAAGCTCTTGATAACCCTGGGCTGTGAAGCGAACAGCCTTAACAAGGTTCAATGTTGCCATAGGGACAAGACCACCAAATACAATCCGGGCAACAACGACCGGCCATTTAGATACCTTGTTTGGTACATTATCATAGATGTCGCCTGAATCTCCGTGACTTGAATCATAGCTCCGGTAGTAATTTTTTCGAGTGGCTGAGGGTAGTATCGATAGGCAACTACGGGTTGCCATTCTTTCTCCATCAGACAAGTCTCCTGCAGCCGGAATGAAGTCTCCGATCAGATGTCCGCTCTTAATCCCATCCAGTGTTTTTTTGGTGACGTGTACAACATGCGTCACACCTATGCTCTGGCCAAATGGTAAACAACCGCACGACATGCAAGTAGCGTAAGAAGTTGCGAAACCGCTTCCTTTGGAAGGATCCTGATCAGGATTATCCCGCCTCCAGTGTACTAGATGAAGCTTCCAAGGCTCAGTCGGCCGTCCAATTTCTCCATAAATGCAAGTCCCATAAATTCCTTCCCCGTACAGAGACACAAAATATCCGCTCCGATGGTCTTTTTGCAGACACAGAGGCATGCCAAATATGAAGCTCAGAGCAATAAGCTCTAATCGTGATACCTGTATGCTTGGTCTGTCTTTCCATATCCATATCTCTCGTAGGTCCCCCTCCCAATTTTTCTTATATCCAAGAAATGGATCCGATGCAGGTTGTGCTTTGCAACCTTCTATGGTTGGCAAATCAAGGACACATTTTCGTAAATATTGTCTCGCCGAGATGCCGAAGTCGAGGAGATGCCTGTCCGTGAATTTGGAAGTTCCTTTGGTCTTCTCGATTGAACGAACACTGTCATGTGCCAAAGACAGAGCCTGGCGTATTGGCTCCGGATATTCCTTGTTTCGTGCTAGTTGCCTCCATGCAAGCTCTTTGAAAAATGCCTCGTAGAGAGCCCTCCAGGATACCTCTTCATTGCCTTGGGGAGCCCAATCTATCATGGAAGAGGTGAACCATCCTATATCGCCAGCCTTAATAATCGTCGATATTGTGGGTAAATGAGGCAGCGAAATCGTTCTTCGCGACCATACGTTCCATGACCACCATCGGACCACAAAATATCCCATTTTCCTTTCGTTGACTGCGGTGGCTCCCACATATTCAATAGCATTATCCCATTGTTGCACCCAACCCCACTTCAAAACGCCAAACACGATACCGAGGGCAGCAAAGAGGGCAGAAATTGCCTGAATCCAATCTGTAGCTAGCATTTCCGTGGGCATGGTTACTGTGAGGCATAAAATCTTTTTTAAAATTCGAGGACGGTTTCGGACGGTAAATTTAATGAATAAACTAGAGCGATGCCTCTTCCCGTAAATTAGAAAGTTCTGCAGGAACAAATAGGGGAATTGAGAAAGCTGGGATGTTTGAAAATCATGCTGATTTAACCCCACGACGTCATTCTTACAGTGTTGACGACTGACTGGAAGTCTGAGAGTCTACTTATGCTTTTTGCGTTGAAGACAAGCCTAGACTCGTGAACCTTTCGAAGACGCTATGATCTGGGGTTATGTGCCCAATTGTGGATAATGTTATCCCATGGGTGCTTTCGCTGTGAAGAAGAATAAAGCATCCGAAAACGGAAATCTGGTTGAATGTGTTCGTCGCAAAGTTTGGATCTCGTGATCGAAAACCAGTCACCAGAATGTTTGTCTTATTTTGGTTCATTAACTCATAATTCATGGGCATTCACTCTAAGCGCTTTCTCTTCGTATTTTTGGGTTCATTTCAGGTATCTCTTATGCTACGTGGAAAGTGAATCTAGGTGATTAATATTGTGGCCAAATTCATGATCTAGACCGGCCTGCTGGGACAGTTCCAAGCAGTGGAACCTGCGGTTCGAGCACGTGACAAGAAGACGACACACAACAGGAAGAGAGGAAGGGAGAACTCGATGCGACTGAGGGGAGGTGATTCGGGGCGCCGTTGACAGCAAATTGAGAAAAGGAGAGGGCTGAGAGCAGATTTCGCAGCAACTGGTGAAAAGGGAGTGTTTTATAAGCTGGGGTTCTCCATACTGCTGTATTACAAGGGGACACAAAGCTGCGGGGAGATTCGATCACTTTGATCCTTTCCTTTGTTCTTGGCGTTTGTTTTGGTTGCATCTTCCAGTGGTAGGTGAGGTTGGTGTTAAGAGAGGAGGAGGAGGGAAGGGTAGGGGGGAGCTGCTTTCCGCTTCTCTTCCTCCTGTGCTTTTGGGCTGATACAAGTTCGGTCAGGAACATCTTGGACCTGCCACGCAGCATCTCTGCCTGAACTTGCTTCGGGTCCTTTTCATGGATGATGGGGAAGGTCGGTCATGTCGCAGTCGTCAGTAACGTGACGGTGATAGCATCTCAATATATACCAATATTATTACTGATTGATCGCTGTCATAACAGGAGATAAAAAAAGGATCATACAGCTTAATTCAGTAAGGTTGATAAATAACTTCAAGTATACTAAACTCGGGCTCAAATAACGCCATAGCAATAGTTACCTGAATCTCACAATAGTGTTACAAGCAAAGCTTTCTCATTAGTACGAATAGTACCTCACACTGCATAGTTGTTAGGTGCACTGCAGCATGAATTATTGACTTCGTCAACATATGCGATATTTGATATACGCTAGTAATCCTACAGCCAAAGAGATGAATGCATGAGTGTCTGCATTCCTGAACTGTTTGCGCAAACTAGCTACTATATCTCCAATTTGATCATTCTGAACATGTGTCGAATGTTCCAAAACAGGTAAGCTTGCATAAAGATGAAACAAGATCATCACGACGATGGCGGACGAATCTGAAGTCTCCTAGCGCCGAGATAGTTGGCGGTCATGCTGATTGACAGACTCAATTCAGGCAAGTTTCGCAATAAGCTCGGGTATTTCATCAAATTTATCAAACCAGATCGGCCTCACACCAAACTCCAAGTATTTTTTCGAGCAGGCCTCAATCTCATTCAAGCTAGGCTCTTCGTCGTCTTTCCTTTCATGTGGCCAAGGGAGGAGTGCGTAGTGATATCTCCCCGGCCATGTCTCAATTGCATTCCTTAAGATCCTATTCATCTCCTCGTCAATGAATGAACAGCCAACATAAAGTGCGATATGCACTGGATTGGCGATATAGTCATCCATGACTTTTCTGAAGATTTCAGAGCGAGGCTGGTCATAGTAATCTTTGTACTGAGAAGTTGCGAACACGAACTGTGTATGCGTGATTTTGAAAAGCTTTGCAGGTGTATAGCCATGTAGGTGGTACACAGATTGATGGACTGCAGCTTGGCCGTTTTGTCGAGCCAATATGTCAGGATCGCCGGCAAGTTTGTCAC